>NC_137143.1:23495516-24020516 GCF_949319135.1 Squalius cephalus | reverse complement strand
TGTAATTCATGGCACTTCACTTTGAACTTCCCCACTCGCTGCTTATATTCATGCTGTGCTGTAAAGCATCATTTGGGAAACTCTGAGGCGATGAGAAGGCAAAGATTACAAAGAGAGCTGATTTGCTTTTAATCGTTGTACGCATGTTCTTATCTCTTATTTTATTTTTTTGTAATACTTTATAAGAGCTTCCCTAATGTTCATAAATAAGACAAACAAACCTTATTTGAACATTATTTAATGCTTTGCAGATCATACAGTTTAAAATGTAAAACATTTGCATCAGTGTTATTTTAGTATTATTGATATACTATTATAGTTTTTTGTAAATATTTTGAACCAGATTTTATTTTTGTTTTCTTTTTAATTTGATTACTAGCTTGGTTAGATAGAGCTCATTAGCAATTCTCTCTGTCTCCAAATCAGCCGCGACAGAGAGATTGTTATAATTGTTCGAAGATGTTCCTTTTCATCTCTTGCTTTAACCTCCGCGTCTGTCTAAAACAAGGACCCCAGACATTTATGTACACTCTACACTCTCCCTATAGCCATTATCCAGGCACTAGCCTAATGACAGCCAGCCTATCTGAGTATGTCAACGTTCATCCACCGGTCTGAGATGCAGCTTGGCGTTAATAAGGAACCTCATCATTCGGCCCATTGTTAAAATGAACAAATAAGACAGTGTGTGGTCCTTAGGCTGATAGTTCTATCCTGGAAAGCTGCTGAACCCTCTGATAAGACAGACTGGAAGTCGGTGAAAAGCCCCAGAAGGGGTGACGTGAATAAACATGCCTCTGAATAAAGAACGCCACTTCCAGTCGCTTCAGCTGGAGAACACAACCCCGTATGAATGAATTACACTGCCAGTCGGAAACCATGTCGATGGATAGCATTAATGTTAATGGACTGCTCTTTATCAATATGAGATGTTTTGAAGAATTTAGCTTGTAATTACTTAGGAACCAAAAGAAAGTGTGTGTGCCTTGTCTAGCTGACACACGTAAATCCCTACACCTCTACAGGGGAAGGAGGATAGCCTCTAGCATTGTGGCTAATTGCCATCTTAGCTGAAACAGAATTATTCATAACCTATTAGTGTGGCAAGTTCAATGGGTAAAGGAGAGAAGAAGAAAAAAACATGACGAGCAAGAGAATAAAAATAAGTGAAAAAAAAGTTCATTAGTATAGGAAGCCTTGCGCAGATGGTGTTTTAATTTGCTAAAGGACGTCATAAATAAGAATGTCCATTTTAATTAATTTTTGCCTAGAAATTCAATAATTTGCTTTTTAAGCCTAGACTTCAAATTATTGGGGGTGATTCACAAGTCTAGGGTGACTCTACCATGAACTTCAACTTTAGGAATGGTTTATGTGAGTATTTAAGTCAAATTGAAGGCTGAATTTGAATGTACGAAATGAGACTGAAAGCGTGAAAGTGAACACTAATACGCTGATGATGAGAAAGTTACATCACATGCACTGTACGTGTAATGGCTACCATGCCGGAAACGCTGGTTGGAATCCCGCTCGGTGTAGTGCGAGTACATCCGGAGGGGTTACATTGGTGCGGTGACCCGGATGGGAGTGAGGTTTAGGAGGATGAGTGTAACGGAGGCCAGCTAGTAAGAGCTGTGCTGGTAAACCTCACTTCCCTGGCCTCAAGAGATGCATAGAGACTGATGCTAGAGGCTGTGGTGTTTAACGTCCATGTTAGCGAGCCCGCCTCCCATGCCGAAAACGCCCACTCGGAACAGTGCAAGTAGAACTGGATGGGTTACATTTGCAAACCCTGTACTATGAAAAACAAACTATACTTTAGCCTTAAGAATCAATAATAATTAATAATCAAAACATAATTTGAAGAATTAGTCCATGATCAATAGGAAATATACACTAATATGTTTGCTTTCAAGTAGTGTTACTACTTGCTTGTTTTAGTAGTTTGTTAGTCAGTCTTGAAAATGTGCTCTGTTCTCTCACTGCTTATGTTTGTCCTGTCATTCGCGGCTGTGGTGCCATCGATTGCCTTATCATCGACAAACAGAGATGTCCTCATCTCATTATAATGATGATGTTTGTACTCGCTCATTTCATAATAAGTCTGGTCCACATATCTCCAACTGCATTTGTCGACACATCTCAGGCTGACTATACTTCTAGCCACTTATTTATTTGAAATTGATGCATACAATTCCTTTCTTGTGGCTAAACATTGTGCTAAACTGCAGCACTTAAAGTAGCATGTAATACCAGAGGAGATGACCTAAGACAAACCTGTGAAGCAAGTCCGCTGAGCAAGTAATTAGTTCAATTAAATGCTATATTCAGTAAAAGCAGTCCCTCTGGCTGTAAAGGCTTAAAGTTGAAAAAAGCTCATCTGAATTAAGCCTAATTAATTTATTTTGTCCACTACCACCTTTTAACTGACATGAAGTTAATTTAATGAACCAAGAGTAATTGAGGAGAAGACAATGTAAACTAAGTCCGAACCAAAGTTCATGTTTTGATGCATTTTATACATTCGGTAAATTTTGGTTTGGTTTCACATTGCATTTTTGTGAGCGCACTAAAAATCTTACGTCCTATCATCATCATCTATGAGGGCTGCATCTTGACATTGATTGGTTTGTAAACGGACGTGCATCTGACGTCAGCATATAGTCAATTCGGCGGGTAACTTTGACAAGAATGAATGAACAGACGCATATCGTTGCCACTATACTGTTATTATTACGGCATTACTACCTGCAGCACCAACTATACTCGAGGCTAGTTCAAATTCGCCAAATGAACATCCTCGTTGTGCAAACATTTTATCATCGCCGGCAGGAAAGGAGGAGAAGACTGCAAACAATCCTGTGAGAACCACCGGAACTTCCTGTAAATGGTCTGAAAGTCTGAACCATACAGAAAATGCTTTCACACTAGAAACGAACCAAACCTTTGTTCAGTTTGATCCGGACCGAGACTACCTCTTTTCGTCTGACCAAATTTCATCTGTTTGTCCGGACCATGGTCCGGGGGAGGTTTCACACCTGTAATTTTGATTCGGATCAAACTGAAAAGTCCGAAAATCCAGACCAAACATGTAGGTGTGAAAGGGCCCTAAAAGGGTTACTAAAGTGTGCTTTAGGTTACATATTACAAAATTCATGTATTACTGGCTACATACAGTCCAAAATATAGATTGTATATAGATATAATATAATATTAATATGTATCTATATAATATTATATAGATACATGTTTTGGGGCAGACATGGCCTAATGGTTAGAGAGTCAGACTGGTAACCCGAAGATTGCAGGTTCAATTCTCAATACATGCAGGAAATGACTAAGGTGCCCTTGAGCAATCAGTAAAGTTAGTTTTATTTAATAAAGAAGTTTGCTAATGTTTTTTCTTAATCACGGAGCAGTAATTCATCGAATGATGAATGATGGAGAAGAATGAGCACACTTGCATTTTGGGAACAGTGATTTACAGGTTTAGCATAGTATGCTAAATTGTGGTGGCTTCTTTTGTAATCTAGCACTCTGGTCTGCAAAATGGAGATTGTGGAGTGCAGATTGTGTTCACGCAAAATTTCGGGGTGTGTTTGCACAGTGATCTGATTTACATAATTCCTTTAGTGAAGCGGGCATTAAAACATCACGGACAGAGCATAAAAACAAACAACACTATCAGTGACTGCGCAACTCATTCTTAGTGAATTCCCCCCTAGGGCACAAAAGTAATTAGTACTCTAGGATCATCCCATGCTAATTCAAATCTTTTGGTTACCAATAAAGATCTTTAACCAGCGGAACTTGCTTACACTACCCCTCCTGTTAGCAAACATGTCTGTAGAAAGGAAATTGCAATTACCAACTGATTTTGCTTTTCAGTTCAGTTTAGTAAAGACTGTAAAATATTCACAGCACTAAACCTGCTTAGACCATCTTGCCCGAAACATCTCTATATGTCGACTTTGTGTTCACATCACGCAAGCGTGCGAATATTTTGTTTTAACCTTTGAAAAGTGCAAGGAGGTAATTGAGAGGACATCCTTCATAAGAAGGAGGGCCCTATATGTATATACACACCCAAAAAAGAGAAAACGAGAGAGCTGGAGGCAAAGAGAAAGATGAGCCATGGGGGTGCTTGGGGAGCAGTTACTGCTTTATCCCATAAACGGGTATTCACTTCAATTGCGGCGCCCAACTTTAATCAAGCAGTGTGCATATATAGCCGTGCAGCTTTTATAAATGGAGGGATTAATGACACCTTGCTGCAGCACAAACATGAAGGAGTTTGGAGACTGTGTTTGGTGCGGGAGCAGATGCAGTGCAGGTGGGGAAGGTTGATGGATAGCCGTAGAGCGTTCATGAGAGTTTTTGTTTGTGTGTGCACAGTGATCCTAATATGTTTGGGCCCAGACCAAGAGTCCCAGGCCTTGTCCTGAGACCGTGGAAGCATGTCTGTGCCAAAAGGCCAGGTTATTGCTTTTGAGAACGTTGCATTCATCATATCCATCTCCACGCAGCAGATTGTATGCAAGGATAACGTGGAGTTTTAGTCTTCTGTCTTCATCTGTCTTCTGAGCAAAACTCATTATTCTAAATCCATGTGCTTCAATCCCCATTTCCTTGTAAGGCCGTCCGGGCTTTCCGGCTGGATCCTACTTGTTGTTTTGTACTTCTTTTTCATTATAAAATCAGTATGAAATAAAGTATCATTTTAGACATGATGTCTGACCTGCTGCCATTAGTTCTTTGATGGTGAATGGATCATTTTGGTAGTTGTTTTGCCAAACAGCTTAGCAGGAGTCTCATTGAAAAGAAAGACAGATGGTTTTGTAAAACGGATGACGGATTAAATCTGTCTGAGGGAGAACACAAAAAAAGGAGTGATAATCGTAGTGGAAAAAAACACAACCATCAACTTCTCGAAGGATTTCCAAACTAAATATGTTGTGGTCTGTTCTTGTCTCCTTTCAAGTTTGAGGTCTTCAGAGAACCATACTTGGTGTCTTGTCAGATCGAAGCCTCTGAAATAGTGAAGAGGTGAGCTTTAATAATTTGTGTTTTTGCTACACTTTGCCCTGTCACCTCTCTGAGTCCACATAGAACATTTGGCTTTTGTGTTGCTGAGAGAGAAAGCATGAGGAGAACTGAGAGGTATAATCATCAGCTGCGACCCTGAGGTCACATCATGAGGGTCCTCGCACCTCTGAATAGACAGTCAATATGTCTTCACTTTGCAAGTAGTTGATGTTTTTGAACGGATTATGTTGCAGACTTCAGCAATAATTTTAGTATCCCTTGATTATTGGCTAGTAGATTAGTTTCTGCAGTAGTTGTTTGCCAGAAACAAAGATTAAATGAAAAAAAGGAATAAAATAAGAAAGCATTCTAGAATATAAAGTGACTGGATATGTTGTTATCCTATTTTAAATACGGTTTATTTATTTACATTATTTGTTTCGGCCGACATTGGATATTTAATTGTTTAAATACTGTATGCTAATTTCCACATTTTTATCTATACCGTCATATAGGCACTGTTTACACCATTTTTGTCAATCCAATCACAAGTGGACGACTTTGACACTGTAAACAGATTGATTTCATAGTGTAGATGCTCATGTGTTCGAATGCGTTCAAACAACCACAAAAGACCTCCTACTCTCCGTATGCTGACCTAATCCATAAACAAAATGGGAAGCATGCCAGCCATACGGGATTTAAACTTTGCAAAGCTGAAGACCTAAGTTTGGTTTAGTTAATAACTAAACCAAACTTAGGTCTTCAGCTTTAAGACAAAAAAAACATACCAAACACAATGTTCTCTCACCATTCCTGATTTCTGACATGCACTCAGTGTTCAGCGTGGTCGTGCTGCTATCAGAGTGGAAACGAAAACTGCTGATCTCTGTTTGTTTTTCCATCATCTCCTTTCACATTCATATGTAAACTGTCAAGCTTACTTCATCCATTAGATTGAAAGATCTGATCCGCCATATAGACCCTCCCCTCGAAGAAATCAGGACAGATGTGGTTGAAAGTGGACAAAAGAGGGAATGTGTCTCCCTTGTCTACTTGTGATTTGATCGACCAAAACGCATCTTAATTCCAGGTGTAAAAAGAGTCTTTATATGGTCACTTAAAGTAAATGAATATGGTTTCCCTATATTTTTTCATCATTTATCTGTATTAGTCAATAGTGGATATTTAGTTGTTTAAATATGCTAATTTCTTATTTTTATGTTTAGATATTGTTACGACCCCCGAGATAGTCTGGGGTACAGGGGTCTAACATTTAAAATTGATATTTAAAAAGAAATGCATATTATTGGTGTGCTGTACAAAGAACCACAAGTCCAGCTAAATACCGTGCAATAAGCGGATACATTTATTCAGTACAAAAAGGTTATATAGGTAAGAGTGAAACAAAAACACCCACAAAGAATCTAAATATATGTACAGTGGTTATTTACATTATTTTGTTGGATTAACAATACTACAAGGAGGAAGAGGGGACACGAGCGGCGCCAAAGAAAAGAAAACAACAAAACCAAACGAAGTCTAACTTTTAAATAACCTCTAAACCTAACTAAGAAAAATTAAGAAAGAAAAGAAAAATTCTTCAGCGTCCGTGATGCCCTAACTGATCTTCACTGACTACTCCAAAACCAGAAGTACATGGGGTGGCACTCACCCCTAACCTAATGTACTAACACAAATCAGTGCAGTGTGTCATTCTTACCTGTCCGCCTCTTCCAGGCCTAGTAACATACAGTGTGAACACTGTACAAACTGTTACATACAAAGGGGAAGAAACGAATACAAGAATGGCTTTAAACATACACTCAAGTCAAGCAACACAAACAAAAGGGTTTACAACAATAAACAGCAGGATAATTTGGGCAAATAGCAGACATCGACAAAAAGCAGCGTGTCAAGAGAGAGATCTGGCATGCTCTTTTATCCGTTTCTCTCTTTCCCATTTGCGCTAGATAGGTTGGATGACGTCAGCGGCTGATGAAGATTGGACCAAACTACTGGACCAATCACGGGTACCTAAGAAAGTGAAAGTAAACAAGAAAAGCGGGGCGAGAAACAAAGAAAACACGCACACAACACAAGGACGTAACAGATTCCACTATTAAATGTAATCTTTAGCAAATCTCAAAATGAGCATACATTTTTCATACACTGTAAAAAAAAATATTTTCATGATTTGTTATCACGGCATTTTGTTATTTTGTAAAATCAACTTATATCATTTGTATGGTTCAGATAAGATAATATTTTGAGTTTCTGTTGATTAAACCAATCTCCTTAATTGTATTAACTTTTTTTTTATTTCAATGAACTTAAAATGTTAATGCAACCAGGTTACTTTAAGTTAAACCAACAATATATTGTTTTGCAGTGTACTGAACATTATAATAGTGTGATGTTTAAATTCAAGATTAAAATTTTAGTTATTATCATTTATTTTGAGAAATTAGCATCATAAAAAAAATCAATCTTGAGCATTTTTTTTTTGGATGTAAGGACCATATTAACACCGTTTCTTACCATCTGTTACATATAAATCCGATTTTTTTTTTTTTAAACTACCCGGGCAAGCTAAATTTGACAGCTACATGTTGTAGCACCGCCTACAGTGCTGTTTCATTGGACCAAAATCCAGCTCCACATAATTGTAAATTGCACACAAAGTGACTACGTTTACAAGCTGTCAATATTCGGGTTATGGTCGGGTTAAGGTCACTATTTGGGTTTCTGAAACATTCGGAATAACCCGTTTACATGCGTGAGCAGAGAGAGTTACTCCTGTATACATGGAATTTGTAATCAATTGGCAATTTCCCCGATGTAAACGGCGACGCACGGTTAGCGTCTGGACGTATGGACAACCTTAAGACGCAATATGCGTCATTTCCGATTCTTCTTCCTGTATCTAAAGACAACAACAACAGCAGCAGCACGCGGATAATGAATAGTTCGGGGCAGATAGCGATCGCCTTTGTTTGCGCTTTCCTCCTCGCTCCAAAAGTGTGTGCTGTGCCGCGTCTCGCCATGTTTACCTCTACTTCTTGTTTACTTCCGGTATACTGCACGCGGGTTTTTGTATGCGCCGTCTCTACTCAAAAGACCAAGATTTCTTGCGAATAGAACATACGCAGAACACAAATCAATGTTCCTTTTGATGGGGATATGCCGATACGCGTTTACATGACCAAATATTCGGGTTAGAAAAGGGGTACCCCAGGGATCATATCCGGGTTTTTAAAAACCGGGATATGAGCATATCCGGGTTTTTGCCGGTGTTTACATGGCCGTGCGCGACCGGGTTATTGCTAATATTCCGGTTTTGAACGGGTTATTGGCTGCATGTAAACGTAGTCAATGTTCCTTTTGATGGGGATATGCCGATACGCGTTTACATGGCCAAATATTCGGGTTAGAAAAGGGGTACCCCAGGGATCATACCCGGGTTTTTAAAAACCGGGATATGAGCATATTTGGGTTTTTGCCGGTGTTTACATGGTCGTATTGCTAATATTCCGGTTTTGAACGGGTTATTGGCTGCATGTAAACGTAGTCATTGTTTTGGGATTGGCTGCCATTGTGTCACAGGTTTGCATTCATGTAAACAGACAAATATAAACCCTTCACATCTGGTTAGGAAACTATGTAAACCCGCTTTGCATTTGGAGGCCAGAGGTGTTAATTGACCTTTGATCATCTGAGACCATCAAGGGCAGAATGAACCTGGGGAACGTTCAGTAGCCGTTATCCACCTGGCAGTATGGGTATATAAAGTGATGTCAACCCATCTTTCTGTTTTAATTAGAAAATGATTAATTAACCCCCAATTACAGCACTATAGAGAATTACATGTTGGGTTTCTATGTAAAGGATAATGTAAGCCAAGAGTCAATTGATGTAAAATAACCCCAAAGAGGATCAAGGTTTATAATTATCCTGAAGGGGATTTTTTTATTACCCTGAACATGCTTCCTCTAACTCTTTTATTCCAGGTTTGCAAACCAAATAAATGTGTGTTTTAGTTTTTTCATGCATTATAACTAATTAGTAATTGAAAACAGCTAAAATGTGCGCATAGGTTATAATTATTGAGCAGTATAAGGGCGCATCTGTACATTTTATGCCATGACCGCATTTTGTCCAGTGGACCGTAAACTGCAGACATTATGCAGAGAGCAACACTTACAAGCAATCGAAATTAAGTAATGGCCTCTATTTGGGCTCTATTCTATGGGTTTTGTTTAAACCTGAATGCCCATCTAACATACAAGAAAGTTAAGAATGTTCAGATTCTCATGACAAAGTACAGAAATCATCCCCTCAACAAGCACAACAGCTTAATGAGCAAACACTATGCTCTCACACAAGCATGTATAAATGGGCCAGCAGACCCCGAAGTGCTCGCAGATGTCGGAACAACGCAGCACTTTTCTGGTCGTGGCCCCCATGTCATTTTATGCCATGCATTCAAAGTGTTCACTTGACTTCTCACTTTAAGTATAGAGGAGCCAAAGGAATGACACACTGTGTTTGCTCTCCCATGCTGTGCTATTGCGTAGATTACATTAGAATTGAGTGTGCAATAATCTGCTCTTATTTTCCCTGCATGAACCAAGAGCTGTTTATTAGAGCCTGGACGAATGCACTCCTGCAGAGGACTGGTTGTTGCTCAGCAAATGATGCCCTGCATGGTAAAGGCATGTGACCAATAATGTGCATTTGGACTTTATCAGATAGGGCTTTTGAATGGGATTGTTTCATTATTTTGTAACCCTGAGTTGTCTGGATAATGGATGTTTTAGAAAATTACAGCTGCTGCCATGCACAGCAGGAAGGGTACTTGAGTTTGTTGCGAAATATTAGAGGGGACTGTTTCACACATATTGTAGCCTTCATTGAAATTTGAACTTTAGGCCATCACTGCATGCATGCAAGCTAAAACTAGGCTTTTATTTTCATAGACAAAGAATCTTAGTTGCCACTCAAAAGCATAATTAGCCAATTCAGTAATGGAAATGTGATTTACTGAGGGCTCCAGACTGTGACTGAAATTGTCATAAATATGAATTAGGAAGTTAGTTAGTTAGTCAGTCAGTCAGTTAGTTAGTTAGTTAGTCAGTTAGTTAGTTAGTTAGCCTAAATTAATAAATGCTGTAAAAATGGTTTTATTCAAACTGAATAAAACCTTGTGTTGCTGTTTTATAATAATAATAATAATGATGGTAATTCAAATTTGAATAAGTGGCCTGAAAATAGCATTGGTTATTATTGAAAATAAAGTGTAACCAAACATCTTTGTCAGTAACTTTGTTGACAAGATCAGCATTGCTGTTTTCACTTTGTTTTTGGGTGAACTCACTTCTGCTCCATATAGACCATCTTCTTTGCTCTCTCCTGTTGTGGTTAGATGCTTTCACCTCGTAGCAGCTCCCTTTGTACACCCCCATCTCCCAGCAGGCCATCTTCACAGACTGGGCTTCTCTCCTCATGTTGGCCTCTCCTGATGGAGGAAGAACATCACCTCCCAAGAGAGTTGCTGATTGAAACAGATGATGAGCTGGAAAAATCCTATTCCCCTCTCCCACTGTGGTGACGCAAGTTATTGAAAATACACCTTATTCAAAGCTCTTTGTTACTTTTCAACCCCCAAGACATATGCAGGCATATATAATGCAAAACATATAGAGAGTACATCAGTCCTTGATTTTAGCTTATGTGCATTGGGAATGTATTAAATGCATGAGCGCTTTAGCTTAGTTTTTTTGTTTCCCTCGAGTCTGCTCGCATGCATGCACTCGATGCATAATGCGAAACACAAAACATCAGACCCTGCCTAATCTCTGCCAAGTCTCGACCCCAAAAGTTCCCACCGCATCACATCACAGCTCGACAAAGTCCAGATTTTGTCTCTCAAAGGGAACGTGTCAACCTTCCGCGGCCGACGCTTGAAATTAATATGTGTGAGGCAGACGTATTTTTGGAGTCAGTCCCATTGCATCTTTCACAGGGGCAGCTGTTGCCTGGCGGTGACACACAAACATTCGCAAACACATGGCGATATGGGTTCAAGGACTCATGGATGCCGCCCATAGGCATGTAGCTAATGGATTTGTTTTCACTCTGCCAGCTTTCCTGAAGTTTGAATACAAATTAGAGAAGAGGAGCTGGAATCCACACTGGATTTGGCATATCTCCTCCCACAACTCCGTCAGGTTTGCTCCTGAACAACTCTCCCCCACCAGGCTGGTGTTTTTTAATTGACTAAATGGAAAAGCCATGTATACCGTCTGGATGCTGAGGCAGTGCCTGACAGTATATGGAGGCACATTTGTAATGGGCCTCCTTTAGAATGTATTATAAACCAACTTGTTTGTTTTTTTAAGCTTCTCCTGTTGAAATGTACCTTCATGCCACTCCATCTCAGACTCTCAATTTATTGAACAGTCAGAAAGTGTGATACGTTGTATATCAGGCTTTCTGCAGAATAAATTAAAACATGGCGCACATGTACATTTGTGTCATTTCAGCATAAGAAAGCAGTCAACTCATGTAATCTGATCTGATTTAAAGGGGCAGTTAAAATATAAAACATTTAATATTTAAAAACAAAGTGTATGTGTATATACTTTTTATTATTTTTATTATACCATGGTGGAAAGACAAAGTAAAAAATAAATTCAACAGAGTTGCATCCATCGTGGTGGCTCCAGTGATCTTTTTTCCAAGACAAAGATTTTTTAACAGGTCCACTTTTGAGGAAAGTACTTCCTTTCATTTACCAAAAAAATTACCTTGTACTCCCACCGTTTTATTTCTGAAACTTTAATAAAGCACTTTGCTCACAAACAATAGAAATAATATTTAAATAAATAAAAAAATACACCCACAGAGCTAAGGCAAAATTCAAATCCAAACAAATGGAATCAAAGACTTGTAACCATAATTCATAATTTTTCATAATTCATGTTTTGTTTTAGTTTTTTTGTCATATTTGATCCACATAGAGTGACAGAAAAACAGTGTTCTGGCAACTATTTGCAAGTAACTGTTTTGTTTTCTACATATTAAAGGGATCACCCATAAATTATTGTCTTTACTTAACTTTGTGACATTCCAAACCTGTATGATATTCTTTGACTTTCTTTTTAATGGACAAAGCTGTTCTTATTTTGTGTTCTGCAAAATGATTTTTGGGTATCCATGTAACAGAAAAGTGTACTATAAAATGACACCTTGTACTCCAAAACGAAGGCTCCATCATTTCGTTCCGTTGAATGTGACTTTGCCCGAAAGCTCTAAGTCACTTCATCTAACCTATTGTGACTTAGCGATTGTAAAATGGAAACGAGGTCTCCACCTGAGTTACAATTATAGCAGGACTATTTCTGTTGGAACATGGGAGGTTATCTCTGGACAGTTTCTGTGGTCTGTTCAACTGAAAAGACAAAGCACAACGTCTGTTTAGCTCTGTCTGTGATTAATGCTCTGGAATCTGTGTCCTTATGGCGGAATTTGGATATGCATCTACTGTATACAGCCTGGTGTTATTTTAAGTCTCTGAAGTGGCTGATGGTGTTGTAAAAAGGTAGATGGTGATACATTATGCCCACAGTTTTTTCTCTCTCTGGCAGGACTCAGGAAGTGCTTCATGAATTATTGTTGCCAAACCTGTTATCTATTCATGACAGGTAATTACTCAACAGAAATATGGCTAGCTTAACACCATTTGTACTTTGTCAGAATCGCTCACTTCATATGTACGGCACATTAATCGATAGACCGTTAATAGCGTGGTCAAAGTGGATAGACAATGAGAACACACTTCAGTTCGCACGATTAGTTTTACGCAATCAAGCTTTTTTTCATTAGCATGACCTTCTAACCATGTGCTTGACTCCCATTTGTTATTTTGCACTGCTGAGCCTGGGGGCAAACTTGGATAGCGGCCTCAGCTACGTCTGGCTGTAAACAAATAAACAAACAGCATAATGTGCACATCATCACCCTTTTAAATCAACTAAATGATACTTGGCACCTGCCAGAGTACGTCAGGACAAGATGCGAACGAGTCGTGTCAGAAATAGCATGGTGCAATTAGGGTGTCAGCATGTTTTATGATGTTTGGTGACAGAGACATTTCGGTCTCTGTCAAAGCTTGTGTATGGAGCTGTAAACGCATGTGCGATATCCATGTATGCGGATTGCATTATCAAGGACAACAATGGAAGTATCTTGGTCATCTTATATCCTGCTCAATACAAAGTGCTGTTCTGCTGTCAGGAGTCTAGGTACGGCGATCTCATTTAAACCCTGCAGGATGAGATGTTAATAGCAGTAAACAGCTTGAGTGACAGCATTAAATAACCCTGAAGTGAAGCCCTACAGCTAACAGAGCTGTCGGCAAAAGCCTTCGGCTGTAAAAAACAAAGTTGCCTATGTCTGGATAATTTGCTGGAAAAGATGCATCCTTAAAATGTACTGTTTTGTGCTTGAATCAAGATTATTGCAGCTAAAACGATATTAGAGGATATGATTGCTGATGAATATATTGCATGCACTATAATAATTAAAAATACCAAATATGAAAATTGTCTTCATTTACATCATTCCAAAACTGTACGATTCAACTGCTGTTGTTTCATTCACGCACACACACACACACACACACACACAAAATAGACTTCATATATTGTTTTGTGTATTCCACGTAAGAAAGAAACTTATACATGTTAGAAATGACAGGTCAGAATAATGAAAGAATTGTTGTTGTTTTTTGGTAAACTATTCCTTTAAAGGTTTGTTTTTGATGCTACAATCGTTTCTCCTATATTTTGATTCAAATATTCATTATTGATCATATATTCAGAGATGACTATAATCCATTTATAGGCTGATATCCCAAAAGGTGGTACCATCTCTGAACAGTATAACTTTGCTTTGTTGTTTGTTTGAGTACAGCATTGTTGGTTCAACCAATGGCTTTGAGTTTTTTATTCCTCCGATTCTAGCGGTGATGAAATTTTGCAATCTTGCTTTAATAAGTAGTCATCCAGAATAGTGCACAGTGAGATAATGAACAGTCCGGACTTGAAGTATTTTGCCATTCATTTTGTCCGTTAGCATTCCAAAAAGCATCCCTGTAGCTCCAACAGTTGTTTTCTTTCTTTTTTTTTTTTTGCAAGAAATGAATGCTTTAATTCACCACGGGTGCATTAAATTTAGCAAAAATGACACTGAAGACATTTACAGTATACTGTTACACAGGATTTATATTTAAAATAAATGCTGTTCTTATGAACTTGTATTATGAAAAATATTTATATTATTGTTTCCTCACAAATATTAAGCAGCACAACTGTTTTCAACATTGATAATAATTAGAAATGTTGAATGAGCACCAAATCAGCTTATTAGAATGATTTTTGAAGGATCATGTGACACTGGATATGAGGTAATGATGCTGAAAATTCAGCTTTGCCAACACAGAAATAAATTACATTTTAAAATACAGTAGTCAACATTTGAAGTGGATCAAAACCTTTCATCAAAGTTATATATGGATTTTGAACAATACCCGTTATTGTCTTAGGACAACTTTAATGAACTTTTTTGATCCACTTCAAATGTTGACTACTGTATATTAAAATACAAAAGAGTTATTTTAAATTGTGTGCTTTTTACTGTATTTAAAAAATTTTTTTTAAAAAAATGTCATGGTAACTGTGACTTTTATGGGGCCTGTAAATAGTTTGGGATTATGAAAGGGGTCCTTGATTCAATATTGATTGAATCAAAATATTAAGAAACCTTTATTTAGTAGGCAATTCATTTGGCTGAGACAGTCATAAAAACAGTATGTAGATCTTGTTATAGGGTTGGTCTGGTTTTAAACCTGGACCCTATAAAAGCAGGTCTGTTTTGCACTTTCACAGCCTCTTGAGCTTCTGTGTTTGTTTGAGATTCCCTTGCTGTCTCTTAATATATGGAAATAAGTATGAATTATTCTTTTAATGTTCTATGCAAATGAGACATCACTGGAAGCACGTTGACCTGCTGATGAAAAGATTCTTGCCATTTAATGAGTTACAAATAACTACACTTAGTAAATGTCAGTGTTTCAGCGTCTGCCCACTGAGTAGCAGTCTGGACAGTCTAATTATGGCTCATGTGAGCATGTGTTGGCTGGACACTAAAGAAACCTGGGCTACAGATATTTATACAGTCTCTCCAGAGCCTAAAGTGGCCTTGAGATGCAAGCTCATGTTTTATAATATCTGGAGAGCGATACTTGCGGATGTCAGGTCAGCCTGTGAAGTGTATTTGCTTCCATTGTTAACTTTGAGTGACTAAATGTGAGTTTTTTCAGTCTCCTCGAATCATCCACACTTAATGAATCTGTCATCATGGCCACAGGACTGTCTTAAAGGGACAGTTCACCCAATAATAAAATTCAGGTATTATTTACTCACCCCTGATGAGAGAAAATGTTACAAAAGCACTATACAAGAATCATTAACCCTATAAAGTGTACTGTATCATATTTGATACACACATTTCTAAGGCCTCTAAATTATCAACATGATGACCTGAAAACAGTAGCAAGTAAAAGGCCTTTTAGTTCACATGTCTTTTTGCTGTGTCAGACCTTTTCTACTGATTTTTATGAAGTAAATGTAAGTGTTACGAACTGCTCTGAAACACGGAGCAAAGGGCAAATAATACAAATATCCAATAGAGTCTGAAACACAGGCAACCAGGGAAATCCATGAAACTAGGCAGAAGATCAGAACCATAATACGGGAAAACAGAGAATGCACTCAGAAATGCCGTATAAACACAAACAAGACTTTGCCAAGTGAGAGTGAAAACATAGGACTTGTCGGTATATAGGCAAGCATCACACCATAATGAACACAGGCAATAGTTTATGGGAAATTAAGTTCATGATAGGAAAGCAAAGGAGTCGAGAGGAGTGCCCTCTGATGGATATCATGGGCACTCCAGCTGGTGGATGTAACAGTAAGAATAACTTTTATATTATTAGTGATATTGGACTGAAGCAACTATTTTTTTTTTTCTCCAATTATAGTAGTGATGAAAATCTGCACTCTTGCTTTAATAAGTATTCATTTAGCACAGTCTTTCCAGGGTGTGCAGAAAATTTCAGAATAGTGCACAGTGAGATCATTTACATTTTACACTTACATTTATTCATTTAGCAGACGCTTTTATCCAAAGCGACTTACAAATGAGAACAATAGAAGCAGTTAAACTAACAATAGGATGACAATATGCAAGTGCTATGACCCTTCCCAGTTTAATATAACGCAGTACGTGTACTTTTTTATTATTATATATTTTTTTAATAAAGATAATAGATATAGAATAGAAGATAAAGTGTTAGTATTAATTGATCAAGTGTTGCCGAAAAAGATGCGTCCTCAGCCGTTTCTTGAAAATGGCTATGGACTCAGCAGCTCTGGTTGAGTTAGGCAGATCATTCCACCAGCAGGGAACAGACCAGAAAAAGGTCTGAAAAATAGATTTTGTGCCTCTGAGATGGCACCACAAGACGGCGTTCACTTGCAGAGCGCAAGTTTCTGGATGGCACGTAAGTCTGAAATAATGAGTTTAGGTAGGAGGGAGCAGAACCAGTGGTTGTTCTGTAGGCAAAAGTCAGTGACTTGAATTTGATGCGAGTGGCAACTGGCAACCAGTGCAATTTTGTGAGGAGAGGAGTGACGTGTGCCCTCTTCGGCTCGTTAAAGACCACTCTAGCTGCAGCATTCTGGATCAGTTGCAGAGATAATGAACAGTCCGGGCTTGAAGTATTTTACCATTCATTTTGTCCATTAGCATTCCAAAAAAGCATTCCTGTAGCTCAAACAGTAGTTTTTTTTGTTGTTGTTTTTTATAAGAAATTAATACTTTCATTCAGCATGGGTGTTAGTATATTTTAAATTGAGCAAAAGTAACAGTGAAGACATGTACAGTAAAAATAAAAATAAGGTTTAATTCATAATCGATACATTTTTTTTTTTTTGAAAAATCATGTTAAAGCATGAGTACCAATATGAAACATCAGGCTTTTGAGGAACATTAACGCTCACTCATCATTGTATTATATTGCATTGCATTATATGTTTGACCCCTACAACAAAATCTACAGCACTTTGATCATTAAGCTAAGCATTTAAATATCATCTTATTAAGACCACTGATATGTATATGCATTTTATGCATTTATGCATTCCTCTTACATAAAATGCAATATCTCAATGATTTACATTACAAGCTATACGAATTTCTTACTTTTTGGCCAAATAAATATAGCAATTACACCAATTTGCATAATTTGCTTAGTTTGGGCCTCTGCATCTTTCTCCTATATGAGCTCCATATTCTCCTATATCATACTATCATTCTATATGAGCTATAAAGCCTAATGTACCATGATACTCAACAAAAACCAATGCAAAGAGTATATACAGGTGCTGGTCATATAATTAGAATATCATCAAAAAGTTGATTTATTTCAGTAATTCCGTTAAAAAAGTGAAACTTGTATATTATACTGTATAGACTCATTACATGCAAAATGAGATATCTCAAGCCTTTATTTGTTATAATTTTGATGATTATGGCTTACAGCTTGTGAAAACCACAAAATCAAAATCTCAGAAAATTAGAATATTACATGAAATCACACAGTAATTACACAGTGATACCATGGTCATTGAAGCAGGTTTTGGTTCTTTTGGCAGTGTGGGCAGGTGCAAATCCTGCTGGAAAATGAAGGAAGCATGAAGTGCTCTGAAAATGTCCTGGTAGACGGCTGCGTTGACTCTGGATTTAATAAAGCACAGTGGACCAAAGTCCTCTTTTCTGATGAGAGCAAATTTTGCATCTCATTTGGAAACCAAGGTCCCAGAGTCTGGAGGAAGAATGGAGAGGCACACAATCCAAGATGCTTGAAGTCCAGTGTGAAGTTTCCACAGTCTGTGTTGGTTTGGGGAGCCATGTCATCGGCTGGTGTTGGTCCACTGTGCTGTCCACTCAACGCAGCCGTCTACCAGGACATCTCCAGAGCACTTCATGCTTCCTTCAGCAGACAAGCTTTATGGAGATGCTTCCTTCATTTTCCAGCAGGATTTGCACCTGCCCACACTGCCAAAATAACCAAAACCTGGTTCAATGACCATGGTATCACTGTGTAATTACTGTGTGATTTCATGTAATATTCTAATTTTCTGAGATTTTGATTTTGTGGTTTTCACAAGCTGTAAGCCATAATCATCAAAATTATAACAAATAAAGGCTTGAAATATCTCACTTTGCATGTAATGAGTCTATATAATATACAAGTTTCACTTTTTGAATGGAATAACTGAAATAAATCAACTTTTTGATGATATTCTAATTATATGACCAGCACCTGTGTGTGTGTGTGTGTGTGTGTGTGTGTGTGTGTGTGTGTGTGTGTGTGTGTGTGTGTGTGTGTGTGTGTGTGTGTGTGTGTGTGTGTGTGTGTGTGTGTATGAATGTATGTGTTGTCTAAAGGTTCAGTAAACTGTTCCGTTTCAAATCAATGAGATTTGAATTACATATTAGGCTTTACAGAAATACTGGACCAAATGACTTAAGTGGTGTAAGTCTTCCAAGTATCTTCCAAGAAACCATACAACAGCTTTACGTGAAGAATAGACTGACATTTGAGCTGGGGTTGTGTCTTTAGCAGAAGGTATTTTAATAACGGTAATTATTGGTTCATCATTCCTTTTGAAATGTATAGATGGCTGTGTCATTGCTGAGTTATGATAGACGGTATTAGAAAAAAAAAATGACTCATGTCCAGAGGCAACCTCTCAGATTTAATTTAGCCTATTTGGCAATCCACTGCATTCAGAATATCCCATGTGGAAAATAGCTTCTTTTTTTTGCCCCCTCCATTCTATGGAGAGCTCAAATAGATGATGTTTACAGACTCCTGAGCTTTGGACTAAGTCATTTTTAATACAATCCCTGTGACTGTTTCCAAATAGCATGGCACCCTTCGGGAAATGAAACATGTGAAGCTCTATACTGATATATACGTAGTGTGGTGGTTCAAGTGGATGTAAACAATTGTTTTTTATATTGCTTCAGTGTTGTTTTTTAACAAACGTTGTAAACAACAATATCCCCTCACAAATTCTTTACATGTACTAAAATTACACTTTATAATGATATGCAACGCTTGGTATCTCGTATGAAAATTGATAGAAAATTCGGAGCTGGCACAGAACACATTGTTTTAATTGGAAACCAGGAATCAAGTTTGAAATATCCATGTTTATTCATTCAAAATTTAGAGCCGCAGAAAAGAGGAAGAGATCCTGCCCATCGGTGTGTTTATTAGAGGTTGGAATGGAGATTTGATCTGCTTTCAGTCCCCATGCTGATAGCTTATTTGCAGCATAACAGAGCAAACACATGCTCACACAACTGCATAATCAATGAGAAAAACACAAATTTAGGTATAAATTAGCATTCACATCAGTTTCTGCATAGTATACTGTTATTAGAGGTCTTGAATTTTTAAAAAAAAAAGTGAAAAACATACATTTCAACAACAGCTCAGCTTGTTAGTACAGCATTGACTCCACTGCAGTGGTGTTTCAAGCAGGCCAACAGTGGGCACCATGTGGCCGGTCTCACAGAAGTAGTGGTTCTGGCAGAGACTGAGGTCCACACTGCCAAAAACACCTGCGGCGACTCAGATCTGCACAGTATAGAGCCCTGATCACCTTCCCTCACATTGTTCAAAACTCAAGAACCACGTTTATCACACAAAGCTGGACAAACCTTCACTTCTCATGTGTCTTTGGTGCGCCACTAGTAATTATGTCCCCTGCTACGTGCTGTTCCGTGGTACGAGCTCGGGTCAGCCTTTCTTTGAAATGAGGAACAATGAGGAAATAATGAGGGAAGGTGCCATGTGAACGTGCACCCGATTCAGAATGATTTTATAAAGGAATAATTAGTTTCAAAGACACCTTTTTTTGTTGCTTTTTTTTGGTTGAATGTCTCATAATGTCTGTATAACAAGATGCACAGCGTTTAATAAAACATGCCATTTTCCAAGACAGCTTCCAATTTCAGACGTTTTACCCAAACCACGAAAATTCTGCATTGTTTTATTCACCATCATGTTGTTCTAAACAATTTACTTATGACAAACTCGCAGAGCCAAACATCACCATGATTATGAGGCAGAGGAGGACGAAAAGTGCCATCATTGCACATATGCTTGTTATTGTGTGTGAGAGATCTCAGGACTGGTGGGAGCATATTGTGTTTAAATATTGGCTTTAACCGCGGAGACGTTGCCTAATGCCTCAGAAAATCCGATCTGCCTGTTTACATGACCAGTCGCATTGGCACATATCCGATTTATTTCCACATATGAATGAGGCCTGAAACCGATCTCGAAATATCCGAATGCATGCGTTTTTTTCCTGTTTACACTCACATTGGATCTGTGTCACATATGAGCAAAAAATCTGAATTGGGTCACATTTCACTGACAGTGTAAACGAGACCTAACGACAACCTAATGGTATATAAACACAGACACAAAAAACACATTGGCTAGCTAAAATACCTCTGACAAAGTGGTCGTTGCAGACACGGGCATTAACAGACTCTGCTCCTCCCGACCTGCAGACGTAACTTACGTTAAAAAATCCACTTTTTACGGCGTTGTTCTGTGAGCTTTTTACATTTCTCACCTTTATGAGTGACAATCTTCGGTACTCTATAAAAACCCTTTCCCTTTCCTCGATTAGAACGATTGGAGCAGCAAGTAAACTACACTAAACATTGGCATTTTTTCAGACGGCAGAAGTTTCACTTCCTGCCCTCCATCTGAATTTCGCGCTCTCGCGATGCAGCAGCGTGACGTCACGTGAAACCAACCTATTGTAATTGTAATAATGTGTGTGGGTGTTCTACTGCTGATTTTTTAAAATGTAATTCCAATTATTGTCAATAGTGATTCTTATTACTGATTCTAATATAATAGATTCTAAATGATTCTGAATAGTGAATCTTAAGTGTTTTTTTTGTTGCTTTTTTATTTAAAATCATTATAAATTAATGCTAGTACAACTTGTTTACAAATCAAATAATATATAAAAAAAATTATTATTATTATTTGTTTTTGTTTATTTATATATCCATGCATTCATTGTTTGCTTAAAATTGAGAAAATTGTCACCCACAGCCACATATATTTTTTAACATTTAACTTCAAATATTTTTTGTATTTATTATAAAATGATGAAACCATTCTAAAATTATTATGTAACTGTTCCAAGAAGATCCCACTTAAACATACTTTTGAAAAACAGCTCTGGGAAAAGTATTTACTAGCAGGGCTTGTATTTGTTTTGTCATGCTGGCCCTGGAGTTGAAACGTCTAACCCATACTCCCCTGCTCTCGACTAGAAAAACTGGGTCTGTGCTCTGGGGCAAGCAAATGGAGCTTTCTGGTGGTTGGAAGCTTTCAGAAAAGCATCATTCTCCATCTGTCTAAATCCTGTGTGGGCCACACCAAGCCTCTTGGCGTGGTGCTCTAAAATATGGAAGTTCAGCTGTACCACTAAAGCTTTGCTTACATGCTGACAGGTCGGGGGCTTGGAAGCGTCTGTCATCTGGTATGTGATGTCACTCCTCTGTAGGGCCGTGAAGGGCATTGCTCATATGGTGTGTGTTGCTATAGGACAGCACTGAGAATTGAATGATGGATACCAGCGGCTCCAGCTCTTTTTGACCTCATATAAGTTTATGGCTCCATTTTTCTTTGGTCAGTAAATTTGGTGATATAAAAAAAGATATCTGGATCATGTCTAGTGATCAACCAATTTGAACCTCAGGGGAACCATAAAGGGACCGGAGTTTAGGGGCTCTGTAAACTGCCCAGCTGCCTTTAAGGAAGGGTTTGAGAGGCCAAATCCAAGCAGATTGTGACGGGGGCACCCAGCAGATATGCACCGACTTTAGGGCTACGGGTGCCAGTCGTGGCATTACAGAAGCTGTGACGGGCACTGGGTGCCCATCTGCTGCTCTCCTGCGCTCTTTCAGCAAAAACCCTCTTCTTTGTCCCCTCGCTCTGTCGGTTTTCTTCTAAATCCTCTCTTACGTCCCACTCGTCTCCATTAAAGCTGGTGCGTTCCAAGTCCAAGCCTGCTTTTAGCAGCCAGGGGCTCAAAGACGACGGGAAAAATGACAGTTAAAGCCGCCTATACCCATGACGCATCTTATTTTCTATCATTCGCGAGTTGCTATTGTGTGGCCAAGCTTAAGTTTAAGGGAAGTTGAGAAACAAATCGATCCAACTCATAAAAGAAAGTTGGAAGAAAGTTTGGGAGGAACTGTATCTGTTTAACATGACATTTAAATAACAATAGCCGTGGGCCTTGAAGTTCAGTTCTGCGTCAGAGACTTTTGATGATTCCTAAGCATCTACAGAAGCGCAGCTCGAACAAAAGAGCCACACAGATGACAGCTTTCACCACAGGGTGATGTGTGAACGAAACCATACGGCGGCAAATGGACGAATGGGTCCAGAAGGGAGCATGCACGGGCCCACATGGAAACCAACATCGCTTAATGACATCAGTGTGATTAATGAGCTCTGTAACTGGTGAACTTGTACAAAGTGACACCAGCGTTTGGCACGGTCTGTCAGTCCCATCTCCCACCCAACAGACAAAGTTCTTTTTGAAGCCCCTGCAATCTCATGGCACTGCAAAGGCCCACGTTCAACGTCAAGCTGCTCCCTTCCTCCCCTAAGAGGAAGTATAGAGCGACCCCGATAAGAGCTGACAGCACAGTAATGACGAATGCAAATGAAAAGGGTGTGGGGCAAATGCAAATGCTAAAAGCACAATGGGCTTTGCGATTAAAATGCGCTCTAGAGCCTTTTATCTCGTGGCACTGCTCGTCCTGGGAACACTATTTCAAAGAGCTGACTCCAGTCTCCGAGCTTCTTTCTACTGCCTTTTCTGTCTTTCCCAAAGACTGCCCTCTTGCTAACGTAATGACAGGTAGCAGTGGAGCCTGCATCAATACAGGCTCAACAAGACAATGCAAAGGGACGGTCAAGTACACATCAAGTGTGTCATTTGAGATTGCACCATAGCTAGTGCGGCATAAAGGTAGTTTACCGACATTCAAAAGTACAACTACAGTACAAATGTACTTTGCATGTCAATCTTTGTTGAATACTTAAATGAACAAAAACAAATTTAGATTTCAATATTTAAATAGCATCTTTATTAATGAATTGTGGTAATGAATGATTGGGGATCATTTGCAATGTGCTGACATTATGAAAATGTTTGCTTAATGTTAGAATGTTGTGTCATCCACATCATGTAGTTTTTACTCAGAAAGTTATATTCATCTCTTTGTTTGTTGAACATGAATTAAATTAAATTATTAATTTAAATTAAAAAGTAGACATTAAACAAATGATATATATTGATAAATATTTAAAATTCAATGTTTATTAATTTTAGTGAACTTTAAAGGGAGATTTTTTTTTTTTTTTTATGATGGTCATGAAATTCTTGGGGACAATTTGCCAAGTTTGAGCAGACATTATGAAAATGTTTTTTATTTATTTTTTTATTTTTTATGTTGTTTAATGTGTGTTTTTTATAACTTATTTTTAAATCTACCAATCCATACCTACTGTATCTCTGCCCTCTTTCTTGTTGCAGTAATGCCTAACACTGTATACTTTATTAGGCTACATACCTGCAGGTGAATTGTACATTACCACATATTTGGTAAACATTCCAGCAATCGAGTTATGTATGTACCACCACTTTTTGAAGAGATTACTCGCGGCAAAAATGTATCTCATAAAGATAAGTTGTAGAGCTGGAGTTTTGTTGCATATTCGCTGCGGTTGTCATCAGTGGTGGATCCTGTTAGAGCGGCGATGTTCTCCTGCACAGCTCTCATCTGCAATCTGCTCTTCATTCCCGCGATATCACAAAATAAAGTGCATCACTCTTGATGTACATCCACTGACTTACAACTGAAATTTTGTTTTATTAAAAATATTGTATCATTCTTACAATCAGGACTCTATTGAAATCCAGAATCGTTTAAGAATTCATTTAGAAATGCCTGATAAATTTGATTAGTTTACTTGGCTAGTAATCCCAATGATTTAGACATTAAATTATTTAACTATTCACAATCATTACCGACTAGACGGTATCACCGACTATACATTTTTTGTGTGCGTTGTCAAATTTCAGATCCATCAAATTGATTAGTTGTGTCTTAAAGCACCTGATGATATCCACAATGGATACAGATCAGCAGGCTGGTTGTCTACACCGTAGGATATGATTAATACCATTGACTTCTGTACATGGCATTGAAACCTTTTTAGTGCATCTGAAAGAGAGCAATGCTATTTTCCCATTGTATGTTATTGGCTTCTTCAGAATCAGTTATGGAGTTTTCTGATGCTTGGTCTGTAGACTAGTTTAAAGTCAGAGCAGAATCTTGCGGTCTCTCAGAGCAAGTCTGTGTGTCTAGGTTCAAACTGAATGAAAGTATCTGTTCTGCCTCATTTCAAAGTATGAACGGTTATGTCATTCAAGACTGTGAATAATACATTGCTGTTCAGATGATCCTATGCTAGTGTTTGCTTCACAGGGAGGATACATCAAGAATGAAGCCTTTTTATTTGCCATACCATAGTGGAGTGCAGAAAAGACCTTGAATACGTAATCCGCCTTTACAAGTTCTGCATCTGTAAGAAGAACATAGCTAGACAAGTCCAAGTTTAAGCATATCACAATAAGAAGCAGACATAAAAAGACTTGATCATTATTTTGAATCGACCTAATAGTATTACAGCATTCATTTGCAATTCACACTATTGCACACAGCAGGGAGAAGAAATGCTAAATGCAAATAATAAAATGTGACTAACCATTTAATCATACATGGGTAGCAAATTAAATAGGCTTACCAGCTTTTGAAAGGGAGATGAGAACGCTTCCTGTATCTTTAGTGCCGTGTGCCCAATCAAACTCAACAGTATTTAGCTGCAAATTCATCTGCCACTTGGTAGAAACTATCATCCTGGAAAACTATGAAAGAAATGTGATGCAAGGTAAAAGAAAATATGACTCAGATTACATTTAATACCATCTGAAATGAGGATAAACATGGTTTGCACTGACCACAGTGTTTTCTGTACAGTGAATTATTGGCTCCCGAGAGCATATAACCATTGAAATCCATTGAAAGTGACATTTAGAAACTAAACATTAAAAAAACAGTTGTTGATGAGATTATTATTATTTTATTCTATTTTATTTGATTTGAAGTTGAACTTCCATTTTACTTTATTTAAAAAAAAAAAATCATTTTTTATTTCAGAAATTCTACTATATATAAAATATGATTAATATTGTATTTATTATATACAATGTAGTTACTTTTAAAGGTAATTTTCTGAGGTTAATAGTTTAATATTCACTTCTAATTCCAAGCGGCTCATAATACATTAATTTCATGAGTCCCTCTTGAGTAACTTTGGGTTAAATGTCAGTGGTGATACAGAAGGACTATATTTGTAACTGTTTAATTCCCAGATCTCTGAACCCAAAAACCCAAAAAGTCATACCTATCCAATTCTTGACTGTTAGACCTGAAGAACCTTCCCACATATTTCTGAATATGTTGTTGTTGATTTGTGCCAGCATAAATTTCAGCCAAAGTTAGATAATGTGATTGCTTGTTGATAAGTGCTCTTTAAGGCAGTTCATTGAATTAATCAGGAAGGTTTTTAATCAAATGCATCAGTGGTTTTGTGTGATTATCTGTCATTACCTTTATTCTACTCCTATTAAAACTGTTGATAAACTGTTTGATGAAACCTAGTCTGACACCTCTATGTTGTAGTCAGACTCAAATGTATGAAGACCTCTAAAAACACTGGCTGATTAGTCTCAAGATGCAAAATGTGGCTCACCACTAAAGAAACACCTAAATAATCCATTAGGAAAGTTATGAGTATATGACTTCCCCTGAAAAAGAGAAAGATTTGATCGGTGTCCCCTGCGTTTTGACTGAGAACCCAATAGATCTTAGTAACAGATGTCAGAGGAGGGTGAGAAGTGTAGACCCTTCCTTTCCCTGTCTCATAGGGCCACTAAATCCTTTAATTACCAGGCCAACGAGATATGTCTGCTGGGAACTCTCGGATAAATGTCCCTGTTCCTCAAATAAAGGGAAAAAAAGTATTTGCAGTTATTTTTTAAAGAGAGCAATGTAATGGTGCTTCAGGCTATCATACTGCAAAAAGAACATGGCTGCTCCTATTAGGATCAGTGGTTTGATGGTGTGGCTTATGAGAGGATGGAATATTCACACACTTTTTCAAAGAGGGGAATGGGTTGGAAACATGATAGTGGAGTGGTGAAATATATATTGTATGCTTTTTTATAAAGAGCTTTTTTTTTGTCATTTCTGTGCAATTACCAATTGAAATCGCAAAAATTACTGTTATATTACAAAGGACCAATCTCCCCATTTGCTGTTGGTCAGTCAAGCAGGTAGCCCCGCCCTCAACTCACGTCATTGGTTGAGCCACTGTTGCTATGTGTGGCTGATTGGGATGTTCAAACAAATAGAGCAATGTTTTGTTGGTATTGCACAGTGTTTGCACTTTTCAGAGAATTGATTACAAAGGGCTTACTTATTGTTGTCTAAGCATATTAAAGGGATATTTTACACAGAAATTAACATTTTTATCATCATGTGCTCACCTTCATGGCATTCCAAACCTGTAAGACTGTCTATCTTTTGTTGTGTAAGACTGTGTTGGTTGATGTTATAATGCAGTTACATTAACTGAGGACCCAAGCTTTTAAGTATGAAGGTAAAAGAGTAGCAAAACAGAGAGCGTGTAGATGTGAATTTGAGAACTTGCACAATAAATGTTTTAAAACATTTACACTCAGAGTTCCAGTGTGAAAACCTGTAAAATAAAAATCTGAAGTCAAATGTTGAAATTTGCACTCGCAGACAATAGTCACAAACCTGTATTCTGAATTTTGCAGACAAGTAGTCACAAATGTGTAAAATGCCATTCACAGAAATACAATGACAGTCACAAACTTTTTCGCATTTAATCTTACATTCACATTCGCAGTACAACCTCAATTAGGCACTTGCAACTTCTCAAATCTGTCACTGCAATTTCAAATTTCGTGCCCTGACTTTTGCTACTCTTTTCGCAATATATTAGGTGCAAAACTAACTTGTGCACTTGAAACTCAGTGGCGGCGAGAGAGAAAGGGGGGCGGGAACGAGGGTGTTCAAAGGAGCCGTTTTATTGGTTGGCGCCTAGCCAATGAAATGGGACTTCTATTGTACGCGATGATGTCACGAAACCCGCGTGCACTGAAACGCTAACATGGCTTAATGCATTAGACTGATATTAAAAGAAATAAATGATATTATCAAACTCAGTAAACACCATACTAATAATGCATACTACAGAAAAGCAGATGAGCACAGAATTTGACGAAAGAAAGCAAATTTGTGTCCAGTGCAAATAATCCTGCTGCCTGTGTTTTATTAATGTTTATTACATGGCTTGGTTGAATTCTAATGTAAAATGCAGTCTGTTATTTCCTGATAACAGACCGCTGCTAAGTATAACACTCCGTTGCCGTGAAAAACAGAGCATTGCTATGGACGCAGGATTCTAACCGTAGAGACGGAACGGACTATTTTCTTTAGCGGAAGCAATACAATAGTTTTTAAATCAATAAACTCCTTTTTAAATCAATATTTTGTATCAAATTATCAGTGAGTAGCCATGTAATAAGTGGGATAATGTAGAGCGTGGCGGTTGTTATAGCGAATACAACCCCCTTCAGGCTGATTCAAGACCCCTCCGCTTCGCGTTGGGGTTGTATTCGCTATAACAACCGCCTCGCTCTACATTATCCCTTACATAACGATTTGTGTGTTTTTTCATTTTTATAACTGTGGGTCCATTAAGCGTTTTCTTAACCCTTTAAGTGTCACCCCCCTTTTTTTAAATATACATGAAAATGCACATTTCGAATTTAAATGGTTGTAATTAAAGAATGCTTTGGAGTATAGACATAAAATTGGTCTTGTTTTAAAGAAGACATTTGGCAGATTTTTGTTGAAGTGAAATAAATTAAGAAAGTGAAACAAAAAAAAAGTTATATAAGTTTGTGTTTATGAAAATGTACAATGTAAAAAATTTAATTATTCATATTTTATATAAAATATATATTTTTAAAACCTGGCCGACTCTAAAACGGCTAGAAAATCAAAGCCAAAAATCTGACTAAGTTGTGTTTCAAATTTTAGGTTGATATCTCAAAAAATGAGCTTTCAGTGAGATTTTGTTTGGGCGCAGTACCAAACATTTTCACTAGGTGACAACCAGACTCCATTACTGCCCATATAAGGGCGCCTTCATTTCCATATGTGTTATTAAATACATATTAATATATTTTTTTCTAAAATAATTGAATGGATGATATCTTTTGAACTCTTGGCATGAAAACAAACTGAGGTTTCATCCATTCTTTCATGATTTTTCATGTTCATTGCTATTTCAGAATAAAGGTCTGAACACACCTTAGGAATATGAAAATATTCTTGTTGCAAATTGATAAATTACAGCTCCTCTCTAATTTATTTTGGAAATCATTCACCAAATATGAAAACTAGAGTTTGTAAGCTTTCAAATGATATATAGTTTGTCAATATTAGTTTGTTTATTATAGGATATTACTGTTTTAAATATGTAATGATTTTGGGCCCACCGGTGGGCCGGTGACACTTAAGAGGTGTTTCTTACGAGGAAAATGCTTAACGTACAATTAAATGCGTTGCGTTCATATTCTGTGCTCAATTGCTTTTCTGTACGCTTTATTTGTATCGTGTTTCCTGAGTTTGTGACTGTCATTGTATTTCTGTGAATGGCATTTTACACATTTGTTACTACTTGTCTGGAGCTTCAAATTCAGAATACAGGTTTGTGACTATTGTATGCGAGTGCAAATTTCAACATTTAACGTCAGATTTTTATTTTACAGGTTTTCACACTGGAGCTGTGAGTGTAAATGTTCGCATACAATATGATAATTATACGAATATTTATTGTACAAGTTCTCAAATTCACATCTACGTGCTCTCGAGTTTTGCTACTCTTTTACCTTCATATTCAAGCTTCAGAAGGGACACAAGTGCATTATAAAATTTGTCCATATGGCCCTTGCGCTATGTTTCAATTTATTTAAATTCATAAGACAGATTTGTGTGAAGAACAGACCAAACTGAAAATATTGCACATCCATGAGAGTTCACCAGAAAAGTAGTGATGTCTGTATCATGAATTAATTGTTCATTTGAATCTTTTAATGAATTGGTTGTTTCGGCTAAATGATTTGTTCATGAATTGGACCGTTTCGCTTCTCGAGATCAACTCACAGACTAGAGGTGAAGATTAGTGGTCAGTGAATAACAGCTTAAATTTCGGTGTTTCTCACTCAACACTATCATGTAATTCCAGAAGAATTTGAATTTTTTTTTGTGAAATATTCCTTCAAACTAAAATTGGCACAAAATTACACACTTTACATTACTTTAAACAGCTGCCAGACGGACGTTCACAGAAACATGCCCGGACTGACTTTGGTTATAAGTTCTGTTGTCATCATGTCCTCGTGTTCAGATTTGAGTTAACAGTAACATTGTGCCATTCACATATAATAATTCATCTTAAGAGCCACCAAGGAACAACTATATCTGCCAACCAACCAACCAATCAATCAGATTTATTGAGAATTGTTTAAGGCTTAATCTCAGTGCCTGTGGCAGATTTAGGAGACTAGTGCAATGAAATGAAAAAGATTTACTTTAGGGTCAGTGAGGAGACCAGTGAACCAACTCTGGTGATTCTTATTTTATATACATCACAACAAAACCTATAGGTTTATAGTGACCTTCCTAGTGTGTTTCTCTTTTGGAGCTTTGTTTACAGCAGGAATAAAATTGCAAGTGGTCACAACAGCAGTGATTATTTTCCAACTTGATCATCTGAGAATAAAAATGACTCATTCAATAAACATTCAATCTTGTTTTTTTTTTTGTTTTTTTTTATAAATAGATCAGCTTTTTCTTTGACTGTGATGTTGAAACTTGATAAAATAAGACAGAACTTAACCGACGGGAGACAAGTGTGACGAAGTTGACAAAATGGGCTCCTCTTTGAAAATACCATGTGTTTTCTGTCTCAATTTAATGTAAATTAAATGAAAAAATGTACTTAAAAAAAACTCTCAAGAACCTTGATAGTTTAATCAAATTGAGTGTGAAAAAGCATAATTCCATCGCATCAAGCAACATTCCTAATCTGTATAAGGATTAAACAAGGTATTGTTGTGTGCCAAGCATACCAGCCATAGAATTGAATCGTTTCAAACATTCCATCAAGGATTATTCTAAAGTCTTGGCTTTTTAGATTTCCCTACTGACAACATCCAGAGCAGCTCTAATTTCTTATAAACTCCAACGCAAACTGTGGTGTTGAGATGAGTCTCATGATAAACTCCCAGACTGCCTTTGTAGTTTATTAAGAATTTGCCATAGTATTATTTATTGATAATATTGCATGTATTTCTTCAGTGCCTTCACCCATATGTTAAAAAGTGTAAAGCTAATTATTTCGGTACAATTAGTAGCCTATTGTGTCTGTGATTATAACATGGATGTTAAAATACCGTACTTTCTTCCGGTTTAATGTGCAGATACAACTATATGTATGTATGTATGTATGTATGTTTATGTAATATAAAGTGCACAGGCTTGTAGTGGTGGGGTTTTTCTGTAACGTTCAGCAAGTTACAACATTATGCCAATAGATGGCAGCAAATTACTTATGAGTGAGTCAAAAACGCATATTAATTTAAGAACAAAGCAAGTTACTGTCTTCATGAGAGAGTGAATAAATAAATAAATAATTTAACCTATTCATTCAAAAACGCTGATTGTTTCACAAAAAGTTGAATTTGAAATTGCATACTACTCTTACTGTATCTGCTATATATTTATATGGCAGAAATAGTAAGAGTAGAATTCTAGTATGCTACTTAGCCATTGTCTTTGAGGGAGTCATTGAATCATTTGTTCAACTGATTTGTTCAAAAAGAGATTCATTCATGGAATTAAACACCACCTCACTTTGTTGCTTAGAGATGCATAATGGTTTCGTCATCATTGGAGCAAAAACAGACAAGTAATACGGCGTCTAAATTGTTGTTTCATATTAACTTGTTGACTGAAAGGAGACCTGCCATCACAGCAGGAGAGAATTTATCAGAATTACCTTGCACAGTAGGCTAAGCATATATCTAATCAGTTTGCAATCAACCTTATATCATTTTGGCATCAAATCGAGATTAATTGAGTGTTGATTATCAGGTAGAATTTAGTAAAAGTGTTAAGCAGAAATCTAGTCTGGCTTATTCAGATGATAAGGCCAATAGATTTTTTTGACTGGCAATGGTTTGTATCGGTATGCTTGGCTCATTTCGTGAAGCAGTTGTGAGAGCACATGGTTAATTAGCCTTGACTAGCCACTGCTATAAACAGACACCACAGGGTCTCATCCATCAAGACCACTGTGAGCATTTAACAAACAGAACATTTAACATTCTCTTTTATGGCTCTGGGACGCCATCAATTCAGAGCCAGCGTTCTGCGTCCTGGTTGTGCGTGCAGGTGCGTATTATAGTCCCCTCCGCAATATCAAGTGACAGCATATCATTCTCCAATTTAGGACAAGTCTCAGTTTCCCAGAGAGCTAATAGTGTTCGCTAAGGTTAATTTCCTGCCATACATCTGCCATCAATAAGCAATTAGGTGGTGAGGAAACAAAAGCTCTCAAACCTTCACACATTCTTCCATCCTTTTTCTTTTAATCAATTAATTTCAATTGCACATTTATTGGAGAATGGCACATGGATTTAGACTTAAAGTGATACTCTGAAAAAACTTTATTACCCTTGGCCTCCTGATATGCCATCTTTATTTTATCCTCTGCCTGCTTAGTATGCAAGGGTTATTGATCAAGTGATTCATAGCAGATGTCCTAAAGGGCTCTTCTTTAAAGGAATAGTTCACCCAAAATGAAACTACTGTCAAACATGTATGGCTTTCTATCTTTTCTTTTTCTTTTTCTTTTTCTATTTCCTTCGAGTTTCGAGTTCCAAAATGATAAAAAAAAAAAAACTCCATAAAAGTATCATAACTGCTATATTCCAAGTATATTCCATACAGTAGTTATGCATAAGTAGCAAACCAAAAATGAATCATTATTTACTGAAAACCTCTCTGTGCCCATTCACAAATATGTGGAAAAAGTAGTTATGTCTGATTTGTAAAGTACTTGAGTCTGATCATTTTGATGAACCGGTTGATCCAGTTCACAAAAACATCTGATTCATTAATGCATCAAAGTGATGTGGTTCTTGAGTTCAGGAAGGGACAATTATCAGTAAATAAGAGCAAAATGATCAGTCTATTTGTCCCTCAAACTATCATGGTTTCAGTCATGATGTAGACCACTTTAGTTTAGTTTTATAACACTTTTGCATCCTTTTTGAAGCTTGAAAGCCAGTTGCATGGAAAAAGCGACCTTTCTTTCTTTTGTGTTCTGTTTGGTGAATAAATTATGATACAATTTTCATTTTTGGGGGGGTGAACTAACACTCTAATCCTCTGCTGATATCACATGCCTTTTGTCATCCTTTCAACATGCAAAAAATAAATAAAATAAAAACACTCAACACTGGTCCTAACTGAGCAGAAGCAACATCCAATTGTCTCAGCAGGGTGTGAAAGGGAATTTGCAGGAAGTGTTTTATGTGATAATGCAGCTGCCTGAATAGTCAATGCCCACCTACGCTTGTTGACAGGGGATCATTAATCGCTTGGTGCTTGTAAAAAAAAAAATGCAGATGTGATAAACCCCCACGCCCCTTTTCATCCCTGAACAGCTGATAAAGTCAGCTCATTCCGGCTGACGGGTTGGCTTAAATTAAAGCTATTCAAATGGAGAACTGGGAAGGGGTTTGTTTTCTAGCCTTCCAGCGTCATATCCTTTCTACATTAAGTACCAGGAAGTCCGTCTTTGTCTTCCCCATGGATCCCCACAGGCGGTCAAGATATACGCTCCTGCTTTTCCGATGTCATGACATGCTCGTATGGCTCCCCAGTGGAGCTTGGCAGGAGTTGGTTGATATTATATGCATAAAGCTTCGCACATCGTCTTAAACAACTCCGGTTTCTCACACACAGCTTTTATGACCGGTGCTTTTTATGTTTCAGATAGCTGCTGGAATGCCGAGCACTATAACAGCACCCCGAGGACCGTACATTTGCGGTTCTGCATCGTAGGTGGTTGTATCTCATTTCAATGCGATGGGTCAGAGTCTTCGCAGACTAAGAAACCCAGCTTTGAAACTCCCTGTGGCCCCACCACGATCCTCTCATCTTCCAGACTTCCGCTTCCTTCCTCTTTTGCCTTAAGAGTTTTCTGTACAACACTGCTTCTTTACTCTGAACTGGCCCATATGAGAAGTCGGGCTCCCATTGACAGAATAAAGCTACGCTGACATGCTCCAAAACCCCCAACCATGCACAACCACATCTCCACTTGAAAGTGCATTAGATATACACAAGATTTCAGAATCTGTTTCAAAGACCAAAGAATGTTAAAGCTGGTATGGAGATTTAGTGTTCAGACACTTAATAGGGAATAACTATGCATGTCATTAAGGAAATGCAGCTCTGAAATGCAGTTCAGAATCATTTATACAAATGGAATTTACTGTATAATGTGGGATGTCACAGAATTTGGCAAATTTTAGATGAAGAAATCAAAAGTAGGGCTGTACAATTAATCAAAATGCAATATGGACTAGTGTCTTTGAATATTAAACCGCAATAAGACTGATATTTAAATCTGAAGCCTGCTTGTTCTATGTGTCTGTGTGAATGAACGTGGCAGTTTCGCACATACTTAAACTGCACATACTTAAACACGTGTGATGCTTGTGTTGTTTTCCGTGTCTGCCGACTCACTATACGAAGACGCTCCATGAACTTCACTCTCCAGAGATCTCCAGAGCTGTTCTGAGAGTTCACTTAACAAGAATTTAATTTCAAATAAAAGTTTGGTTTAACTTGAATAAATTGTCAAAAATCTATTACAATAAATTACAGAAATTCTATGTACAATATAATGTACTCAGAATATACAATAGATTGTACAGTATCAGTTCATTTAATTAAATTTTAAAAGATTCATTTAATTTAATTGTCTTGTGCATTCATTCAATTACCGCCTGTTTGGAATAAAGTTGTATTAAAATGTAAAAATGTAACATTTAACTAAACCATTAAAATTGAATTCAGAAAAATTTTAATTACACAGAAATTGGGGAAAAAAAATAAAACGGATTTTTTAGGTCCTTTTTTGTTAAATTGTATAAATTTCATAATTTCAGTAGATTATACATTATTTTGGATTACTAAAATTTTAATCTAAAACGGAATCCAGAAAAATTAAAACAGGAAAAAAACTGAATCCTGAATTTAGTAAAAAAAAAAAAAACATTTAACTAAAAAAAAAAAAAAAAAAAAAAAGAGATTTCATAGGGCCCTGCAGAATGTTTATCAATGTCTTTCTCTATCCCACAGCTCCACCCAACAACATCTCAGTGGTGGCAGAGAACACGCCAGCACCATTCAGCCGCTACCAGGCCCAGAACCTCACTCTGGTCTGCATTGCCAAAGGAGGCAAACCAGCTCCATCGGTGAGTCCCTGGCAATGTTATACACAAACACATGCTGTTTATAATAGGCATCATTTACAGTTGAGAGATGTCCCTAAGACTTTTTTTGCCATGGTCGATTTTGTCCCGACCACTTTATCAAGTAGCTTACGGCAATAATGCGGAGGAGGCATATCCAGTTGGCGAACAGTTTCTTTCATGCAAGCTTCATTACAAGTAACAAAAAGGCCACTTAATATTTTATTCCAGAAACATATTTCTCTCAGAATTCGGTGAACGTTCTACGCAGGACCTAACGTTCTCCGGGTTCTAGGACCTGAAAAATTATGTTTTCTGTGCTGATTCAGTGACGTGTTCATGTAAACGGCACCTAGACCCAGCAAAAGTAATGATTAATAATATGTAAAATATTACAATGAGACATTTTAATTGTTTATTAATAAACAAGTGTTTTCTGTAAAGATGAAGTTGACAATATAGGCTACTGACTCGCGATCTTCGCAGCAGTGATCAGGAGAAATGCACTTTTCATACAGATTAAATATAGCTATATTTTTTTTAATGGTTCTGTTTAAAAGTAGAGATTTCTGTAGATAATAGATATATTTCTTTCTTTCTTTTTTTTTTTTTTTTTTAGGTGTGTGAGGCGAGTAGGCTACCTTTTACGCTGAGTTTTGGTTCATGGATCATAGCTTAATCTCGGGTTCAGGCGCTGGCTGCTATATTTAATTAATCATTATTAAATCCAGGAAATTGGATAATGAAATACTGATTAAAATTAAGATACAATTAATACAAAACGAAATTCGTTTTAAAGAAAGGCTTTGTGCTTTCTGTTTGAGGTCTCTGTGAAAGTTTTAAAGCAGTCTTTTAGTGTCGCTTTCATAACGGTCGCGTCCGTAATATCACGTAACATTGTTTTTTCCTCATAAATGCGAACACGAAAAATAAACGTTTAAAAAAGACAACCATCCACAACTTTATAACACTCCAGCAAAGTAGCCTACCTCTTTTTGGTCAACATCCTCCTTTTTGTAGACGAAATAGGCTAGTCCCAAATAGCTGATTTTGACTTTTTTTTGCGGCGGATCCTCTTCGTCGCGCATTTTTGAATGTTGGCTGTGAGCGCGGTGAGCTGCGGCACAGCGAACCAATCACTGTGCAGGCACGCAGAACGCGTATGTCACCCCAGCAAAAAGCCATACAACAAACTCGTGTTTACTGTGTGCTACCGTTCTCTTATGGGTACTACTAACGTTACCCTTCACATCGCATGTTCCGGCGATGTGACTATCGCTCATTCGCACATCGCGATGTCGATGTTAAAACAGAATATCGTTCAGCCCTACCGTTGAGTACCTTAGTCCAAAGCGAGCCAACTGGTGCTTGAGGAGTGGCCATGAACAGAGGCGGAGTTTACCTGAGTCAGGAGTCCGTCAACACCTCTGCTCATTTCCCATGTTTTTATATCTGGCTGCCAGCTAAATCAACATTTAAGACATTTAAAAAAGAAATTCAGCTCAAAACTCACTTTTAGACACCAGCGAGTGTTTAAAAATAACCTCCATGTGATCCGATGGGGATTCTGATCACTGGATGAAGCAGAAATATATTTATATGCGATGCAAAAGGCTACTTATGCTAACCATTGCGATAGTAAATACACATGTTTATGGAAAATATCAGAGACTGCTTGCAGAATCATATATGATTGTAATCATGTATTTATTTAGTTTAATGTCTTATCTGTCTCTTCCCTGTGCCTTTGTTGACACTGGACTAATGCAACAAAACATGCACTCTGGTTAACTCGTATACATAAAAACTCCTGTAACAGTTTAGAGAGACAGAAGAGATCACTCAAACCTCATCAGATCACATAATTCATAGAAATGTTTAGTCTTTCTTTCTAAAGAAATGTGACGTTAATATATGATATTTTAGCAATATTTTTCTAAATGTGTAAGTCTTTAAAAAGCCTTAATGGAGTTAAGGGGCAAGCGAATAAGTATGTGTTCTCTTTTTATATGAAATGGTAAATACCAGTTTGATTCAGCATGATTGATGTGCACTCCTGACACAAATGAATAAATTACTGTCACTGTAACATTTTTTACTGTAAAATATTGGTCAAATATCGATGCTGGAATCTCAAGTCTTTAAGTAAAGACCAAGCGTTCGCTTCTGTCATGCTCATTTTGCGATCTACTAGTTTGTGAAACTAGTTTTCAGTCAGCTGGTGAAACAGTGGAGTTGTGTGACGTTGTTCTATGGAGGTGTGTTAAGGGTGGGTTTTAGGGCAGTGCTGCGGGGCTACTGGCCTGACAGTGGAAACACAACTTGATTTTGGGATCTGTGCTTGAGGTTCGAGGCTATTGGCCTCGCCCGGCACGTTGTTAGCCCTGGCTCGCACTGCCCCGACAGTGGAAAAGTGGCTATTGTTCCTTCAAACCATTTTGACGTACCCAGCAATAACAGGTCTTTGTGCTATTGAATTGGTTGTTCAATTGACAATTTCAATCTCAATGTCATTGTTGACTTTATATGGATTCTTTTATCAAAACAGTAGAAGATAATTTGTGCATAAACCTAAGAGATAGTTTACCCAAAATTGTCATAATTTAATCGCCATCACGTTGTTCCAAATCTAGATGACTTTTTTTGTCCTGTGTAAGAGAACCATGTTTTGTCCATTCAATGAAGGTGAAACAACACTTTACCCCTACTTGAAATGTATGATTTTTTTTTAAATATCTGCTTTTGTATTTCACAGAAGAAATTCATACAGGTTTAAAACGACTCTTATTCACTGTTTGTACAGTGATTGTGTATAGGGTGTATAGAGTGCAAAGACCCTATAACTTTGAGTCTTTTCATTGAAGTCAGTGGTGTTTTTTACGGCTCACACACCTCAACCTTATGAATGTCATCCACACCAGCTCCGCTTGAGTTCAAGCAGCAGTTTGTGAAAATCCCATGAGCCCATTAATCACGCTCTGTGGGCGCTCCGTAATGTATTCCGGATCTATCTTACCCCCATCTTCAGCAATTAAGAGCCCAGCGTGATAGGCATGTGGTGTAAAAATGATTTCCACCTCCCTACCTGAAGAGTCACATTGCTGAGCACTAGGGCTGACCAGCTCTGGCCTTCATTAGCACAAAACCCATGAGTGCAAGTCCCAAGGAGGGTTCAACCCGCCGCTCCGCCTCTCATTACCAGCCAATCCACTGCCATTCATTCACACAAGACAGCCTGCGCTTCCTCATCAAACACCCAGGTAGACCCGCTAATGCAGACAAGCGACATGAGCCAAGAAACAGCAGTTAAATTAGAGCTGAAAAGATCTTTGTCAAAGGTTCCTGGATGTCTGGGAGGCTGATGAGGCTCTTGCAATAATATTTTTCAAAGGAGTTTCAAATCTGAGTTGGTGGTTGAATGTGGCTTGATTTGTGTCGTCCTCAATAGCGAATGAGCCGGTTCTTTTGGATGTGTGAAAGACAACTTATTCAGAGATATAAAGGTTGATTCTCACTTGCAATGTTTGACAGTATTTTCCACATTTTCAATAGCATGTGAATATATTTAGAAATAAATGTGTTTCTAAAACTTTTTGCTGTCAAAAAGATAAGTGCTTTTTGTTTGTTCAGGTAAACAGTCTGTTAACTGCGATCTTCCTGATTCTCACATTATCATCAGTAATTTTGAATCTTTTTGAGATTATGGCAGGTGCACAGTCAAAATAAGGGACATAAATATAGAAAATGTTATAAATAAGGTAAAACTTTACAAAAAAGGTCACATTATTTCTAAATTGCGTCAGAGATTATTTTAGTGTGGTACTCTTTTCTTTTTGTTATTAACTCTTTCCCCACCCAGAATATTTTGTTGTATGAATATCTGAACATGCCTCTTTCTATATCAAAAGAAAGAAGAGCCTTTGCTTTATAAAACAAACAAACATCAATTTATTCTAGCTTTGTGCAATCTTTTTTTTAATCAACACTTGAATGTGGGTAAGTTTCATAAAAAGCAACATTTGGGGAAAAAAACTGAGAAAAATGCATTTTTTTGTCAAAGACTACGTCTGGGTCAGTTTCAGAATGTTGATCAAAACATAGAGTTGATCGAGCCCATCAACACCCCCAAAGCTTTACAGTCCTATATCTTGTCCTGGGTCGACATTTAATTCGGTAACATAGGCAGTTTTGATTGATATGCTGTTTAATTTTGCATGATTATTGCATTATTTGAATGCAATTAAATGCGATTGCATTATATCGCTTGTTTCTGCCTCTTCTTCGCCTGTGTTTTGATCAGGATATTCAGTACTCTTTCAGAAGATGTGTAATAGTGCCCCCTACCTTATAACAGTGAAAACACGGAAAGCCGGAAATTTCCGTTAATGGCAGGGAAGCGTTGTCTCATAAATGACAGAAATTTTCCTCAATGGCGGGGAAAGAGTTAATGTTGATAGCTATTTGGGCTCTGAAAATAAGATTATTTTGTCCTCATCAAAACAAAAACATTTTAAGGTTGTATCATACAGGATAGAATGTAATTAACTTTATTAAGTAGGCCTTTACTCTGGTATCGTGTGGTAATTAATTATGTGGTTGAAAAATAGGGAAAGGGTGGAGCAGTTTCATGGATTTTGATAAGGCTCAATGGGACCAGAACTGGATGGGGAAAAAATCTTTTGCCAAATTATATTACATCTCATGTGGATTTCTTCCTCTATTCTGTGTTCAAACCTTAGAAGCTCTGTAAAACAATGTTTTGAAATTAATTGTATTCAAGATATAATTTGGTGTCTCTGGAACTGAAACGGCCCCATTAAGGGAGAACAATGATGTCAAAGTCCCCTTGTAATCGACTATTGTTAAATTAATAAATTAATAAATAAACAAAAAAGTCTCCACTGACCTAGACCTAGATACAACTTTAAATTGTTCTTTCTTTTACTGTCTAGTTGTTTAGTTCTACATACAAAAAGCAATATTCTGATCTGGATCAATAGCAGAAAATGACAAAGACAAGTGATGAAAATGGCATGGAGTTAAAAAAATATATATTTAAATCAGATAACCAAATATAAAATGCAATCTTAATGCTTTTAAGAGAATCAGAAAGCTAACAATAGTCACTAAGCAAGTTTTAAAACCGAACCAAACTAATATTTATCTTGAATTGCAGGACGATTATTCACTTGCTTTACTAAGTATACAAATAAAATAATGTTATTCTCAACAGATACAGCTGTGCTCCTGGGCCTCAGAATCGGACTGTGTTTCTCTTCTGCAACTTCAAATGCCTTTCTCCTTTACTGTCTTATGATTCATCTCATTTGGGCTTTACTGGTGTCATTGCCCCATGGCTTTCTTCTAAATCATCCAAAACATTTTCTATTTTCTTTTTCATGCGTTTACTCTCCTTTTTTAAACAATCTTTACTAAGTCAAATCAATGCCATGGCTTTGCAGTTTAACACCCTCTTTTTAAATCAATTTAACAGCCACCGTGCATAGCTTGGGGTTCAAAACATTGTATCATTCCCACAGTGAGCTGAGCACCAGGCATGTTCATCATCTCTCTGCTTTTAGAACAGGCTGTCTTCATTTTGTCACCGTTCAGCTCTTTTCAAACTATTTTGTCTTTCATCAGGCAGACAGAATTCTTTTGACAGATTTGGATGTTGAATTTAAAGACATAGTGCATCCAAAATGAAATGAGACCCTAAGCTGTTAAGTTTCACAAATGACAAAAAAAAAACAAAAAAAAAACAAAAAAATTCTCAGCTCAGTGAATAACTTACATTTTAGTATTTTCCTCACAAAGCTATGTGACTTTTTTGTTTGGTTTTGCTTTGCTTTGATAAAATAGCAGTCCATTATTTGAGCAATAAAAAGTTAAGAATGACAAAATGTTAATTTTACATTTAACTTTAAATGTGCACTAAGTATTTTTTTCTCTCTCTTTCACTGGCCAAGGTGGTACTGAACTTTATTATACCTGTAGGATCACATGTTTTTGGTTACATTAGGGCAGTTACATTAAATGTACATCATGCAACTTTTGGCCCTCTAGCGGTTTAAAAACAAAACTGCATGCATTTTGCAGAAGAACATTGTTTTGGTTGCTAAACATATGTATATGACCCTTCACAATAGATAGCTTTACAATCAACTCTGAGAGCTACATATGGCAATTTATCTGTTCAATAAAATTGCTTACTCACCTGTCGAGTAATAAAAACACCTCCATTTGCGTTTACAACAAATCCCTTAGTTCTCAAGCCAATGTCGATTCTCGTTTTATACAAGCTGTCGCACTTTCTTTTTGTCGGTATACTCTCCTCTTTTCTGCTCTTTTTAAAACAGGTGATTCCCCGGAGGTTCAAGATTTAGCTTGCTTAACTTTTCTCACTCGTTGTGACAGCTAACTTATGCCTACACTATATGTAAGGCCCTAAAATACACCTATAATAGGCTTACCATAGTGAATCAGGGCAAGACAAAAAAAATTAAAAAAAGGTATTGTCTCATTGTTTAAATTTTGTTCATTTTGAATAGTTAATTTATATCAAAATAAAAAGTTACCTTTAAATATAACTGCTTTCTCTAGGCCAATGATTGACTCATGTGAATGTACACAAACTTATTTTTCAGAAGTATTCTTTGTTTTTAAAGTGTAACATTTTAAGCATTTTGTTTGTTAGTCTCCTCACATGGCAAATGGACTTGTTTGTCAAGGGTTGTTTCTTATCTTTAAATACCAGGAAGAGCAGCATTCAAAAACACAGCAGTCCATCGGCTGAGGCCAGGCTGGTGTGTCCTCTGCACAATCTGATGCTGATTGAAAGAGGGCTAGATAATCATCCCCTATATTATCTGTCATTAAGTTCGCTCGGCTCTCACTCCCGCATTTTAACCATAAGTAAAGCCATAATTTCTTTGACACTCCAGTTATTAAATATGACAGTGTTAGGAAGTAGAAAAGGAGGCCAAAGGAACAGGCACTATTGTAAAGTCTCTAAATGAGTTTTCCACTCAAAATAGTGTGCTTGGCAAAAGGCTGTATGCAGGTGCTTTCATTAGTGTCCATTCATGGGCAAATGGCTCCGCTGGCGGCGTGTAGCATTGTGCTGTGGCGAGCACGCGGAATTACATCGCTGTTTGTTTGCTGCGCTCATTCAAATCCGCAGAGGTGGGGGCGCACGCATGCATGTTTTGTGCGCTTCTATTGTGTGAAGCGTGCTGGAACACTGATGCATTCAAGACCTGAAACTAAGGGGTTTTTTTCTTTTGTAATGTGGTGGATCTAAAAACTGCCAAAAACACTTCAAGGGCAATGTACTACATGCTATTTTTGCTTATTTCAGCACTTACTGCATTATTGTGCAATATATCCTGCTTGGATAGACTCATTGGCTGCTGTGTAATTATTCTCCTTACTAAGGCGTGAGACATGAGCGCCGCATTCATGCGGAACTATTTATGGTTGTGTGGGAGTTAGACGTGTGACATCCCGACATCTCCCTAAAAGGGACTTCAGAAACTCTGCTTTTCCCCAGACAACAACCAATCAAAGACAGCCCATCAACAGTGCATCAAACATGTCTGATATCTAATTTGTATTGATGGAAATGAGCATTGTGACTACGGCTGTAGATACAAGGCAATTATTGAAGGCACATTAGAGAGAAATTAATATAAGGACAATTGATTATCCCCTGTGAAAAGAAACAATGAGCTTTTTCCTGCTCGTGGTGTGATAAGACATTACCAGTAATAAGCAATGCTCTGCTGGAATGATTAATGGAGCTTACTGTAATGTACAGTAGTTATTATAACCAAGGTTATTATTATAACTGAAACTAAAACTAAAACCATTACAAAATATTATAATTAAAATAAATAAACTTTAACTGAAATAAAATAAAATTTTATTTTTAATGAAAAAAACTTATTTTACTAATTGTATTTCAGCTAGTTGGCAAGGCAACATTTCAAACTAAAACTAAAACCGTAAAAAAATGTAATAAAAAATATATAGCCTTTTTTATTCTATATTATAACATGGGATGTGTTTAAGCAGTTTTAAACAAAACTTGCACATGTTGACTGTGGGAATCACATTTTAGTAACCATCTACAATAAGGTTTCATTTGTTAAGATAGTTATAGTTATTAGTACAGTAGTTATAATATGTTATATATATAACATAAACTATAATGGGTGTGTGTGTGTGTGTGTGTGTGTATATATATATATATATATATATGTATGTGTGTGTGTGTGTATGATATATGTTTATATATATATATATATATATATATATATATATTGTATAGGTTATATATATATTTGTATAGGTTATATATATAACCTTGGTTATATATATATTGAAGTAAAATAATTGAAAGTGGGGAGGAAATCACATTATGAAATAAATGTTTTTCTGTCATTATGAAATAAATATATACCTGACACAGGCTGTATTACTATATTACATAGTTTGTTATACACATAACATATTATAACTACTGTGCTGCAGACACACACATTTTTTGCAACCTCCCTTTTCCAAGATAACAGCTCTGAGTCTTCTCCTATAATGCCTGATGAGTTTGGAGAACACCTGACAAGAGATCAGAGACCATTCCTCCATTCAGAATCTCTCCAGATCCTTCACAAACATCAAAATCAAAACAAAACTGGGTCACTGAGCACAAAACCAAACATCTGCAATGGCCATCTTAGTCCCCAGACCTAAACCCTATAGAAAATGAGTGGGCTGAACTGAAGAGAAGAAGCGCCAACATGGATCTGGGAATCTGAATGATCTGGAGAGATTCTGTATGGAGGAATAGTCTCTGATCTCTTGTCAGGTGTTCTCCAAACTCATCAGGCAATATAGGAGAAGACTCAGAGTTGTTATCTTGGAAAAAGGAGGTTGCAAAAAGTATTTAATAAAAGGGGGCAAATAATTGTTCCCAACGTGTTTTGGAGAAAAACATTTATTTCATAATGTGATTTTCCCTCCACTTTCAATTATTTTACTTCAATGAAAGGTTAGATTTTTGCAAAAAAAAATTGTATAAAATATCAATAGGATTAACAATGCAGATTTATTTTTTACAGCCATCTTTGATCATATTTACCAAGGGGCCAAATAATTCTGACCAGCACTGTGTGTGTGTGTGTGTGTGTGTGTGTGTGTGTGTGTATATATATATATATATATATATATATATATATATATATATATATATATATATATATATATATATATATATATATATATATATATATATATATATATATATATATATATATATATATATATATAACATTAATATCAATGAACAATACTTTTACAGCATTTATTTGTCTTTGGTAATTTCAACATTTATCAATGCATTTTTCAAAACCAAAGTTGTATTTATTAACATTCATTAATAGAGTGTGAACTAACATATTTTTCTAATGGTAAAAAAGATTAGTAAATGCTTTAAAAAATATATTGCTCATTGTTAGTTCATGTTAGCTAAGGCATTAACAAATGTTAACAAATAAAACCTTATTGTAAAGTATTACCACATTTCTTTAGAAACATGCTGGTGAGAGCGTATGTTTAGACTGTGTTACAGACTCAAGTATGGCATCCGCAACTCACAAACGGCATTCTGTTCAAATTGCAGGGAGCTGTATTACAGTATGAATAATTGAAGAGACTGTGTTTGCAAAGAATGGGGCTTGGAATGAGTTGAGCATGTTGTGTGACCGTTACCTTGGTGATTAGCATGGCTATGAATAGGAGTTCTGTGCACTATTTGCAGAGGCAGCCTACCTCTCTCTCTCTCTCTCTCTCTCTCTCTCTCTCTCTCTCTCTCTCTCTCTCTCTCTCTCTCTCTCATACAGTATCTAACCCAGATTGAGGAAGAGGATGTATAGCTCCACATGCTGGCGACATGTAGGTACTGCAGACACATTAAAGGGATAGTTCACCCAAAAATGAAAATTACCCCATGATTTACTCACTCTCAAGCCATCCTTGGTGTATATGACTTTCTTCTTTTAGACGAATACAATCGGAGCTTTATAATGGCAGTAAATGGAGGACGAGATTTTGAAGCCCAAAAAGGTGCATCCATCCATCATACTTCTGAAGCGAAGCAATGCGTTTGTGTAAGAAAAATATCCATTTAAACCTTTACAAACTAAAATAACTAGCTTCAGACAGACGGCCGTACGCATCGATTTACGGAAAAAGAGTAACCCTTGACCTGACGCATGATGCATTGGCGAACATGGAAACGCAGAGGGTATAGCAAATCAAAACACCGGTCACGAATTAGAAGTCTAAAATGAGAATTTTTAAAGAGAAATGTCGGAGGAGCTTGAGTTTTGTTGCCCAGCCCTATTTGTTTGAACCGCAAGAGGCATGAACTGCCGGAAGCTAGTTATTTTAGTTTTTAAAGTTTTAAATACAGTATGGATATTTTTCTTACAAAAATACATCGCTTCGCTTCAGAAGGCCTCTCTGGAGTCATATGGATTACTTTTATGGACTTCAAAATCAGGGCCGCTATTCACTGCCATTATAAAGCTTGGAAGAGCAATACTATTTTTTAAATATATAACTCTGATTGTGTTCGTCTGTAAGAATATAGTCAAATACACCTAGGGTGGCTTGTGAGTGAGTAAATCATGGGATAATTTTAATTTGTGGGTGAACTATCCCTTTAACAAGAGATAATGGACTCAATATTTATCAACCCAAGATATAAATAATAGAATACCACAACTTGGAGTTTGGCTAGATATTTTGTTTTCTTTTGTATGATAAATCAAAGTGAAAAAAAGTGACCTTTGGTTGTGAATTCTGCTTGTCACACTTTATAACTTTAAAACATTTAATTTATTTACTTTTTATTTATCAAAAAAATCCTGAAAAAAAAGGATCACTGTTTTTACAGAAATATTAAGCAGCACAACTGACCAAACCGCTCAGTCCATGTGGATTAGTTTTATCTCTTTATGAACTTTTTGAAACAACAAAGTGGTAGTTGCGTGGACTATCAATGAAAGGACAGAAATCTCTCCGATTTCATTTAAAATATCTTCATATGTGTTTCGAAGATGAGCGGAAGTCTTACAGATTTTGAATAACGGGAAGTAATTGATGAATTATTATTATTATTTTTTTTTTTTCATTTTTGGGTGAACTAACTCTTGCAATGGCTGCTGAAAATGTAGCTGTGTTAAAACAGGAATAAATTACATTTTAGAAATAGAAAACAGTTATTTGAAATTGCAATAACATGTCACAATATTACTGTTTATACTGTATATTTCATCAAATAAATGCAGCCTTCTTGAGCATAAGAGACTTCTTCCAAAAACATTTTTTTAAAAATGTACCAACCCCAATGCAACCTTCATATTGTGTGTTTACATGGCAAACAGGCATGTGACAAACTGGCATTTGCTCATATGCTTGCTTAGAAAACTCCCTCATTTGACTTGCCTATAGATCCTCCATACGTTGCAATTGAACTAGCCTCTGTTCAGCTTTAGCATGAATTATTGCATTGTCCTTTCTAAAAAGCCTCCGTAGTCAAGCCATTGTTTTGTTATCTCACACAGCCACTAATATTAGTCATTAGCTGTTGTCTGAAGCCTAAGCTATTAGCATGTGGTTTCCACTATGCATCTGCTTTTGTCTCCCCTTCCCTGTGGCTGCAGGGGCAAATAGTCCGATAATGCAAGTAAAAGGCACAGTGTGGTATATGCTGTTAACCTCTCTCAGCAGCAGAGATAAAGTGTGTACTTTAGAGCACATTAGCTGCAAAAACAGTCCTCGCGTGGAGGAAAAGAGCGCTGTCCCTTACAAGACTCTCTCACTTCCTATCTATCTAAATTCTTGTGATATTGCTACAGTAGCAGGAAACAAGACTTCTCAAGGACGTGAGCTTAATTCACCCTTGTTACATTATGTTTATTTACCCTGCAGAGTGCGGGGGCATAAATGGTGGGATCAAATCAAAGCCAGACTAAACCACACACATAAAGAAAGGGCAGAAAAAGGGCTACGGTGCAAGGAAAGGTCTTGTGTAATGCAATGACACTTTGATCTTGTGCAAACGGAATTTAAAGAGTCCAAAGGTCCCTGAATGGACAAGCAGATTATATATAATATATCTATATAGCACACAGAGCATTTATAGCTTTATGCCGAATCCTTCTCTTTCTTTCTTGTGGAGCAGTGGAGGGTAAGGGAGGGATTGAGAGGAAAAGGGGTACAAGCAAAGCACTGTGCAAACATTAATGCTACAGGCATTAGGCCTACTGAATTTAATACACATATCTGGAGGTTGTGTGTTGAAGTGGGAACTTAATTCCCTGTCAAGTGATTTACCAGCCGGGAATCTTAATACCCAAATGCACTGTAGTGGAGAGAGGCTGTTACAGCAATGTGCTGGTGGAACATAAACACAAAGCAGAAACTGTGTCACGTTTATTTTCCATTCACCAGCGCTGAGGGCTGAATGATGCTTAGCATTTTCCCAGATACGTTTGCTTAGACTTGCCAATCACAGGTAATTTCACAGTTTACTTTGATGGCAGCAGATACTTTCTATTCCTCATACCATTTTTATACCAAAATTATGCTGGTTTTAATGCTGGAGAGTGGAGAGAGCAAAGCACTTTCAGAACCAGCCTGCATATCCAGGTGACAGTCAAGCACAGACATACTGACTGTTGTACTAGTAGTAATACATGACCTGCCAACTAATGCACTCTCTAAGTCTTAAGAGTGTGAAGAACATATTTAAACATCTAAAGTCATTTGATTTCGCATCTCTATGAAGTCGTGAGTTTCTGTTGATGCAACAGTCAGAAGTACACAATTTAATACAAATCATTTTTTTACCAAACAGTTCACTTAGACAGATAAGGAAAAGTATTTATTTATTTATAGCATAGTTTAGGGGCTGGTATAAATAATAAATAAATAAAAAATAGTGGGGAAAAAACTGGCTTCAGCTGGCCCATAACCTATAGTTTACATATATGTTGGTATAAAGATAAATGAGAAATAAAAAATGATATGAAAACTCTTTCATACCATTTATTTATTATTTTTTTATACCAGCATATTTTATGGGCCGGTTTTGTTTGTTTGTTTATCAAAATATTTTTTTATTTTATGCCATGCATATTTTAGCGGCCGATTGGAGTCTTTTTCCATCCCACTTTTATTTACTCATTTATTTATTTAAAACTGCACAGTTTATTTTGTCACGTTATGTTGGTGTTTTGGTTTCGTTTTTGTGGACTTAAGGTGATGATACACGGGGCAACTTTTTGGGCAATGTTGCTGGGCAATGTTGCCATCAACGGGCAACCAGGTGAGACACAGGGCCCACAACCGATCTAAATTATCCAGATAGAAATGTATTGCCCATTTTCAATGGGAAAGTGCCCAAGCAACAATCGCTCGGCAAGATTGCCCAGCAACATTGCTCAAAAAGTTGCCCTGTGTATCATCACCTTTAGTCGCATTATTTTCTTGTTTCCTTTCGTTGTCATGGTTTCTAGTTTGTGTTAATTTGTTGTCATGGTGATTCATTGTTTCCTTTATTAGCTCACACCTGTTTCATATTAGTTCATTATCTTGTGTGTGTATAGTCTTTTGTTCTCTGAGTTGATTTTCTTGTGTTGGTTGTGTATGGCGCACCATTTTGTTTTATTGTCGTGTTGGATGTCACTTTTTTGTTTTGTTATAATAAAGTTTTAAGCTACATTTAGATCTGCTATGCTTCTTCGCATCTTCATCCTCATCATAATGTGACACATATACTGTTTTCCTAATATATATATTTATTTATTTGTTTATTTTATACCAGCATATTTTAGAAGCAGGTTGGACTTTGTTCGTTTTCAGTCCTTCTGACACGGTTTCAGTTGGACTAAAAAGTTTACATGGTGTTTTAAAAATTGTCTTAGTCTAATTGAAGTGCTAATAAACACACTGAAGGTGAGAAAACTCGCACAAACTTTAACTTTCTGTGTGTCTTTCCAGGTATACTTCAAGCGGGACGGAGAGTTGATAGAGGTGATATCCTACATTTCGCCCACTGTGGGTTACGAGGGCGCCGGCTCCGCTGGTGTGCGTGGAGCCAGACCTTTGATCAGCAGGGATCTGGATGACACTAAGCTGAGGAAGTCTCTATCTCTGCTGGGTCCGGATGGCAAGCCCGGACGCCTCTACACGGAGAGCCCTGGGCGGAGCTACATGGCCAGACAGCCCGGCCAAGAGCCCAGCCCGGCCACAGAGACCATCCCAGAGACAGTGGTCAGCCGGGAGTTCCCTCGCTGGGTTCAGAGTACAGACCCCCTGTACTTCTTCAGCAACACACACATTCCCCAGAGTGATGGGTCTGTGCTAGTTCAGGCCAAACTTACCTGGACGCTGAATCCACAGTTGGACAACGACGCCCTGTTTAGCTGCGAGGTCACGCACCCGGCTCTCTCTATGCCTATGCAGACTGAGGTCATACTGGGTAAGTCTTGCTTTTGTTGGCTTTACCATTGATTTGGCAGGATATAGATCTTAAGATCGATTTGAAAAAATTGTTTTTGACCTTCATCCTAGTCATTCACCTCCCCTCACCCGTTCACGGGTAAATCCCTTTACATCCCCATCTGACAGATGCAGCAAGACCAACACTGGTTTCTATTTGTTGCTTAATTGCATTACAGGCAAGTAGATTGCAGTTGCTAATGCAGAATGCAAAATCTTCCAGTGAGTGACAGGCCAATTCATTGAGCTGTCCGTGCAGTAGATTGAGTTAACTTAACCATGTTATTGAAAAAGTCAACCTGAATTAAAGAAATCAAGGATAAAGGGAATCTCGCAGTGCACTAAAATTATGCTGGATCTCACTGTTGCAACCCATTCTTAATTTAAAAAAGCTTTACTGTCTGCTAATTAAGATACTAAGGCGAGGATATGTAAAAATGCATGTCGCGTTTTATATTTGTCAGTGAAATTAAATTTTTGCATGTAATAAGTCATAGAGCAATATCAAAAAAGAATGGGATGCTCGCATACCTTTGTATTTTCATGGGTGATAGAGGCTTTTTTGTGCATTTTTTTGCTTTTAAAGCTACAACAAAGATGGCCTTATGATCCCATTATCACTTCAAAGGCAGCACTCACTTGTAGTCTCTGCTATCAGCCCTCAGAAAAAGGCGAGTGATGAGACGCAAGACAAGATAAACAGAGACATTTCTCACACTTAATGGTAGAAGAGCAGTGCAGAAAGAGATGAACGAGGGGAAAGGACAAAAAACGAGGGATAAGACGAAGAAAGGAAGGATGGTCTAAGTTCCATTCAATATTCCTCTCTCTTTCTCATTCTCACTTGTTCCGTCATTCACGTCTCACTCCAGCATGATCTCCCTCTGTGCGTTTCATGGCTGCTAAGACAGAAGTTTGCAATCCTATCGCAAGAGGATCTGCTTCTTTTACAAATGTTTGCCTCTTACCCTGAGAGATAGAGAGATGTGATTTTTATTTTCTCTCAAACATGGTTCCCTGGTGTTTATGAAATAATCATTATAACCACAGGGGAAAATAACAGCAGAGTAAAATTTGATTGCATAGCCACGATATACCAAAACAAATCATGGGATCTCTATGTTTGAGGAATTGGTTTGTGCTAAATGACAAAGACAGATCCCTTAGCTTAGTGAATAACACATCAATAAGTTGTTTTACTATATGCAGTTGGGCATAAACTGTGCAACAATAGAAATGCATCAACCGGGAGTTTTTGCTTCACTGTTTATACTGCTGGAGATGTATTTCACATCTCTCAGTGGGCAAGACTGCTTTGTTATTTACACATAATAATGATATATGGATAAATGTGAAAATGTAGTGCGGGACATGTCCCAAAGCCAGTCAAGATAAACAAGAACATGTTTTTCAAAGGGGTATAATGCAAAGTGGTGATTAGTTGTTTACGCCTGCCAGGCAACGTTATAACGAGCAACATTAATACTTTTTTAAAAACTATCTTTTTTATATTATTAGATCAACATTTTTAAATATTTTGTTTTTAACTCTAGTCTTATGTAATGTGAAGCTGTTTTTGCACTGATGCCAGATCTGTTCATTGGTTTTGAATAAGCTTTTATTTTGTTTTACATCCACTGAGTTCCAAATAAAACAAGAAGAAAATTGCTTTTATTTGTAACATATTTAATTCACTACATAGGCCTTACAATTTAGAATATAAACCATGTTTTCATTGAATTCCCTTAAAATTCCTGTGCAAATTTAACAAGTGAACGGTGTCAGCATCAAAGCGATATTTTTTTTTTAATGTCTGTCTTGAGAGCAGGAACGTTTGTTTCTGAAGCTGCACAAGGAAAGGATGGTGTTGTATCATCGGTTGCATGGTAGTGAGAGCAAGAGAAGTAAATTCGCTAGACTGCAGGCCTAGAAAAGCCTTGCTAACTTTTGATTTTTGTATTTTAACAAAGCCTTGTCTGTGCAACAGTTCGATCTATAAATTTAACAGCACCTAGGTTTCTTAAGAAAAAAAAGATGAAGAGCACTATTTTGGCTTCTCTTTGTTTTCACCCAAAGAATACAAAACCAATATATGCAGTTTATTGGTTTTAATTGTGTCTTATCTCATACATGCATACACTACCATACGGTAGTAAAGTAAAAACAGTAATATTGTGAAATGTTATTACAATTGAAATTACTGTTTTCTATTTTAATATATTTTTCAGCAGCCATTACTTTAGTCTTCACTGTCACATGATCCTTCAGAAATCATTGTAACATGCTGATTTACTGCTCAAGAAACAATTTCTTATTATATTAATGTTGAAATCAGTTATGCTGCTTAATATTTCTGTGAAAACTGTGATAAACTGTGATTATTTGACATTATTATCTAAGTAAAGTCAGTCGCAACTTCTGTTCCATTATGACTTTAAGGAACAAGGCTGTTTTATTTATTCCAGTTACTATCCTGATACTTCTGGTGCAGGTGATCCACTAACCTGTACTCAGAAAATGAAAGGCAAGTCATAAGAGCATTCACAAGTCATAAATCTTTCACAGTTTTTAATATTTTCACATGAGACAGAAACATCTTTACAGTGACTCAGATTTGTATTACATTCAATCAATATTCATGAGGCGAGTCTCACGCGGTGTCCTAAATGTATGCGGTTGGTCCAAAGAGGCGGTGTTCTCAGAACGCTGTCCTCACCTCAGAGCATCACGGCTGGGCTTGTTGCCCTGACTTGGCTGTCTGTCAGTCATGTCCAAATATGCAGTGATTCAGTCAGTGCCTCTCCATAATTAACGCTGAGCCAGGCTCAGCAGTGAGGATTTGCATGGGTGAAGGTGCTACTGATTCAGCAAAACACAGAAGGGGAATGAGTTATATTTTCACATCCAGAGGCTAGAGATGATCTATGCTACACGCCAAGTTCCTCTACCCAATAGACTGATAATAAGTACACAGATGTTTATTGTGGGTGGTTTGTGGGAGTGTGAACTAATCTGTGAACATTCAAACATCCTTATATTTCCATTTAGAGTTTCAGTGGCTTCAAGGTTCGGTGGACCATAGAAGCACGAGAGACGTTGTCATTTTGAAGGTTTGGTCAAACAAGTCTGAGAAGAAAGCCAGGCTCAAGAATGACATCATTTATACATGGATAACAGACATCCTTTGGTTGGTCCTGTAACAACATTTCCTGTAAACCTAACTAAATAATTTGATTGGTTGATGAGAATGTTCCAGGAACATTCTTGGGTAAATTACATTAGCCCAGAGCCACACTTGACATGGTAGCACAATCTTAGCTTACAGTATTTTCTCTTATTCCCCTCCATAGCAGCTCCTAAAGGTCCCAATTTCATACTCGGCTAATATTAAAACTAAATATTCAAACTTTTTGTAGTTCTCTAACCTAGTGAAGCCTGAAAAGTTGACAGCTGTGTGGCCCTCAGTTACATTGTTTGGATCCTGGAGTTGGTTCCAGACATCTGGCCATCACTTTACTTCAACAGCGAGCTTTTTATAAGGCTTTTTCAGGGTGATTCTGTTAAAAATACAATTTAACCGGTGCAATTTTACCCTTTTTGTTTTCTTTAAAAAAGAGACTGAAATGGCAGAATCGTTACCTGGCATCATGGATAGGAAAATGTCCCAGCTCAGTGAATTTTTTATTTGTCAACTCCTGTGGTTAGGTCTTAGGTTAGGCAATCCAAGGTATTGATCCGTTTATTCATCCACTTGGTACGGAAAAGGCAGGGTCAGTCTTCAAGTGTCCATTGCTCTGTCAGAACACAGGCCCTATCAATGGTCTCCTTTTGTTTTCCAACTGTTTTCTTAGGGAAAATCGATGATTCATGCCTTGACAAACTCTTAATCTCTCTTGTGTATTGCATTTCACATCTCTTTTTCCACTCTGCAGAGCCTGGCCGCTAATATCCCAAATAGTTTCCATAATAAGAAAGCTGGCTAAAGAGGATTTCTGTGTATTCAGTGTAGTGTCCTGCCATAACTTGATTTATGTGTGAAATGCACATTCACAGGACCCATTACAAATGTAAGAACGGAAATCATAATCCATTAAGCAGCACCAGGGGGTAATCATTAAACTGACTAAGACTGGCCTGATGCCTCATTAGCTTTTGCTGGACACTCTGTGGCTTGATTGATGGCTAAAAGCATGATTAGCCATTGTTTCACATAGTTCTCAGTAGTTGGATTATCTGTATGTGTTGTAGGAGCCAAAGCGTAGCATTAGTCGTAATGAGGGTTGAAAAAAGGCCACAGTGGGAGGTATTTTTGAACAATTTCAAGTCTGATTTGCCTTTACTAAGCTTCACTCTGGAATTTTGTGTTAGTGCAAACATATGGCTCACAAAACTTGTTTTATGGTTCTCAGGGCTATGCAGAGTGGATGCTGGTAATCATAGTAAACGATGCAGAACCACTTAACATGGGACCATTCGGAGGCTTTTTCGCACTGCTATAAAGCGCCTTGCTTGTACTGCCAAATAGAGGAAGTTTCGCTTGAGAAACTTGTGGTCTCACTTTCCAGACGTACAAAATCACTTTTTATCTTCCCCTTGAGTACACAAGAGAAATCCTCTGTGCCTGAGAAGGTCAAAATATGATGTTTTAACCTTCCTTTCCTTCATCACATCCCAGCCATTCTCTGAGACCAAATTAAACCCATCTGGGAGATTCAGTCCACACAAGACAAGGGAATTAGTTCTCTAAGTGTCTCTTATCTTACTTCCTCCACCGTTTGCCTTGCACGCTCTGTTTCTTCTTCAGTAATGAGTGTCTACCCAATTTAGGTCCTTGTCCCTCTTGGGAAATAAATACTCCTCAGCAATTTCAATGAAGGAAACCAAGAGTCTCCAAGTTGACCTCCAAGTCAAACACCATGTCTTTAGTCTGTTAATACTGTGCTATTGTTTTAATGTTACCCAACCAAAACTATTTTTTCTTGTTTCCCTTCATAGCGGCTCCTAAAGGCCCCAAGCTTGTGATATCCCCTACCAGGGCAAAGGTAGGGGATACGGTTCGCATCACCGTCCATGGTTTCCAGGTAGGATCTCCAGTGGTAAGTGCATGGGGATTACGAAACCAGGGCCAAGTTCAGTTTTGGATACGAGGAGGTTTGTCCCACATGTGCAGTTAAGCCTGTGTGATGTATAGATATAGTGACCATTCTTACAGAGTGTGCAATACAACACATGTATCTGTCAGCTCCTGACCCCGCTGCTGCTATCCATGAGCTATCAATCCAAATGGTTCAGCCTGTCCGAGGAGGGTTGCACTGCATCTGACAAATTCAAACCGTTCAATCATTTAAGTTGCAATGAAATCAAAATAGAGGGTTTTCAAAGTCACCAGTTTAAAGGTCACCAGAACAAAAAACTTTGAAAGTGATCTATTGAAAAACACTTAGGGCTGCAACTCAAAAAAAGACCTTGAGCACTCAAGGTTATTGGGAAGGACTGGGTTCATATCGACTGTGAGATAAGATAAGAGTCTAATAAAAGAATAAGGATGCTTTTGTAAATGGTCTATAGGCAAAAATGGATGAAATGCCATTTAAGTTGCGGTTATTTTCTAATTGATTTTTCTGTTGTTAGTGCTCTATATTTCATTGTCATCTCCATAAACACAGACCAAAGGGAACAAAACTAATATGCTGTTTCATTTAATAAATCTCTTAAAATTCATAAATTCGCTAAATGATAACATGATTGACATTTGTTCCATTTAGACGTTTTTCCGGTTTGCCTGCTGTTGGCCGTTAAAGGAAATAATTGGTGTTTCAGAGCACTGCAAAAATAAAAGAAAAAATCTTAATCATTTGGTTTTGTTTTCCAATAAGTATTTCTGGAAAAATTTAGGATGTAAAAACATCCTTAAAATAAGACACATTTACTTTTACTTCTAAATTCTATGAGACTTTCAGAGAATAAGTATCAACTAGCAAGTTAAGGTTATTTTCTCACCCCATTGTCAAATAGAGTTTTCCTATTTTTAAGCATACAATCTCACTAAATTGTGTTATATTTGTGCTTAATTAAAACTAAGTTAAGAAGCATTATCAAAAATAAACTTAATTAGTATTACAGTGTTTAATTTAGTATAAAGTAGTATATTTTCTGAAAACAAGTCTTAACTTATGCCATTTTGCGTCTAATATAAATGTATCTTGTTTAAAGGATGTTTTCCAATAAAATGGTATAAACAAGATATGAAAACTGATCAGGAAAAAAAAAGTTTTTTTATTTTATTTATTTTTTTGCAGTGAAAAACATATGCTTGACAAGAATAGCCCCAGAAATAAGGCAGAGTGATTTATAATGCTAACATTTGGCTTCTCTTTGCTAGTGCTAAACTCCTCTCACTTGTGTTTGTGTTCTGTTTTGTATTCTCACCAGAAGGCATAAGAGCATCTGATTAAAAAACAAATCAGCTGTTTGTTGATGTATTTCACTGCAGCTTTTAGGGATTTTGTTGCTTTCGTTTGTTCTTGTCAAACTAGCTAGCAAAACAGGTGCGAGCACAGAGCTAGCCAGGAGCACTTTACTGTCAACGGCGCCAAATTTATACTTGCATCAATAGTCCGTCAGCTTCCACAGACCTAGTGAAGCAGGGAGATTGTCTCAGTGTAACTATCACCGTCTGCCAAGAGGTAAAAAAAAAATCTTCCCCTAGCAGATAAACACAGGACAGTTTGGTGATGATCCACCCAATCTTTTTGACAGGTCTGACTAAGAGATGTGTCTAGCCAACAGCATTCAGGTGGAAAGAAATTAGACCCGATATGCTATCATCACTGAATCTACTTTACGCTATTTCATCGTTTGTGTCATGAATTTAAAGGAATGTTACTGTAGTTCTGTTTTATCCCTCCTGGAAAATCCAGGAAGCTTGGTGATGGTTAAAACAGACCATTTTCCTGTTGTTTTACTGGTCTTTGGCAGGTCTATACTGGTCATTAGCAGATTCAGACTGGTAATTCCCAGATCTTAACTGTTTTTAGCAGATCTAAACTGGCCATTTGCAGGTTAACACTGCATGGGTGCATGGGCAGTTTGTCTGGCAGATATGTGTGTTTATTTCACCCACGATTTACATATTTGAAGTGCACCTTTAAATAATAGAAAGAATGGTCACCATAAACAGGCTTGACGGGGACATAAATCCAGTTTGGATCTTAATATTTACACAAAGGATTTCAGAGGATTTTAAAGCCAATGAAGATTTATTTGGAAGAACGTCTCCCTTATCCCTAGCTGCTCCAGAGCCCTGGGTTTCACATGTAGATAGATAAATGTTAACACAGAAAACTAAATACTGCCCTGCAGGTCAAATTACAAAAAACAAAAAAAAAAAACAGATTCAATATCCCCTTTGGTTTACTTTGACTCTAGTAAATTCACCAACAGGAGGGGTCACATTGGTGTTTCCTAATTTCTAATTTGAAAATTGTATTTGAATAGAGTACAAAAGCATTTATGCTCTCCAAGAGCTTGTCTTACCATTACAGTACATCCTGATATAAACCATGTGAGTGCCATGGGGGATATTTTTGATCTGGATCTGACCTAATTCCACCAGCAAGTGCAAACTCATTTCACTGCAGTCATGGTGTGAATGTGGAAGTCCAGTAACACACAGCCAAGCCACACTCTCCAATGAGCCATTATCAAAGGTCACCCAGTGAAGCCACATGATTTTGTGAAGTTAGATGGATTGTGCCAGCCAGTCACTTATCACATCTAGAACATGGGTAGATTGGTTTGATCAGCAGGGGAAAGATGGATCTAAAAACGAATCGGGATGTAGCCCTGGCTCAGGCACTGAGATTTTCTACCTTGTTTCTGGGTTTCATCACACCTGTCCTTTTGTGTAGAATCAAACGATCTTATAGTGAGCTTTCACAAGTATTAAATGCAAGGACTTATTCAAAATAGACATGAAAGAATTTAGTATTGTGTGAGTGGGCTTCCAGGCATACTGTAGTTGCAGACAATGCTATACACCATGGACCTCTGTAAAGGAGTGTATAAGAATATTTTATATTCTTTTGCCTCTCGTGGATTACCTGTTTGATATGGTATTTTTTTCATTGCCCCGCTAAAAACCATCAAAACCCTAACATTCCTTTTCCTGGATAAATCTATAACAAGAAATGCCTAAATTGTTGATGAGTTGGTAACTTGGTACAAGATTTATATCTCTTATTTTTTGTCCTTTCTACCAAACTGAAAAAGGTATTGATTATTGATTGTTTTTTTAAGTAAAAATGTTGGTGTTTTTCGAAATGGGTTTAAATTATTCATAATTTAACAAGTTTCTTAATGTCTTAAGATGCTTTTTTAAAATTCACTGTATTTCTAGGGGATGCACTGATATTAATATTCTGGTGATACAAATAAGCTGATAATTATTTAAAATTATAATTTTTTATATTAAAATCTATATATTATTTTAACTAAATAAATTAAAAAGAAAACATTTTTAAAAAAATCAATTTAAATTGAATTTATGCATCACAGTATTATAATTTACAGTATAAATTGGTTTTATTAATTTTTATAAATGTCTGGAAAAAAAAACTAACTGTAGATAAATGTAATAGGAGAAGGCATGTACAATTTAATATCCTACTGATTCTAACTGATTCAGTACCAATTTATTGTGCATCCCTTTCTGTATCTTGGGGTTCAACTGATTATTTTTCTCTTCATCTTTTTTCCTTAATGTACACATTCTTGTGTACTAAACACACATACACTACTTCCAGAATGAGGTGTTTCCTGAGCCTCTGTACACCTGGACTCGGGTGGGCGGCAGACTGCTGGACGGCAGTGCCGAGAGAGATGGGAAGGAACTGGTGTTGGAGCGAGTGCCTGCAGAACTCAATGGCTCCATGTACCGCTGCACGGCCCAGAATCCATTGGGCTCCACTGACACACACACACGCCTAATTGTTTTTGGTGAGTCGCTCCAGCAGTAACTCCTTTTTCTATCCTAAATACACTAAGTAAAGTTCTTTGTTAGTTTTTGTTTTTGTCTATATTTTGTCTATGTAATATTAGAAGTCAATATATATGCCATATACATTCATTTTAGTAAAATTCACTTTAATTTTAGTCAATGAAAATAACATATTTGTTCACAAGAAAGTGCAAAATGAAACCGAATATATTACATATAAAGAGTAATTGAAACTAAGCTGGAAAAGTGGCTTATAAAATGTGTGACATATGATAGATGACTACATTTACACATGACCGTCAAATTTGCAGTACCTCTGAAATTTTTAGGTCACAGATGTCTTTCCTTAAAGGCACACTATGCAGTTTCCGTTTTTCTCAAACAGCAACCCCTAGAGTCGCTGTGGAGTACTTGTATTTAACAGTACTGTCGTAAATACCACTCACGCAGAGCCATCTCTGCACTCTTCTGACCGCGCTTTCTTCGTTTTCTTCGTCGACTCTGCCGTGATTCACGTCTGAAATGCGTGCAAGTGTCTTCCATAGAGGCTGCTTCATATGTTGTTGATGTATGTGACGTCGTGCCGTAAAGCAAGTCGTGATTATCGCGAGATTTTGCGGGGCGCCACCTCTCAAACTTGCATTGCTGGTTTTGCCAGCGGCATCCCCTCCCCCCCTCCCCTCCCCTCCCCTCCCCCTCCCCTCCCCTCCCCCTCCCCCTCCCTCTCCCTGCTTTGCTATCGGGATGATTCGCCCTACTACGTGTTCGTTTACCATCGAAATGATTTCGAAACTGTTATATTAAGGTACAAATCTTGCATAGTGTGCCTTTATGGGATATTGTCTTTTGTTAGCACAAATATCAAATTGTCAACATCTTGTTAAAAGAAAAATTGCCTCTTTTGTGTGATCATTTAATTTCCCTGTGTTTTTGTTTAGCCATCCTTTGCTGCTGAAACAGATGCGGTGCCCACTAAGTCTTGGCTTTTGATTTCATTAATGTTAGAAAGAAATGGTTTGCTGACACTGTGCGTGCGTGCGAGTGTGCGTGCATGTGCCCGCGCTTTGTGGCCCCTGGACTAATTTCCCCCCTGAGTTTTCGAGGCTGTCAGGGTTTATGAGAGATCTGCCTATAGCGTGAGCGCAGATCTAATCAAATATGTGCTTTGGAAGATAAAGGACAGTCGGTGCTCCTCTGGATAATCCGAATGACACCCAAGGCTGAGGACAGCTGCATATGGTTCATCATCAGCCGTATTGCACTTGTGATCTATTGAATCAGTTGTTTATAGCAGATTCAACCACATGCGAAAACTATTTTTTCTCACTCCTCAAAATAATGTGCAATCATGTACGACACATGCACAACCTTTGCTAAACTAAAAGGGATAGGGACTCAAAATTGAAAATTTTCTCATTATTCACCCACCCTTGTGTCATTCCAAACTCAAAATTTGCCATACGATTACAACGAATGGTGACTGGAGCTTTCAAGCTTCAAAAAGGATGGAAAAGAATAATAAATATATCATAAAAATGTTCCATTAAGTGGTCGGTCCATCCTCAAATTACATACAGTCATACAATAGCTGTATGAGGCTTTGTCCAAAATTGCACAGCTAAAGTTTTGAAAAATTACAGAGACGCAGCGAGGCAAGCTCAAAATACAGTATTTCAACTTGAAGTTATACAAATAGGTCATGTGAGGAAGAAGGCTGAAAATGTACTTATTCTCAATCAGTAGACTGGTTTTGTGAACTGAATCAACCGATTTATTAGAAGAAGCCCTCAATTATTTAAATATACAGGTGGATGTCAAGAATTTCAGTGAATATCTAATTGATCAGTTATGTATGATTGACGTTAAAGTTGCATGAAAATTGTATGCTTTTTGGACCATTTAAGTTTCATTCCTAATTCACTGTAATTGCACGGAAATACTTTCTTCTTTTTTGTTTCATGGAAGGAATGTGGCTTTGAAAGACCATGAGGGTAAGTGAATAATGACATCATGTTCAATTTTAGATGAGCATGTGCTGTGCAATTCTTTACATTGAGACACATCTACAAATCATTGGGCTGAGCACAGGAGGCCATTTGGTGGAAAGTGGTTCTTTGGAGAGGACGTCACCTGGGGAATGGTTCACGTGGAAGAGCATTAATGTCTATGTAACACCCAAGTGAGCCCTGCGTCATCCACCTCATTCAAATTACCTTTGTGCTTTTGAGTCTGAACACGGGTGGCAGAGAGTGGAGAATGGTGATTAGAGCCTTTGAACTGGGCTACTATTGACCTGTTTCAATAGCCATTCATTAAAGCTCATCAGCTGTATTAAAGAACAAAGATTAGCATTTAGGAGAAAGGAAGCTTGTTAATAGATCTTTGCTGCTATGGTATCAGTCGAGGTGGAGGTTGAGGATTCTTGGAAAAGATTTTGGTGTTTTTTTTTTGTTTTTTTTTTAAGTTTGTTTTCTGAGAACTCGAAGATCAAAAGGTTCCAGTCTTTGGTGGATTTTACATTGAAGTCAGCCAAGAATAGGGATGAACTTATGAACATTGGCTGCTGATAGCTCTTTGGCGGTATTCTAGTCTTGTCTCTGTGAGATTTGTGGGTTTTATCCTTCATTAGACCACAAACCAGTGATGTAATAATTTATCTAATAATACACTGTTTCTCTCTCCCTTTCCACCTCTTTATCACCAACTCCCCCTCCTCTTCCTCTTTTCTGCAGAAAACCCAAGTATGATGAAAAACACACAGAATCCAAACAGTAAGTATTTGAACGCCTCTGTGATTATATTCATTGGCTGTGTGAGCCTTTTGCTGCCTCTTGTTTGAGAAGACTCTTTGATTAATTAAAAATGACAAAAGAGGAGCAGTGTTTTCTTCCTAAGTGCTAAACTAAAGTTTCAAAAAATATATACAGATATGGAGCGAGATGCAGCAAGGTCAGAATACTGCATCCCACAATGCATTGCACTCAACTTGATCTTTCATTTTGAACCAAAAGCAATATCTCCTTGACTGAATATTCGCCAAAAAAACAAAATTGGATAACATTTTCCAATAACTATTTATTTCTGAGATAATAACTAGACATCAATTGTTGAATTAAATAAGCAACACTGTAAGTTCATGTGCAGTGTTATTTTAGTATTTATATACTATTAAGTATTTTAGTTTAAGTTTTAGGAATTTTGTTATGTGCTTTTGTCATTTTATTACTTTTTTATATTTCTATTTAGCTTATATTTTTCAGCTTTATTCCACATTTATTTCAATTAACAAGAACTATCTTCATTCTATCAACTATCAATCATTTTAGTTTTAGTTAGCAATAACAACACTGGTCATGTGTATTATACCAGTACTATTTTTATTTATTTATTTTTACGTATAGAAGTTCCAGAGGGTTTTCTTCCTACGGGTGGTGTAATTTAAACATTAATAAACACAATAATGAAGCAAGGCAAGGTCAATATACAGCATCCCATTATGACGTGCTCGACATGATCTTTCATTTCAACAGTGAATGGAATGAAAAATTATTTCAACCTCAGGGATTATCTTGACTGATTAAATTATAGGACTGCCAAAAGGTAAACTTGAATTACATTTGGACTAAACTGCCAAATAATCAAATTTATTTGTAACATAACTAGACACCACTTGTTGTGTTCAACATGGGTCATGTGACGACTGTACTGCAACGTGATTTAACTAGACACCATTGACTGAATTACAGATCATATAGAGGATAGCCTACTTTGTCTAAGTGCTAGATGTTTCATAAACAGCGTTTCTTCCTACGCATGGTATAATTGCGAAATTGCTAAACTGTGGTTTGATAAATTACCGTTATACAGCAGGTAAAAGTATAGACTTTTATCTATAATCATACTGAGAATAGGAGAATACATGAGATCCAATAACCAGTTATTTTGTAGATTGAAAGGGTGCTGTTAGAACACTGCTATTCAGATACTATCCAGGGAAAGGGAAATGCTGTAATGGTACAGTTTTATTTACTTTTTAATTATTTCCCTGTCTGAGATTTTCTAAAGCTGCATACTGTGTTTTTATTGTCTCTGGTCTCTCTCCGTCCTCTCCTCCTCTCAAGTGGCCATGTGTCTTGCGAAGGCTTGCTGCTTTCATCATTTAGAATCTAGAAGTGAGCCATCACTTACCAATGCACCAGCGCGTCCACAGCAAATATAAATCAGTGATGGATTGCAGTTGTTTTATACATTCAGTGCTGGCTCATTTACACTTTCTTAGAGACTCATATGTAAAGATGAAGAACTGTCAGGCAGAGGGGTGGAAATAAGGCCTCTGCACTTTTTTTTACCACTTATGTTTTTCTCTTATTCTTTTTTTCATTCTCTCTTTCGCCTCACCCAAAACCCTTCACCGCACCCCTTTCCTCTGCTCCGCCGCTTCTACGGATGTAAATTTGAATATGCAAATGCAGCAGGGCAGGTGTGTGAGAGCAAGGACAGAATCAGGTCAACGTGAGCGCTGGTCTTGAGTCGAGCCTCAGATGCCCCTCGTATGCAAGTCAAATGGCTTGTAGAACAAGGCCTCGGGAGGTCGCCATGTCTGACGTGTGTCTGAATCTCAAACACCCTCTCGACTCACAAAATAACACCCTAAAGACTCTAGTGCTCACAAATGGCCAGAAGTCTGGAATTCTACTGCTGTATCCTTAGTTTAAATAAATAAATAAAATGCTGGGTCTGTTCAGAATGCCAAACTACCATACATACATATTTTAATACTTCGCACAGTGTGTTAATTTCTGTATGCATGGAGTTGGCAGATGGCCTAATGCATTTGCCAAAATATGCAGTAGCCTAACCTGTACATCTCGAGCACAGAGCACAAAACCGTGGATCTAATGATCTACTAAGATTAATAAGTAATATCTTAAACATTTTTCCCATCATTTGTAGAGAAGATATACGTGGGTTCTTTTTAAATGTGACAGGTTGTTTCATTTCAAAGAGATGATGCATTTAAAAGTAAACTGTCCAGCAGACAGATAAGTGATACTTATTTATTGGTTAAAACACTCGATAACACAAATAATATTTCATATGAATCAGACTTAATAGTTTTTTATTGTTACTTACAGCATCCAAAATAAATGCAAAGTTGTATTTTTCAGCATTGCAAGGTTTTTATTTGCATTATCCACTCACAAACCCCCTGTACACGCAGCAGTGATGCAGTGATCTCCATGCATATTGTTACATCACTGATGGTCATTTGGGCTCATATTTGGTTTTATACATTATGTTCTATATTTGTGTATGGAGTACTTTAGAAGTAGAGTGGGTCTTTCGTTTCTTGCAGCGCACAGCGGCGCGTCCAGTGTAGACAGTATCACTGATTATAATGCGTTCTATTTTCGTCTAACGTGCCGCATTGCGCTGCGCTTCATGCATTAAGTAGAGAGGGTGTTATAGCTCAGGATCTGTGAATAATCATCATTTGTGTATAATCCTGTGTTTGTCCTGATTCACTGATTCTGATGGAAGTATAAAGAAGCATTAAACTCCAACAATCTTTTGTAGTTTTAACCACGCAAACAGCACTTCAGCTCAATTCGAAGTGCCCGAAGAATGCAGTTCCTTTCAGGGGTGCAAAACTAATCTGTTCCCGCCCCGAGTGTAAAGCAAAACACGATTGGTTGTAGTGAGAACATACTACGATTGGTCATCACAATGTGGCTGTTATCTGATTGGCTTGAGTAGATAGTGGGTGGAGTCCATCTATTTGTGGATTTGTCTGAACATCAAGAAATGTTTCGAAATCCACAAATGCATGCGGTGATCTACAAATGCACAGAAAGCTATCCACAAATACACAGGAAGCGATTCACAAATGAATGCCAGGCAGAGTTGTGTTCGTTACATAACAGCATATTTGTGAAAATGTCTTTTATTGACAAATCTCATTTTAATTATCTGTAAATTTTATTAATTTGAACCACATTTATTTGTGGTTCATAATATATTTATTTGGAATAAAGGAATGATTCTACCCCCGTACTTGTAGGTGACGTAGTTAAAACCAGCCTGATCTCATGAAATGCGTCTCTACAGCACGCAATGGCCCTCATTTATCATTCTTGCGTAGAAACGGGCGTATATGTTGGCGTAAGATTATGCTTACACTCCTCTCACCGCCTGATTTATGAAGCTGTGCGTACCTTTGAAATCCAGGTGTACGCAATACCTGCGCTTGATAAATGCCGCGGCTGAAAACGAGCGTTATTAGAATAACACGCCCCTATATATTCAAGTCTCCGCTCCCCCCACGCCCTCATTTTACGCCATGGACACACGGAAGACGGCAAAGAAGAGAAACTTCTTTGAGAAAGAAAGAGAAACCAGGGAAGTGGAAAGAAACAAAATTGATTTCTAGATTTTTATTATTAATGACGCTTATTGTTATTTAGAAGAATGTCGTTATTATTATTATTTGTATTATTATTATTATTATTATTTAAAAGAAGAAGAATGTCATTTTTATTATTTTGTCAGTCTGAATTATTTTTTGGTCATTGAAAGCCTTTCATTACTGAACCCAGTCCGTGCACACCTGCCGGGCCTAACCCTGGCCTAACCATCGTTTTTAAAGAATAGTACAACGGCGAGCGCGTCGAGTATAAACGCCTCGTCCGTTTGGGGAGGTGCGCGCGCAGTCTGCGGAGACTCGCGCCGCGGAGCCAGGCGAAAGTATAAACAAGCCTTGAAACGTCAGGTAAAGCGCACAGGCTCGCAACTGAAGGAATACATATGCCTACAAATCAAATGCTTTGGTAAAGTCACACAAATTAAACATTTAAGTCCATGTTGCACAAAAATAAACACTGAAGTTTATAATTACTATGTTGTTGTTTTTTTACAGTGGGTCATAATATATCATATCTTTTAGTTTGTCAGTGCGTTTTGTGGTGTTAGGAATTGTTTTTCTGCGCATTTCCGCACTAACTCAAAACGTGCGTACACCACCTCCTGAGCTGGCGTAGGATTTGAGCGTGCCGTACGCCAACGTCCATATTGATAAATCTCAAAGTCACCGTGGTTTTGGGTGTACGCCAGGTGTACGCTGGAAATTTGGTGTACGCACTTTTGATAAATGAGGGCCATTGTGTTTATCGTGCAATTTATACGCTAAAATTAGTTTTTACGCGCATATGACACGCAGTTTTCGGTGCATATGATACGTACTTTATTGCGTGTAATACGCACATACCCCACACCTCTAATCCTACCCAAACGTATAATGCGCACGTTACTCGCATCACTAATCCTACCCAAGGGGTTTATAGTGCGTATCATATGCACGTAAAAACTAATTTCCACGTATAAATTGCACGATAAACACAATGCGTGCTATAGAGACGCATCTAATGAGAACGGGTTGTTAAAACATTACTTATAGTTAGTAGAATGTCTAAAGAGGACTGTCGAAATAAAGTATTAATCTGTTTACGGTATATACTGTGCTGCGGTATGCTAATATTCCTTTCTGAACATAACCACTGAGTTTTAACCATAAAAGAAAACAATTATTCATATTGTGGATATGAAGTGGTACTCATGTTATATTAATTGTAGCACTAACACCAATATAAGCCATAAATGTATAAGTAATGTTATATATTTCCACTTGTTTTGTCAATGAAAATGAGAGAGATGGTAATAAAATTACTTTAGCTCTGAGGAAATATTGCTCATAATACTCATAATATGACAGCCATCATCATTTTGTGCTTATTGAACATTGTGTAGTATGCATGAAGGTCTGGCCCTGCTGATCCACCACCACTCTACAGCTTGTTCAAACCTTTTAGAGTGCATTAGACAATTATACCGAAGTACCTGAGAAAACTAGCTAGCTCATACAGCTTTCAGACAGTCCACTGTATCTCAGCTAGAGAAAGTGAGGAACTCTGCTTTCTCCTTTATAAGCCAGGTCCTTTACATTTGGTATAGATCACCCAAAAAGTGAAAAGTCTGTCATAGTTTACTCACCCTCGCCTCCAAAAAAATCACTATAGAAGTTGTCCATTTGACTATGCAGGTCTTGATCAATCAGTAACATCATATGTTATTACATCCAATGTTTTGCATATTTAATTTGAGATCTGCATAATGATTTGTATGAATTATTCAATTTAGGATTTTTTTTTTATCTTTCTTTTGTACTTTTTGAACTAGATGAGCATAAAGACTTCTCAAAACTGTCAAACACACACAAACATCATACAGTTTTAAAATGACGTGTGTTAGTAAATTTTAAAAAAGTTAAATTTTGTTTGTGGGTGAACTAACCCACTAAGACAGGGCTGTGTGTTTGTTTCAAACCTAACAAACATAGTATTTAGACCAAGGTTAGATGATCGCCTTCCTGCCAAATACTAATTACTTTTATTTATTTATTTTTTCTTTCAGATGGAGCTCATGGTTTGCACAAGTTTGGACTGATATGCCTACCACTTATTCTCACAGTGACTGTTGAATTGACGTGAATGCCCATGATTCAGCCGCACACAAACACGCCTCCTCTCCGGTCAGGCACACACACACACACACACACACACTCATGCACACACTTCACACACAGGCACACAAGCCTTCTCCAGACCATGACTAAACCTACCTTGCTTTCATCTGTGGGAGAACTTGAACCCCCCAACAGGGGGCACACCATCCTATATTTGTGAACACAAAAAAAGATCCAGATGGAGATGATGATAATATCACTGATTAAAAAATAAGATGAAATGAAAATAACATGCTGAATATGAGAAAAAGCAACACCTTACCATCTGCCCCTTTCCACACAGTTTTTTGTCCCCTTAAACTTGCCTGTCAATCAACAGAGACCAGTCGTTTGGAAAAGCAAAAAGGCATTTGGGGTTTGAACAAATATCGAGCTGAACAAAAATCTCATGCGTGTGGAGAAAAGACATTAAGGAATTGTGGGTTGCTGACAATGCTGTCACTTCAACTCCAACTAGCCGTCCTTGAGTTGCCTCCATAGAATTACTGCACACTGACACAAACAGGACTCGAACACACACCCCTTTTTAAGGACCATGTTTTACGCCATTTGTGTTTTTTGGTCACAATATTTTTCCGTTTTGTTTTCTTGAATGGCTCGTGGCTGGAATGTAACAAAAAAGAGACAATACTAAACGTCATGTGACATTTTATTGCAAAGAAATGGAAGATCCTCTTTTTAAGTGTATTTTGTGTACATCCTTGTAAATAATGAAAAGTATATTACAGAGCAGAAAATAAAAAATAATAATTAATACGGGTTTGGGAGAAAGATGCAAGGGGATATAGCAGATAATAGCTTTATTGCGTGCATCTGGTCATCCCCAACCGAAATCCAACCCAGGCTTTTAGAAAAACTGTGAAATCAGTGGCCTTTCTATGATCTGATTTCATGCGTTCAGTATCTATGACATCCGTGTGACTGTTTTCAACCGCAGAGGAAAGGCGACAGCTTTTCTCTGGGGTTGTTGGTGCATGTGACGTTCAAAGAGGATTTCCCCTCCTCATCTGTTTGTCGCCTACCTGTCCTTAAGTTTTTTGTCGCATATTCAGTGACCTGCATTGTGTACAGTCCTTCTCTCTAATCTAACAGTTACTGCTAGGATCATGTTAGCCACCATTATGGCCCCTCCATCCCCCAAAGGAAGCTCAAGTGAAGCCAAGTGTAAACGGTTGTTGCATTTGTTTCATATCACCTGTATTAAAAATGGAGATGATCAATTAAAATGACTGGAGTGTGATTGTCCGTTTGTCTTTTTTTGAGTCAATACTATGTGGTGATATAATGAAATATTTATCATCATTATAAGTTTTGACGCTGCTTTTATAAATTGTGAAAATCTCTGAAATGTTTCACAAAATCTCTTGTGAAATTACTGTGTTTCTCTGTTATATCAGGTTCAGCTTTCGTGACAGTCTCCCAGAGTCATGTTTGTCTAAGGGCCTTTCAGCAGCTGCATTGTGGAAGACAGGACCTATATATCACAAAATCCAGCCCAACACTTTTATATTAACCTATACGGTATCTAATGAATTTGTTTGCCCACATTTTAAATTTATGTATCATTTAAAATGAAATATTATTTACATTTGGGAGAAACAAATACAAAAAAAGAAAAGAGTATATTCTCTAGTAGTCTCAGACTGTTGGGTCTCACTGTATGTGACTCCACAATGGATGATGGAAGGATAGGGTGTAACACATAATATTCTGCATGTTCTTACCCTTCATTTGATTAGCATAATATTTTGCCTACTGATTATTTAGATTCTTTTATTTACCCCTCTCTCTCTCTCTCTCTCTCTCTCTCTCTCTCTCTCTCTCTCTCGGATGTTGTTGTATATAACATGCAATGGTAAATGGTCTTGATTGCCTTTATAAACCAAAAAAATTTTCCCAAGCTTCATGAGATGGAAGTCAAAATATTTCAGCTATGAATGTGGCTCAGCCCTTGATGATCTTGTTTAGGTTTGTCCTCTGCCACCCTGACTTACTCTGGATGTCCTCATGCAAAGTAATCTCTTTCCTTTTTTACATTCACATGAATTGCAATTCAAGCTTTTCTAGACACACAATGTATTAAAGGATTAGGTCTAAAGCCTAGGTGGGACAGGTGGTTTTATGGGCTTAATAAAATCAGGAAGATAGGCCCTTGCTATTTTAGGTCTCACTTCCCATGTTTATTGGAAAATTATTATAACACAACTACTTTTAAAATAATAATAATAATAATGTTTATATTGATTTTGTCAGGTTTTGTCTGTAAGACAAACTTAAAAATGTTTCACTCATGATCATTTGAAATGAATATTATATATTCAGCTGCTTCTGACAGATTTGATCTTCAGGAATTTCTGGAACTTTTCTTTGATAAAAAAAAATTAATAATGAATATGTCAGTTACAGTAATGACAGTTTATAAACTGGATTTTAATATCACTCTTCTTTTTTTTTGCCTGAAGTCTCATTCTCATGCTGTTAAAAATTGGAAGGAAATAGTAGTGATTTACTTTGTTTGGGTTGCCTGAGAAAATTAAATCACCAGGAATCCACTACGGATGTCTTGGCATAGTCTATTATATCTTCTGTAATTCATATGTTTAGGTTGCAATAGTTGTGCTGTAACAAGCCAGGAAGGTACCTCCCTTGAGTACAAATTAATTTGGCACAGACTATCAACAACAAGGCTAAAGTACATCTGGATTATCTTGGTCTGACATTAACTTGACACTCACTGTGAGTTTGTCTATTATTTATTTCACAATTCTTTTCCACAGCATGTTGCCAAATCTATTGCGTCTGTGGATCCAAAACTCTTCACTTGACACATGATAGAAGGGGCAGAGGGGTAGTGGACCTTTGTGACTTTTCTGTCAATTATTCAGGAGTAAGCTTGCTGGTTCATGTTTCCTTAGTGCAGCTACAAGACAGCTATCACATAGCAAAACAAAGTCTGTGTCTCACAAGAACAGCATTCAGTCTAGGAAAGTGTTTATGGCTATTGTGATAATTTTCTCTGATGGCAAGTCAACCATAGTACAGTTGTTGGCATTACAGGTTATGATATCTTACGTTTTACATAGTGTTTTTTTAAGAGCATGCAAATAATGCCTTTGGCGAATGCAAAGCTACCTCACATCATCTCTCAAAGCCTTGCTAATCAGCAACACTGTTGTCATGTGTTCATGGAAAAGAACTTTGATCCTCAGCATTTACTGTACAAACAGCAGCATCCTGGTCATATAGTCTTATGATTGTAATTTGTGTAGTATATCAGCCAACTCCACCTCTTAAGTAAATTACATTGACCATTCTCACTGATTATGTTTGCAATAGCCAGGGTATGGTATCTATTTTCATAGTTATATAGACATATCACCAATTAAAACAAGATATTCTGGTATTAACACAGTCATCACTCCATTTGCAATGTAATTTGCATGTCTTATGTTTTGTTTTGGTGGGTTGTACTTTTTTTCTGGACTGGAAAAAATGAAAATGATAACATTTTGAAAGTTTGTGTTGCATACTGTCAATAGTTCTTGGAGCAAAGTAGGGGGTTAGATAAACTTCCAAAACCTTAGTCTGATGATGTGTTTTCATAGTGATCACCTGCACCAGGTGGAATGATACTGGTCCCCGCCCTTAGAGAACACAGGATGCAAATGCTCTTGTTGTACATATCAGGTTTTTAGTCACCCTGAGGGAGCAGAGAGAGCTGACAGTGTGCTTCTGCTTGCAGATACTAAACTACAACTTACACTGGCTGGGATACGCTAGGGAAGAGGCTTCAAATAAAATCCAATGTCCAGCGGACCACCATAGATTTCACTACAGAGATGCAAATTGCAGAATTGCTCGGAGTGCACTTTGACATGCAGCTCCTGGGCAAATTGACTCTGTCTGTGGCCACCATGCTATTTGTTTCCTTGATTTTTAGATTCTACAATTCCAGGGCACGAAGCAGAAGGCAGGGAAGTGAAAGAATTCAACAAAAGGGTGTGCAAGCTACCCGAGGAAGCTACAGCGCCTGCAATACTGGGCAAGAACCACAGAGTGAATCGGCAAAAGTGTCCGACAGGGAAAATCATTTTCAACCATCTCCAGAGAAAACCTTGCAAGAAAGCCTTAAAAATGTTGCATTGGAAAGGGCTCACCCTGAACTCATGCACAACTGTGCAAAGGAGGAACCTGCAGGTACAAGCAACACAACTGAGGCTATAATTGAGGCAAAGAATGTCAAACCGAGGTTAACTTTACAACTTCCTGATCGAACCGAAAAAGGTCCTGAAAGTCCAAGTGGTCGGCGATCCCCGTGCCTGGTCAAGAAGCTGGAAGCTGGTACAGGTGTTGGCAGGGAGTTGAGGCAGGACCTTGATCACCAGGGTATGTTCTCGAGTTTTCAGTCAAAAGCAGAAATCAAAGTAGAGAATGCTGACCTTATCTTGGATGGGAAAGAGAATTGTAGGACAGGCATCCATGGAAAGATCTATGAGTACTACATAGAGTCCTCTTCTCATTTCATCTCAGATTTAAGCCGCACTCGGCCTGTCAGTCCAGTCTATTGTCAAAATGAAAGCAGCACTTTGTTTAAATCACAATCATTGGACTTCCCCAATTTCAAGTACCGTTCCCGATCACCAAGTCCACAACCTTCTAGATTCATGATGAGAGATCTTGAAATGACTCCACGTTTTGCTAACGAGCCTGCCTCAACTTTCAAACCGGAGACTGTGAGGTACCGCAGGCAAGTAGTCATCCGCCAAGACAGCTATCTTGCTGCTGCCGTTGACTCAGAGCTTCCAATCCCCTTGCCCACAAAGAGGGCTTTAACACCTCGCAGCTGTTCTCCAGCACAACCCAGTGACATCCCTTCAAGCCTGTTAGACTCTGATATAGCAAACCTGGATGCGCCCGAGGAACCACAAGTCGAAACTGTCGCCGGAGCAAAATTCTTACACTTTCCAGAGAACATGGGGAATGCAGAACTCGAGAGTCTAGCAGGGAAGCTCGATTTAGGCAACTGCTTGGAGACTTTAACACTTGCTAAAAAACACGGTCACATTGCCCTTCAGCAAGCTGCTCTCCGTGTCATGTCTGATAATTACCTCCAGGTCCTCAGAGACCCAGGCCTCTTTGGCAGGCTGAAAGCAGGGGAGCGTGATCACATCCAAACACAACGCATGAGAGGAAGGAAGTGGTTAGTGGTTGCAGATATGGAGTCCCCGGACTGGAGTAAATGTCTGTCACAGTCTACAGATTTAGAGTCTGAATCAGTTAAGACATCCAGCGGTATGTATTACTACGATGATTATAAGGACATATGGCATCTTCATTCCCACATTCCCCAGGAGGTGTTATCTAAAGGTTGTGCCATGTGCACCATGGATAATTATCTGTTTATCGCTGTGGGTTTCCAAGGGCTGGACCGTGAAGCGACCCCTTCAAAGAAAGTGTACTGTTACAATCCAATGACTTCAATTTGGAGTGAAATAAGCCCCATGAATGAGGCAAGGCCTCACTGCAAACTCGTGGCTCTGCAGGGCCATCTTTATGCCATTGGAGGGGAATGCCTATCAACAGTTGAGCGCTACGACCCCAGGACTAACCGATGGACCTTTGTTGCACCCCTTCCTAATGAGACGTTTGCCGTAGCTCACCGGGCCACAGCTTGCAATGATGAACTGTTTGTTGCAGGGGGCACATTGAGGTACACCCTCTTGCGCTACAATCCCAAAACAAACACATGGCGAGAGAGCATGATTGTGGGTAGTAAGGACAAGACCGCAGAAATTGTGGCTGTGAGAAACTTCTTGTACCGTTTCGACATCAGTCCTCTGGGTATCAGTGTGTATCGTTTCCACGCGGTGGCCCGACTGTGGTACGAATGCTCCTCGATACGTCTCCCCCATTGCACTGCTTTTCAATGTGTGACTATGGACAACATTATCTACTGCGTAAGCCGTCAATTTACCTTGAGGTTTCTTGCAGATGAGGTATCTCCTAGCTTTGTTGCACAAGATTTGAAAGTACTATCTCCAGCTAAAGGCATTTTGTTTCCAATCATCCTTGTGCTGCCCGACAGGACCACTCAACAAACTCATGTTTAAATAAGGTCAGACCTTTCGAGTCGGAAGTTGTCTGGTAAGAGCAAACAATCAGGATCATATTATGCACATATTAGAGGAATGTACTTTTTCCCAATTAGTGGCAATTGAGATAAAATATCAAGGCTATTACATTGAATTATTGTTCAGCTAGAATTACACAGCACTTACTGATCAATAAATCTGCTGTCGCAGTAAAGGCTATTTGTTTGTTTTGGGCCTGATGTCTAAATCAACCTTTAAATCATGGAAATGTCTTGTGCAAGTGCTTAAAATGTTTCAGTAAATATACCGCTTTTGAAACACTGGCTAATTTTAACCAATCAATACTGTGTGTAGAATAAAGCCGAACTGCAATTGCGGAGATGGCATCATAAACAACATGAATGGCTGCCATTACTACAATTTATGTAAGCTGGATAATTATATGCATAGCTTTTTCTTAATTTTTAATGTAATTTTTTTTTTTTTTTTTTTTTTTGACGTTGTTTTCTCTTGCTATCACACTGGATTAATTTTACATGATACCAGCATATTTTTTAGATAAGATGTAATGTAAATTATTGGTTGTATTATATTTAGTTTTACTGTATTTTTTTCATGACATTTCCACAAATCTTGTAGTCATGAGAATGGGATTTATGGTTCTTTGCAAATCACAGAAACACTTTGGACAGTCCACAGGAAAAGTTTATCTTTTTTTGTGCGTATACCATTAAACATTATAGGGAGAACTAATGGCTTAATGGGTAAGGAAAGAAGAACCTAATGCTTTGCCTCTTCAAACACATTTCTGTATCTTCTGAAGAGCTAGGAATAAAATTCTTTCATCTATAATAAGTCTTGGTTCTTGTGTTAGACTTCAATAAGTAATGAGTTCTGACAAAATGTGCAGCAGGAGGTGCTTGTATGACCAGGATCTTAATTAAATTTAAACGCAATTATGCTGTCAAAAACAAAGTATTCAATACAATCACCGTGACAATCGAGAATGCATATGTGATCAAAGAAGGTGGCATGCAGAGGAGAGTGTGCTGTGATGCAATTCCCTGTGATGTATCGTTGCTCTCAATGTGTAACTCTAGCACCATCATGTGGGGGAGATTTCAAGGTCTGATGGAATCTCAACAGAACTAATACGCCACAAAAACAGTCAGTGACAAACACAAAAAGACACATAGTTGGAACGTTCCAAAGGCCAGCAGAAGAACACAGTGGGATAAAACCTACACAGCAGGAGAAGTGTGAACACAGATGGTTGGACGTCAAATATAGCATCTGATTCTGTGTAATTAAACACTTTGATTCAACATAATTAAACACTTAATGAGATAGGAGTTATGAAAGTCCCCTTAGAATGTCGATAAATGACTCGGCTATCTGAACTAGCGCTGTGGTCCAAATGAACTGTTGATTCTGCGTGCGAATGATAATGGAGCACGTCGTGTACTGTGAAAAATAAGAATAATTTGCATGGTTTTTATTAGCATGGCAAAAGCTGTTTTTTCTCTCACATGCACAGTGAATTGTGCTAGTGTGCATAAAAATAGACCTGCAAATACACACCAACAAGTAGTAAGCAGAGAAAGAACAGTCTGTCAGATGGAAAAATCTATGAAGGTCTTAAATATTGATAGACCATTATTATTTCAGTGGGGTTCAAAAGTTTGAGACCATGTAAACTCAGATGTTCTTTCTTCCACGGAAGCACAAGATGCTCTTAGATCAATCTCAAATCATGCTGGAAAACAGGATCCTCAGGTCTTACACTAACTTGCTGCTGTCATTCAAATATAAAAATGGGACAAACCAAATACTAAGACACTTGGAAATTAATGTTAATGTTTCTGTTCAGTTTTCACTTTAATTGACATGCAGAAAATATAATGTAATATAAAATTAATGCATTAAATGGGGAAGTCATGGCCTAATGGTTAGAAAGTCTGGTAACCCGAAGAATACGGGTTCGATTATCAATAGCGGCAGGAAATGACTGAGGTGCCCTTGAGCAAGGCACCTAACCCCCAATCGCTCACCTAACACCCAATCGGATGCCACAGCAAACTGGTTAAATGCAAAGGTATGGGTTACCATACTTGGCCCTTGGATGTCACTTTCACTTACATTCTAAACGTATTTGAATTGTAACGTTTGGACCACATTGCAGTATTGTATCTTTTTTATTTGTCTTGGTTCAAAAACACCAACATGCTCCTATTCATTCAGTTTTTAAGAGTCACTGATCAATAAAATAAGGTAGTCTAAGCCCTCTCCTGGTTGAGTCCAGTCTGTGTGGTACTGGAGGGCTGAAGGTGGTGAGAGACAAAGGGTAAGGGTCACAGCAGGCTGGCTGGATTACTGGAGACCTGCCTGCAGGGTCTGTGTTTCAGTGCCAGGTCCATGTTGCTGTGGTTGGCAGGGTGCTGACTGCTGGAGAGCCGCTTGGGCATGCTGACGTGGCGAGAATGACAGAAGGTGCTGATGGGGTGCAGAGGGTATGAAGCCTTATACACACTTAGTGTGGGCACAACTGCTCGCTGTTGTTGCATGTGAGCCCGCCAAGATTCCGCAAAGCCAAATTTAGTTGGGGGGCCTGTGTGTAAAAAAAGGCATAGAGGCATAGAGAAAAAAGAGAGGCATGGAAAATAAAACATGCAGGCTGTATGTCGTTTCTGTGCCACTAGCGTCACTAAACAGTAGTAGAAATGACTCAATAAAAAGAGCAATGTTGAAGGGTTATTATCAATAACTTAACTTTAACATTTGTATTTATTCAAATATAAATATTAGATGAAAAACAAACTAAAAAATTGTAATGTAGCCTTGGCCAACTGAAGTTGAAGCACTAATAAGATTACTAACTGGAAATAAACAGAAACTCAACTAAAACTGAACTAAAAATAAACCTAAATAGTAGCCTAATATTTAATGACAAATGAGAAAATGTATAAAAAATAGGCTACTAAAATAACACTCTTTGGGAAATCAGCTGATGAATGGCTTAATTATAAAAAATAAAAAATACATAATCTGTTAATAGCTTGACTTGGCCAGTACGATTCATTTTTGTGGATCAATTGATTCATTGAAAAGATGACTCAAAAGAAAGATAAGAACATAATAACAGTGATCATTTTGAGTAAATCACCTTTATTTTCAAAAAGTTCCTCACACAGAGCTATGAGTCATGAGAATCACTTTTATGATAGGCCTACTCAAATTACTTAAGTACATTTTTTCAAGTAGGCTTATATGTACTTAATCAGACCTGAAGAAATCGCCACCTCCTTTTAGACGCCATATCCAATTCATGAACGAGCTGATTCTGTCCAATGAACCTGATGAATTGGCTCACAAATTACACTGAACATTTGTAAATCTGACTGATCTGATTGCAGCTGTTCTTGAGTCAACAACTCACTGATTCAATGATCCGGTCAAAATGAGCCAAGAACCGGGATATCAGATCGTACAACTGATGGCGCAAAATGTAAGTTACAATTTAGTATTGATTATTGTAAATGAAATAAAAATCATGACAACACATTTGTACACTTGAATTATAAGTGACTTAAATTGATATTTTATAAGTTTTAATAAGTTTTATATAAGTTTTTTTGATATTGTATAATAAGTTTTGGTAATAAAAAAAAGTTTGATTATTTGCAGCATAATAGCCTGCATAGGCCTATTACATGTTTGCATTAATCTTTCTTATTAGTGCAGACTACTGACTAGTGCTGGCAAGAATAAATTAAAACACGGTTCATTGATCAGTACTTAGTTTTAATACTTAAGTACATTCTAAAGCAAGTACTTTTGTACTTTTGCTCAAGTAAAATTGAAAATGAGTACTTTTACTGGAGTAATGTTTTATTAGGGTATCATACTTTTACTCAAGTACTTGATTTCTGTTCTTCATCCCCCACTAGGCCTACTTTAAAAAACTGGGAAAGCACTATTAAAGCTCGAAAGCATCATTAGTAGAAATAGCAGTCAGTAGCTACAAATCTCCTTACATGCAGGTTTGAAACAACATATGAGACGAGAGTAAGTAAATGAAGACAATTTGAATTTTTTATTTAAACTATTGATTTAAATCACCCACTGAAAAATATCAGACATCAATTTCTCATGCACATTTGCCACTGTTATTTTCTCTCTGTGCTCAAATAAAAGAAAAAAAAAAGAAAATAAAGACATTGGACTAATAATAAAAGCCAACGTATTAAAATAACTGATATCCACGATGATTTACAGAGATGGTCTCCAACATTAATTCAAAACGCTGGCCGAACTGCATTAAACCCCATCTGGAGTGAAAGGAATGCTTAATACCTTGGACTGGATGGTCTGACCTCTCCGGGACCCAGGCCAGTTTGTCAGAATGCCAGGAGCGCAGTGTGGGCAGAGAGGAGGAGGCCTGCCGCCCGTACGACTCATCATAGAGTGTCACCAGGTAGTGGGAGGAGGGGACGTCATGATGAGAAAGTAACAGCCTTGTGGGAACACCCTAAAGCATGGATTAAACCCATGGACACGGTTTGTCAGACCAGTGAAGGACAGGACGAATCATTTACAACGTACAGCTAAATACAATGCTTAAAATAGGTATAGTATGTTTAATATAGTCAAATTCAAAGTGAAATTTGCATTAGCATGCAAAGAAGTGTCTCCCTCAACCACTATTGTTTTTGCAACTTAGTTTAAAAGTGAAATCATTCTTTATGGTTTTGTAATCTCTTCAAGTGACTTTTAAAGAATCACAATTATTATTATTTTAGTTTTACAGTGATAGTTCAAAGCTCCAATATACAGTGGACTGATATTTTGGAGTTTCACATCTATGTATGCCTGTCGTCTGTCATCAAAACCGAACATGATACCCACTGGTGTGTTTATGATGTTTGGTAAATGATGCATGAACTGATGGATTTGTCCCAAACCTCAGATCTGTGAAGAGCCTTTCGCCGCATGGCAACATCAGGCCTGTGAAACATGTGGGGCGTGTAGTCCAGCCTGTTGGTGCTGTTTGCTGTCTTGCACTCTCGAGCGAACTGTCTCACCACACACACATACATTGAAACACTCAGTAAACAAATCCCACGCTCAGCAGAGCTCACGGTCCCTTATTGATCGCAGATGTGCTCTCTCAGGTCTGTTCCTGACTAGGGGACTGCAGCACGACTCGCATCAATCCCATTTGTCTCCTCCAGTCGAATCACTCTAATCACTTTTGCATAGATCTGAGCACTGTCTGAAGAACTGCATCCCTTTCAGGGTTTAAACATTGCAGTCTGACAAGTGCTTAAGTAGTGTGTTAACTACTCGAAACGAGAGTGATTAGAAATTGTCTCTAAATAATCACCAGTGTATGTTATAAAAAATGTTTTTTATTAAAATAAATCGGCAACTTTTAATAAAATTGGATTTGAATTGCCTAGAAACTAAATTATTGGTTTCAATTTCAAATCAACTAACGTTATGTTATTTAGAATTTTTTTAACTCGGCCAACAGTTTTCATGAGATCCTCACTAAGGGTACGTTTACACGACAACGATGTACTTTTCACGTATAGATGACGTTTTCAAAACGAACCCGTTCACACAGATCCATGAAAACGACTAAAGACAATGTATTATATGGAAGGCCAATAGGACCAAAATGTGTGAAACTAACTGAACACGTGATTACGCCTTAACTAGTTTCACACGTTTTGGCCTTATAAGTTTGGGCCAGTAAACTGAACATGTAATACGCATGAGCATGACGTCACCGTTTTCACAAATTCGTGTTTTTGTAGTTTACACTGAGATGATAATGGTATTGTTTTCAAAAACTTGAATCATGGATCCTATTTTAAAAAGTTTGTGTTTTCATGCCCCCAAAAATGAAATGAACTACCAAAACGCATAAAAAGTTTCCCGTTTTTAGTTGAAGACGGTGTTGTGTAAACGGCCCCTAAATCATTTACATTTATTGCGAGTATTTGATGATGTAGTCGCTCAATAGGAAGTTAGGTTCGATATTTGCAGCTCTTTGGGTTTTTAAAGTGACTCTTGGTAAGATATATATCATTGCAGACTTTTAAAGTCACCAGTGTTTAGAGCATTAGATCACAGCAATCATCAAAAGATCCAGACAATATTCATGATGGACCAAATCGAGTACTGCCGTACACCATTTCTCATTCACAAAGCTGTTTTTCTCAGATTAAACTTCCGTTTAATGTCGACTTTAAAATAGTTGGGCCTTTGGTCAAGAACCCCTATGCAATGTTCCTGGATCAGATATACTGTCCATCAGGCATTTTGAATTTTAATTTGCATGTGCCTTGGTGTATCGAGATGAAACTTAAAATTCAGAATAGCATTCAAGTTAATAGTTAGACTATAAATTATGAATAGTAAAAGTAATGCATTCTAGTGCATAAAGATATTTAGCATCAGTTAAGAATACCCACACAACACGATAATGTTATAAAAAATATACCTACTTGTAATTTCTCCTCCACCCAATTACCAATGAGTACTTTGTTGCTATACTTCTGCTCTATTCTCCAACCAGGCTGGCTCCACTTGTCATGAGAGTTTTCCATTTTTTGCATGCCGTAGTTACTTCAAATGCAACACTACTTCACACTCTGCAAACCTCCAACATGGTTAGATGGTCAGGTATGATGCAGGCTTCCTTCATGACATCATCAAAGCAGGAGACATTCTAGAGTTCCGTTGCCATGGACACACCAAACACCACTGCTGCCACATACAAAGGAGCAGCTGCTGCAAAAGAAGTTTCATCAGATTCCTTTAAACGCACCACGCAAATGCTGACTAACACTCTGAATGATGATAATTAGCTTCACTTGTAGCACCAAAGAAGACTGCAGTCTCATACAAATGAGGCTGTACAAGGGACATGCGATGTGGGAGGAATGTTAAGTGTGTCACATACTGAAATAGCATTCATGATTCAATGGACAAATTGAGCATTGTTTGTGCATAACAAAAGCAGTTTAACACTTACATCAATCAAAAACATTGCAAATCAAATACAAAATTATTTGATAAATCTAATGTGACTGCTTTTTCTTACTAGGTTTAGTCACAGAATATTGCTAGATGACAATGAATCTTTCAAGGAGAAAATTGGTATAGAGTGCAACAGTTTATCAGCGGCCATTGTTACAGAAGTGTTTCCTATTCATTGTTCCCATAGGGATTTAAAAAAACAAAAAACGAATAAACCAAACCAACCAGCTCTGAGATGAATCACATTACAAACTTTGATTTGAAGAAAAAAGTATACAAGACAAAGGTAAGATTGTGTTATTAATGGATTTAATGATGAAAAAGAAGAGAACTACAACCAAATGAACCAGACTGTTCAATTCCAGAACCCGACTGTTGCGTTCTATGGTTAAAGTGTATTTTTGCTCATTCATTTATCATGAAATTGTTTTTACAGGCCATATTCTAAATCGTTCTGACAAATCTTTTGACTTCCCAGTCAGAGAGTCTTTACATAACTTACAACGCTGTCCATACCCCTTTGAGAGGATTCAAATGCCATCCAGCCTTGGTTGAAGAAGCTGATGATCCCATGGAAGCCATCAGATAGATGCTCCCACTTGACATCCACTCCTACATCCTTCAGTCGCTTCTGAAACAGAATGCCATCGTCTCTCAGCACATCAAACTCACAGGTCAGGACGAAGGTGGGTGGATTGAGGCGAAGAACATCGTCCTCGGCTAGTAAAGGGGAGATCTCTGGATCTAGGCCCTGTTTGATGATGTGATAGACGTCAGCATCGTGGCTTGCGATAACTGGCGGGCTTATGGCTCCCTTTCTAAACTGTGGTGGAAGATTATCTGGATCCAGCCATTTCTTATAGTGACGTTTTAGCTCGGCAGGAACATGCTTGCCTTCCAGAATCTGCTGGCTCACAGAAGTATTCCCGTTGAGGTACTGCAGGAAAAAGAACACCGTTCGGCCTCTGAACAATATGGGCACTGATTGGTTCTGCTGGTATGAGGGCAGGTGGAAATCTGCCATCTGCAGAGCCGGGTAGATGAGAACCTGGGCACAGGGAGATGGCAGATGACCATCCTGTGTTTTCAACAGCCTCTGGCAGAGAGCGGCTGCCAGGTTCCCCCCTGCACTGTCCCCACCAACTGCCACCCTGCGTGGGTCCACCCCGAAATCGGTTGCCGCTATTGACAGGAAGTGGCGAGTCACAACCTCACAGTCGTCCAAGTGGGCAGGGTACCTGTGCTCGGGGGCCAGACGGTAACTAAATATGGGAAACAGAGCAGGAAAACGACAGAATAAGATTGTGAAATTCAACCGGACAGAATTTATAAATAAAACTGAGTATGTCAAGTCAGCTAACCCAACAGACACAACTGTGGTGTCACTCTCCAGTGATATATACTGACACACTTCATCGTAATCATCTGTGGAAGGACAAACAATTAAAAGATCAGTACTTAAAACATCAACACAACAGTATTTGACTGTGCCTATGCATGCATATAGAGTTTTACCAATACAGCCAAACATCCAGCCGCCACCATGAAAGTAAACCAGGCCCCTTTTTTTTTCTCCCGAGGCAACTGTAGGCTCATACACCCTTACTGGAACTCCACTGAAGGTCAAGTCCTTAATACGAAGCCCGTGGGGCACTGGCCCTTTTCTGGCCATGATAAAAAATCTGCACCATCGTGAAAAATTCATCTGATGACACAGCCCCAATTGCTCCAGAATTTGGCCCTACAAAAGAGACAATGATATGCCAATTCATAATATTCACATGTCATTAAATGAGCAACTCATGGGGTAAAGAACTCAACTTGGCCTTTTGAATGAGGTAAACATGTTCTGAGATAAGCAGAATGGCTCTATTTTGCCCTTGAGAGAATATCAAGTTAGTGATTACAGAAAAACATTATATTGAACTTGCTATGCCCAGTTTTATTTCATCAGACATTACTGAAGAGTTATTAAATAACTGAGATGGACTTTGTATTGAGCACTTTAATATGACTAAAAAAGGCTTTGTGCTAAAATATTAAGAATAAAAACAAGAATCAGAGTATATCCTACATAACAATCGTTAGTCCTTTTTTAGAATTAAGGAATTAAGAATTTGACAAGAAATGGGTCAATATGATTGGATTTGCCAGCGAATGCAACACAAACAGCATGAACACTCACCACAACGTTTATCCCAACATACGCACAATGAATCGCATGTAGTTTCCCAGGATTAGCAACTCCAGGAGGAATGTTTGAATTTCTCAGCTCAAAGTATACTAGGACAATTACCAACAAACAAAAAGCAGCAAAAAGAGCTGCAAACACAATGATCAGAATTGCAGTTGCAGTGTACATGGCTGTTTGAATATGCTGCACACAAAGCAATAAATGTTAAAGATACATACCCTCCCACTTTTACTGCAGATATAAAGTGAAGGAGAGCCAAGGTTGCCAAGTCTACAGGTTTCACACCGAACTGGGATGGGTCAAGTGTTGATTTTTTGCCAGAAGTTTGAGACAGTTTTGCACAAATTTTTATTACACAATTTTTTTATTTGCACAAATAAGTTAACTATGGGTGACTGGCCTATATTAAGTGGATGGCTAATTAAATGATAGTATAGCATAATGGCACTGTACACATTTATATCCAAACAAATACTATGCCTAACCAGTCTACAAATAAAAGGAAATCTAATCTGGCAATCCTGACTAATGCCTTATCCCCACAATTCCAACTGAACAGATAACACATTAGCTAATTAGTAATATCAAAAACGAACAAGAAAATATGCTGACTGATTGTTTACATAGAGATAATTGATGGTGACATGGATTTAGAGAAGACAAAACACTGCATATTCACCAACTGGAAAATAACTTAGTTCCTTTAATCCTATTACTATGCAAATGAGAATTAATGATAAAACTATTTTCCATGACAGGCAATGTTAGTACTTTGGCTCCCACTGAGAATACATTCGATTTATTTAGTGAACTTTCACTATTGATCTGTAGATGGCAGTGACACTCTAACTGAAAAAGAAAAAGCCATTGTGTTGAGCATCATCGTGCTGTTATATTTCCACAACAAAATGTGGAAGATGAAATAAAGCCTCATAATCAAATAAAAACAGGAAAATAGTTTTACAGTATTCTGCGATACAGTAAATCAAATCAGCATCTGTGATTTTGGCCTATGTTTGATCAATAGATCCAGAAATGGACCAATTTAAGTGGAACATGCTTTTTCTCCCATCAGACAACCATTAAGCCTTCTCTGAGAGTTGCTGGGCCATTACTAAGAGGCACATCATAGCACAAAGCAGTCTTTGTGAGGCTGCATTTCAACCAGTCCGGTCTGAGCAGCCCTCTATTCAGCTTTTAAGCAGTAGAAGCAGAGGCCAGGCCAAAAATCACAGTCTGGAATCTCCACAACGGCTCCTGGGTTTACTGCTTGAATTTAAGAGCCGTTTACAAAGGTCTCGATGTTCTGGAGGTGCACTGGTCTGCAGGAATCCTTCCAGTTTGAGCACTGTGGACTGAAACCAGCAACAGAAGACCCAAGTGTAACAACATTTAGGGCAAACAGTACCAAACACCTGTTCACATACACACACACCACACTGAAAAAGTTGTGGACTTTGAAACCCTAGGAGTTTGAATTGAGAAAGAAAAAATAGGGAACAAATAACATTTATTTTACAAACCAACCTTTACAAACGTTACCAACAGTTTAATTTATCTCATAACCCATACAGTATTGCAACCAAAATACAGTCATCATTATTACAATAAAGGTAGCTAGCTGACACTATCAATGCCATAAAAAAAATAACTAAATATAATAACTAAAATACAAATAAATGACAGGAATATTGAGTATACAAAAAAATAAAATAAAAATATAAATTTTAGTTTTAGGACCATTCTTTTTCTTTTCTTTTCTTTTTTTATATATTACAATAGGCCTACACTATGATATCCGTAGGCACGCCCATTGATTACCACCATGCGGTTAAGGTAAGGAATGCCTCGCATTTATAATGTAGGCCTATTGGCCATGCTATAGCCTACTGAAATATATTTTCTGTTCATACAAACATGTCTTGACAAACTGGTTAATTTTTTCCTAGACAGTTCAACAAGTCCTCTGTCGTGTTGACACTTGTGTTAGCTGGCAGCGTTTTGAATTGAAACAGTGTCAAATTCGGTCACAAGAGAATAAAGCACTTTAAAAACTAGGCTGTTAAACTGAAAAAGCCAACCCAGTGATTCTTGCAATCACATATAACAATACAAAACGATAAAAAAAGAGCATTAATTATCGCGTTTCGATATGTTTTGAATTAATCTTTTACTCAAAAAACCGAACTAGATCATCTCGTTCCTGTATATCTGCTGACCGATTGAACGAGTCGTTCATCCAGGTTTGTTAAGTTTACGTAGAAAGAAGAAGAGAATGAATGCTGACCATGCACAATTAAAATGACGCAAGTTCATTATTTATTCTTTATCAAATGATTAAAGTCATGCCCAGTAACTGATAAAATAGAGGAAAATTACTGGCTTTCTTTCCCCGGGAAGAGCAGAAGTAGGCCTGCACGCAAAATTATTAGAAAATGACACGTTTCATTGTTTTATTTATGTATTTATTTATTTTGTAAGAGTCGAATCTAATTAAAGCTGCAGTCCGTAGCTTTTTTGGGTTAAAAATTATCCAAAATAAATTTTTGAGCAAGTAGCCAGTGTTCAAAACTAACCTGCTTGCCTTAGCTCGATTCAAAACGGTACGCTTGTGGTACTGGTGGATTTGCGCGGGTAATTCGAGCATGTCTTTGCAGTGTTGCCAGATGTACGATAATTATCGTATTTGTACGATAATTTTGACCTCTGTACGATGTACGATCAATAATGGAAAAAATCCTATAATGTACGATAATTTCAGAACTGTGTTACACTTCAAATGATGGTTGTTGTAATCATAGGGCTTCTCATTGATCTAGCTGTGGATTCTACGTCTACCGGGGGAAGAACGTGTAGAGAGAGGGAGCGAGACATCTGTGTGCTAGTGTGCCTCACGAAGCGCATGTAAGGACCCAACCATTCAATTGTAAGTGCGGGCGGGCTTTTAATACTCCCGAACCGAATCAGAACCGAAATACCCCCCACCCCCCCGTTGGAGATTTCTTGACTCCCAGAAATGACTTTGTGCAGGTTGGGATGTCTGTCATTTTCATGTCGTTTCAAAAAGTTGTTTGTCAATAAATAGCTGTATTCTGTACAGGTTTGACTCGTGTACGATAATTTTCTTCCAAATACGATAATTTTGAGCTTCTGGTACGATACTTGGACATTTCCAATCTGGCAACACTGTGTCTTTGCACCATTACGTCACATCTGTACACATAAAGAAGGTGTCTCGGCTAGTAGACTATGTTGCGTGTGAGGATGTTGGAGGTGAAGATTTATAGCCTTTTCTCACAGCACTTGATATAATTAAACTTATCAATTTAATGGCGGATCCAGAAAGGTTCAAACGACAATCACCAGTGACTGGAGATTCACCCGTTGCAAAACGCGAAAGACTTAAGCCTTCGGAGAAAAAAAGAGACTGCAACCGGGCCCCATGCGAAAACAAGGATAAATATCGGAAGGGCGTTAAATGTAGTCACGCAATGCTGATGTTGTTAACATTAACAATTTGAGAACAAAGTATAATTTGCACGGTTTGACATGATATATAAGCGATCGTTACATTTAATTGGCGCGATTTACTGCAATGCTTTTTTCCCCTTAGTTGGTCAGAACAAAAGTGGATGTTACTTACTTGTTCAGAGACATTTTCCGGTGAAAATTCTTATGTTGGTCATACTTCCAAAAAGTAGCATCTGTGATTGCAAACGACAGTATCCACACCACTTACTTGTTCAGACGACATTTTCCGGTGAAAATTCTTATGTTGGTCATACTTCCAAAAAGTAGCATCTGTGATTGCAAATGACAGTATCCACACACCACCACCAGCGAGGTGATTGACAGCCACACATTCTCCTCAAAACATTGGATTCATCCGCGCTGTGCCCTGCCGAGGCACAACCCACGTAAAGTTGATAATTCCGCGAATAACTGCAATTGCAGATTTCGAACAGAGATGGCGACAAAGAGGAAAAACTGCGGACTGCATCTTTATAAAGTGAATGATAAATGTCATTTTAGTGAACCGATTCAAAAGGTCTGAATCACTGGTATGAATCAAAATCCCCACGACTAGTAACAATAAGCACAGGTTGAGAGGCAATGAAATTGCCTGTGGTACCAGTTCTGGGGGAGGGGACTTAACGTCATAAAGAAACGAACCCTCACGTCGCCAACGTTTGATAATACTTCTGTCAGTCCTCCAGTTGTCAATCAAGATAAATGGTCTCTTTAAAACCCCTATCAGACCTGAGGTATCGTCATTGGGTTCTGGCCGCTGTCAGTCGCGACAGGGCTCCGTCTCCGGTTCAAAGCAGCAGCGCACACTTGTCGCAGCAAGAAAACCGCTCCGTGGATAAAGAGTTTATGTGGAATTAAGGTGCGCAAAATGACAGATATTCCGCCGAGGCACACATTAACTGAGTTGGATTGTGGTAGATAGATGCATTTCAATCTATTTAGTGTGCGTCAGAGCTGCAAAATTAGGCAAATTGCCTTATCCACTCATATAAATAGGAGTAAAGGTAATCGCTCCGAGCAAGGATTCAATTAGTTCAGCAATTGTTCCATGCGAGAACTGAGATAAGCGGAGACTGAGACGGAGTGAAATGGATCTGAAGGCGCTGGGCTGCGTTGTGCTCTTACCTATTCAGATACTCTACTATATTGTCAAGGCGACCGTGTGCTGGGTCTTACCGAGCAGGCGGAGAGATCTGACCGGAGATGTGGTGCTTATCACGGGTGGCGGACGGGGCATTGGCCGTCACCTGGCTAAGGAGTTCGCCGTGCGTGGAGCTAAAAAGGTAAAAACATGATGTATCATTCCTCTTGGTCATATTGCTGCGTAATATTTCTATTCAACACTTTTTATAAATAGTGCCAATGTTAGTAGATAGCCCATAGTTTCAATTCCAGGTGGTCTGACTCTTTCTTTCTCTTTCTGGCAGTATGACTGATCATTTTAATCATCTAATTTAATATTTTAATCATTTAATAATAAACAGTTTCATCGCTGTACATAGCGGTATTTGGCAAAAACATAAAATAATTATTAAAACAACTACTATCAATATAAACACATTATTTAGCCATTTATATTTAATGATGTTACTATCAAGAAATCGTAATTGTCATGTATATGCACATATCGGCCTATAGTCAAAATAAATACATTTATTTCAAATAAAATAAAAAGTTATATCTAAATGATGCAAGTACATTGCACTTCCCTGAATTTAATTATACTGATGAAGAATATCAATAAAAAAATGAAGTAATGGAAACAAAGTTGCTTCAACAACGATGAAAACAATTGCACAGTGTAGCTTTATTGTAATAATCATAACTGTAGAAACTATGTTTAAGTAGGCTATGCTGTGTTTAAGTACTGTAAGTAACTGTGGTTATCATGGTAAGCTATTAACACAAATCACTACCCTAGTAATGGATGAGGTTTTTTTTTTTTTTTTTTTTTTTACTCGGCTATTCCTCTCCCTAGAGACATTATAATGTCCTCTTCATAAACCCATTGTCTTAACAGTGCATAGGTCATGACCCCTACGGTCAACAGACCAATCGAAATGTAGAGCTGGATCCCAATGTCTGGTTCAACTTGTACAACAAACTGGGTCAACTAACAAACAGCTAGTTTTGGGGAAAACGGCCTTCTTTCAAACTTTGACAGCTCTCATGTTCAAATTATTACACTGGTCTGGGTGGAACCTCCTCTACAGAGGCCAGTGACCCAAGAAATTCATGGTGCCAGCAACTTTGACCTTGGCTAAACGCTTTAAAGATTAGATGTCTGACCTTTCTTATGAATTTTTACTGTATTACAAGCTCTATCAGCAGTATTTAATGGCTTTATTAAATATCTCACATTGGCAGTAGTGTAGGCTAATGTTTTTGTGTCTCAGCAGTAAGATTGCAAATAAGAGTGATGTGTGCTGAAAGTCAAGAGCTGGGAAGAAATGTCTCAGCTGCCTCACCCACACAAGACATTGCATTATAAATAGACCCAGTGGCCCAACTGCAATAAACAGAGCTTAATAACTTCTGTAACCACAGTGACAGGGGCCCCAATGCTTGGCGGCGTTACACCCAAGGCTTTGATTTAAATGCATTTCCCCCCAGACAAGCTTGTGTGTGTGGGGCTAAATAAAAACCCAGTGTAAAAGTCACAGTGCAAACCTCACACGGCAAACAGCTCGGAGACCTCAGATCCCTGAATGCTCGCTGACACAAGTCACCTTTTACATCATCTCAGGGCAAAGGTCTTTGAAAGAAGCAGCTTTGCAGCAGTATGCTAAAGGAAGCCACCGTGCTTGTCAACACCCCGTTGTTAGCCATTGTCAAGGTGTGAAGACTCTGGAAAAGACACCTGCAGTGGCAATCTTCACAGTTAGCCCATTCTTAAGGAATGCTAAAAAGGCATGAATCATAAATGAACAGGGTAGGAGTTAACTTGACCACCCTTGCCTCTAAGTGGGGGTTGTAATTTTCCAGAAAGCAGGCCGTTATTATGGCGTCCAAGAGGTCAGCAAGTCCTTACTGCATGGTAATTCAACACTGGAAATATTCTGCAAAAGTTACATCATCGCCCGCTAACCAAACCCTAAACGATGATTTGAAGAACCAAGAAAAAGAATTCTGGACGTTACAGAAGCACCATCATCGGTGACGTGACCATCCATGTGGTCCCATGGCTGATGGCTTAAGGAAGTGTGAAGGAAGTGAGCCCTATGTAAATTACTTTCTGTATGTGTATGGGTTCGGGGGAGGGTGGCAGGGACCATACAGCTCCCAGCTGGGCAGTGCCCTGTGGCTGACCCTTCTGTCTCCACACTAATTAGACAGCGGCAGGCGACTGCCTCCTGAACTCCTTGTGCCCCCATGCACATACAGACCCTTTCCGATGGGAGCAAAGTGGATTACTTAGGCTACGTCTACACTATTCCATTTGAAAATGCATCTTTTTCTTTATATTTTGGCCTTCTGTTCTCACTGAGACTGTGTTTTTGAGCTTTTTAAGACGCTTTTGCAACTGGATAAATTTTGCGTTGTAGTGTGGACTGTGAAAACAGAAGTATTTGAAAACAATGACGTTTAGTCATGTGACACATATTGTACCGATTGATATCTATGTTTATACTAGTATGTTTCTGCTATGTGCTGTTCACTTTCACAATGTTGCTTCATAATACATTCTTGCAAAGCTGACAGAAAACGTATTCGCAATTTCTGTCCTGCAGCAAAACCTAGACGTGTTTATTCATGCACAGTACGATGATTTTAGCATTTTTCGACATTTCAGTGTGGAATACAAACTAGAATGCAAACGCTTGAAAATGATTGTGTACGGAGAGCGTTTTGAAATGAAAACACCATTTTCAAATGTATTTCGGATTAATGTAGATGTTGCCTTAATATAGCAATAAAGATATAGGTTAATTAAAAATAAAAGAACAGCAGAGTCCATACCAAAATTATAACAATAACACCTCACTTTCAGAATGATTTTTTCCAGCTGATGAATGATAAAAACATTGACAGCCAATCAGAATCCATCCTGCTTTAAAGAGCTCGAGCATTTAAAGCGGCAGACACCAAAACTGCAGTGTGCTTAAATAAACAGAATGGTATTTCCCACTGATGTGGACACTATTATAGTTATCATTCTTGGTGTGAACAGGCCTTTAGCGTGCAAATCGGTGAAACTACTGGTCTTTTATCATGCATTTCACCTAAACAATAGATTTTATGCTCCTCCATAAGCGTTTCATACACAGTGTGTTTATCTCTACGGAAACACAATATGTGTCCTCACAGGACCGGATTAAGCACGGTTTGTTTGCTCCTTATTTTCGCATATTATGTGCTAATGCGGTGCACTCAACCACTGCTACTCTAAGGACTTTAGTGATAAGACTTGTAAATGTGATGTGTGCAGATGAAGCTCATAGTGTGATTGTATGGGAGACCACCTTGTGAGCTCTTGTTCTCTGACAGAAATATCAAGATTGTTGTGAAATCCTATTATAAGCTTAATCAAGACCTTCCCGGTAATTAGCTCAAAGGCCATGCATATAAAGCAGACCCATAGAAACACACAGGTAGGTTTATCAAATAAACGTCCATTAGGCCAAAGAGGTGAAACCACCTGCAGATCAGACCATTCATCAGCAAACAACACTGGTAGAGATTTCTTTAGGTTAATTAGGATGGCTAGCATTACATTGTTATCTGAGTAGAAAGAATTTAGCTAGAAAAACACTGAGTACAGTAGTCTTAAATTTTTGTTGAATAATAATATCTTCACATTTCAGATTGACCCTACTTTTCCACATAGGAGTTGGCTGAAATGCATACTTAATGAAACGAACACACCACATGCTCAGAGAGACTGGAAATTTCCACAAACCCTTTTAAAAAGAGAAAAACATAATTGGACCAATTACAGGCACCCGTGCAAATGAACGTGTATCATTCTTCACAATCAGCCAGCAGTATGTCCACTTCAGTATTTTTCAGTCAGTTTTTGCTGTTAAACACAAGGCTTTTTAAGAGTAAAAGCTTCAAAATAGACCCTGGGTTTAGCTGACAACAGTATTTCGGCTCTAATCAAATTGAATGTTAATGGAAGGCAAGGCCAAGTTCCCTTCACAGACAGGCCGTTGTTATAAAATGTCACAATAATGGCACTCTGGAGCTTGTTAGCTCTCCACAAGTCTGTGATATATTCACAGATTTCACACACATATTTTTACTTATGTGTGGAATCGTATTTACACCTTTATTTAGACCTCTATTGTTGTTATATAAAGTTAATTATAATTACTCTGGACATGTTTATGTTAAAGCTAAAAATATTTTAAAAAAAAATGTTTTTGTTAATTGAAATAAAGCTAAAATAAAAAAAACATGAAATATAAATATAATATAAATAAAAATCATAAAAATGGCAAAGGCACATAATAAAATTACTAAAACTTAAAATAAAATAAAAACAAAAATGGCACATATAAAAATAAAACTAATTCAACATATTAATAATCCTATCATAGTATATAAATATACAAATAGCACTTTAACTATAACAGAGCTAATAATAAATAAATAAATATTTATCATAAATCATTTTTCTAAATGAAAAATGAGAGGTTTGTCATATTTAGCTAACTTCTGCAGCCAAACATGTACAGAAAGGATAGCCAAGATAACCAACACACTATTGTGCACACACTATTATGTGGTTGTTGAAGCAGAAAATGGCCGGGTCTGTACGCCCAGCAGGCTGTGTAATCTTTATGAGAATTTGTCTGTGAGAGATGAGGCAGCATCACTGATTTAATTACCTTCTCTTGACCTCTCAGACTGAAAAATCTAATTGACCAATCACTGCCCCCCATGTTCCCTGTCCCAGCCAATCCATTGTAGTCCATGCAGTCATCTCTCTTAATCCTTTCCCAAACTAATAGTGGCCTGTGAAAAATAGCCCCACTGTTCCTTCAATGAAATGGCCTCTTCTGTTCTTACTATAACTACTATGTTTCACATGTTGGTGGTGTGGTATATATTCCTCAGAAATGGATCAAGTTTTTCTGATTTAAAATATAATTTTAAAATTTCTGTGGAGTACTATATTCTGCTATTCCTCATATTGATTTATAAGTAAATGTGTTTTTAATTTAAAAGGGACATACTGAAATACAAAAAACAGATTATATTCTGACTCATGCTTTTTGTGTCAAAAGTTTTGGCATGAATATAGGACACATAGCCTCTTGTGTTTACAAGTATACACCCAAATTGAAGAACAAGACTTGATAAATTAGGTAAGACACCATTCAAGCACAAGAACTGACAATATGAAATACTTTCAGGCAAATTGAATCTACTTTGAGACACTAATTCATGACTAAGCACTTATCTGCGCTATTGAACAGTTACCCAGTATGGTTTTGCTTCCAGAAAGATGATTTATTGCCACATTATGTTTTGTAAACCTTTATATTTCTGGTCGGTTTTCTGTTTTGTTTCACCTTTGACCTTTGGTCCCTATCTCCAAACAGCTAATCCTGTGGGGCCGGACGGAAAAATGTCTGAAGGAGGCGTGCGAGGAGATCGCCCTCATGGGGACAGAATGCCATTACTTTGTTTGCGATGTGGCCAACAGAGAAGAAGTTTACAAGCAAGCCAAGGTTGTCAGAGAAAAGGTATGCCCCATAATATCATACCCTCAGGAGTTTCTTAATATGATTATAATAAGATTAGTTCAAACTGGTTGACTCTAATGACCTCTAATAACCCCAGTGCTGGCTTTGTCTCAGCTCTGCTGCCTTCCACCCCCATAGTCTGGATAGAGATTACACCTCGCATGAAATGTCTGGGTTAGATAAGGCCCAGCAGAATGGCTGAGCTAACTAGCCATAAAGGAAAAGGAATAATCTGCTTTGGAAAGAATGTCTCACAGTGGGTATTTTGTTCTGATGGTAGGTGGGAGATGTTACCATTCTAGTGAATAATGCTGCAGTGGTGCATGGGAAGAGTTTGCTGGACAGTGATGATGATGCTCTTCTGAAGTCACAGCACATCAATACAATGGGACAGTTTTGGGTAAGTCCTAATTGTTTTTTTCTCATTCGAGAAGCTGTTTTACTTGGATGTGCGTTACAATAGGGAAGAAAAGATGATTGCAAACTTTCGGTTTCATGCAGACATTTACATATTATGTTCAATAATGAACAATTTTCAGCATTTTCTTCCAAGTGCCTACTTCCAGGGATTTAATTCACCTTTTAATAATCCTTTCATCCACAGACCACAAAAGCCTTCCTGCCTCGTATGCTGGAACTGCAAAACGGCCATGTTGTGTGTGTCAACTCCATCCTGTCTCTGTCACCCATCCCTGGTGCAATAGACTACTGCACCTCTAAAGCATCATCACTAGCCTTCATGGAAAGCCTCACCCTGGGGTTGCTGGACTGCCCGGGCGTGGGCTGTACCACTGTCCTCCCGTTCCACACCAACACTGAAATGTTTCAGGGCATGAGAGTCAGGTGAGCTGAAGTTTTAAATTGCAGAGCACATGGGTAAAGCACAACTGGATTAACTATTAAAAACACCACTCATATAGGCAGCTTTTCCACAATCATGTAAAATGGTTGATGGCTAAAATAAAATTCCGCCCCACATTTTCTCTTGATTATTCTGTTTCAGTTGGCAGTAAGTAAAATGGGCTGGAACATCATTTCAAGTGTTTTTACGTCAATGTGACATCTATTTACTTTGCTAATGCGTGGTTGTGGTCTTATTTTGAATGATATCTCATTATTCCAAAACAATTTTCTTCATAATCTTTAATCATAATGCAATAATTTGCTTTTCCTCCAAAGCAACTTTAGTTTTCACATAGTCAGACTTTTTTTATAATATTGACCAAAAGCCAAATCGCTTTTAAGCCTTTGTTTTAGCAAACTAACATTTGGTCTGGCTTCATTCTGGTGTGTAACGCCCACTTTTTATGATCCAATCAATTCCCAATGGATAAAGTCCTGGACCACCTACCTTTAAATGTAATACAATGGTACAAATACAATATTTGTAAGTGTGAGAACCAACAAACACAAGTGTATTTAACTGGGGGTTTTCTCTGCAGGTTTCCCCAACTCTTCCCTCCTCTAAAGCCAGAGGTGGTAGCGCAGAGAACAGTGGATGCTGTTAGGACCAATACAGCTTTTGTTTACTTACCCTGGACCATGCATGCACTCGTTATCCTCAAAAGGTACAGTCTGATTCATTTTACAAATGAAATTGTATTTCAAAAGCAAATTATTTCAGCAAATATGTTTCGGAAACCCTCATTCATTACATTTAATCACTTTGTTTTACCCATCAAACAGTATGCTACCGCAAAGTGCCCTTGAAGAAATCCACAAGTTCTCAGGAAGCTACACCTGCATGAATACTTTCAAGGGACGGACATGAGAGGTCTGGAAACGACACGTTCCAAGTGTGACATGTTTTTATAGTCAAACAGCTATGGAGTTCTTATGGAGTATTCCAGAAGCAATGAGTTAGAAGAAACAGGCGGCACGCCAGAGCACGTAGTGCCTCATTTCCAGGACCATTTTAAGGTTATCAGTGACCTGTGGGTTGAATTGTTGGATAAACACAGAATGGACAGAAAAAGCCTCAATCGAACGCTGTACTGTATGCGTACTTTAAAGTTTTTATCAATCACCTTTTAATTACTGTCACTGTAAATACAGCATCTGAATAAAAAGCAGTTTTAAATACAAAAGTCTTCTATTGGGATGTTTTAAAATCAGCGAATTCCAGGCTCACAAAGTAAAGCTGTAGTTAGACTAGCCCTGGGCATTATACAGTTGGAAAGTCTGTGTTGTCCCACAAGCGGTGAATGCCTCTTCAGCACTTCATTCTCACCAGCACAACAGGCTTGACCTGGTGCTCTAGCACGTGCGCTGACTCGTTCCCCTGTCAGAAACATTCACCGTGCTGCTGCTGCAAAGAAATGAAATAAGTCAGATATGTTTGGCTTCATTTTTCTCAGTCTTGTCTCTGTTGAGAAGATACAACAAAGATGTGAGCTTGGTTTATTTTCTAAGCAGGGCTTGAGTTACCTCAGACTTTATCTTTGTGTTGAAGGCTTGGCTCGATTGTAACTGTTCTCAGAACAAAGTACAACATTTTGAAAGCACAAAGTTACAGGGAGACCAGGGAAAAATCACAGGGCTTGCTTTATGGCAAGCTGGAAATATTTAACCACAAATCCATCCCACTGTTGCTCTTGCGTTATGTAAAAACACTCATGTGCTTTGCTAAAATTACTCCTGCAGTGAAAGCACTGCACTCATGATGTGATCTGAGAGGCTATTTAGTAAAGGCTGTTGATTTAGAAACATATTTAAATTACAGTTTTTTTCAATTCAACATGCTAATTAAAAAGAAATATTGAAAAAGGTGCAAATTAATCATACCTTCCCATACAACATCTATTCAATGAATGAATTTAATTTGAATATATTTATTTACATATTTAACATAGATTAATTGTATTTATTAATTACATTAATTAAATCAATAAAGGCCCTTTCCCACGCGGTAAATAAAATAAAATAAGATATTGGCAGCCTAATGAAATAAAAAGAACTTTAAGTACTAAGACTACTAAAACTGAAATAAAGGAGAAATATTTAGAAAAAAGAAATAAAAAAAGCTATTAAAATGGTAAAAACACAAAGGCCCGGTTTCACAGACAGGGCTTAGACTAAGCCAGGATTAGACCATAGATCAATTAGGACATTTAAGTAATTTTTATAAACATGCTTAGAAAAAAACATTACCGATGTGCATCTTAAAACTAAAAAGGCACTGATATATTTTTAAGATCAGTCAGTGCAAGTTTATTTCAGTGGAAACAGCTCAGACTTACATTTTAGTCTAGGACTAGTCTTAAGCCCTGTCTGTGAAACCAGGGGAAAATAACTAAAACTTAAACTAAAATTAAAACGAAAACTGAAATTAGAAAAATAAAAGCTAATTCTAAATATGTATGCTAAAATAACACTGCGATTGGCATTCCCTCAATGTGTTAAGTACTGTGCAAACATCAAGTTTGAGCAAGATAGCATATGAATTCACCCACATCTGAAGTGCAAAAACTAAGTTCAACCCTCTGTGCAAGTAACAATGAAAAATAAATAGAAATGTGGGATCTTTCTGACCTCTGGCTGCCAGATAAACCACATAAGCATTCATATAAATTACAATGAACCATGCAAGCACCTTCCCCATCAATTACAGCTATGCTGCACATCCTGATTTTGAGTAGAAAATAAATTAGAACATGCTCAGTTAAAGGATAAACAGGACTCTCTTGTGGGACTGGTTTTTATTGCCCCAGAGTGGGCCGTTAGAAATGCTGCAAGAAGAACGTGAAGTTGGATAAGAGCCATGAAATTGGGGAGCTGTATGCAAGAAGAGAGAAGGGTTCAGACCCCAACGGGAAGGTTCAGACCAGAGTTAGTTAAATACAAGATAATTCAGACCACAACATAAATCATAGACGTATCATGCAGTTCTCACTGTATTCATACTCGCTTGCAAAGCCTGCTTGAAATCCTTAAACCATAATTGCAATCCATCCTCAGTGTGATCAGACTTTGATCAGAATCCCTATGAGATGTAAAAAGACACATGTGGAACAGAAAAACAAAACAACAAAAAAAGACAATGACTTTTTCCCCACCCGCAGTAGGATTTATTATTCCCAAACACAGACAAAACATTTCTTCACAAAACACTGCTTATTAATTACTCCTCATATGTGAATCTCCCTCAGAGAAGCCTCATAAACCATCGCAGTACTGATAATTCAATTCAGAGCTCTTGTACATGTTTCACGATGTCTCCGATCGACTCAGTCCCTGCGGATTCATGAGTGGGAATCTTAATGTTGCAGGTCTGTGGTTATGCATTTATAACCGCTGTACTTTATTCTGCCGAATCTGTTTTCCATATTAGTCTGTAATCCCATTTTTTTCTTTCAATCCATATTTCCTGGCTCACGGATCAAGGCGGCTTATGAGGAAATTCAAAAAGCCACAGAAATCCTAAAAATGCACTTTAAAAGAGCAATGTCATGGTTGATTGAATAAGAGAAAACAAATCATCAAGGCAAATACTTGAATCTCAACTAGCTTTAAATATATTAACATACACGATTTATAGATTTTTTTTCTTTCAAACTGTCTTAAAATAAGTTTAAAAAAAATATTTAGTTGTAATTATTGTGTTCGGTGTATTGGATAATTATGGCTAATCCTATCAGCTCCTTTTAGGACGTTCCTGACACCTGGAACTGGATGGAAGTCACTGTAAATGGTTCTTTAGTGTTGCTACACTCCTGATTAGCACTGTTGCTAGTTCAGCATGTCATTCATCCATCATTCAGAAGCTGATCTGACAAAATGAGACTTTGCTGACCCCCAGCAAGGGGCTGAACTCCATGCCTCGGTTGCCCTGTCTGCTGAGAATTATGGGCAACTGAGGCATGAGGTTAAAGGTCATGCATAGTGAGAGTGCTAACAGCAAGTTCTTTGCAAGGCACTGTTCTTATGCCAAGACAGAAAAGTAGAGTTTTTATCTAATGGTATAAAGCTGCTCAATACAACTGAATTCACCAAATCCAACATTCATATTGTTTCATTTTAAATTACATTTCAATCAACATGTAAGTCATATAACAGCTTTGCGTGACAAAATTGAATTTGTTAGTTATACAGTACATGACTGACAACTTCTCCAATGGGCAAAACAATGCAAATAAATAGTTGATTCAGGAATCAAATCAGTTGTGAACAAATCATTGAGACCACTTTTGAGAACTGGATCCTCTGATTCATTTAAAAGATCTGACTCAGGATGATTCGCTCACAAATTAGACTCATGAAATTTCATGAACATGCCAAGGAGACGAATATCAAGGTTTTAAATAAATAATGGTGTACGTTTACACGACAAAAGTTTTTCCTTTGCGTTTTTAAAATGTTTTGCGTACAGACGACAACGATCCCCGTTCACACGGATCCGCAAAAATGACTAGAAATGATATGCAGAACAGTATGAGGATCAGTATATCCAGGCATAATTTTACATTTTTTGGGCAAACTATCCCTTTAAGATGAATATTCCTAATCTATATCCTGATGTGTGGTTGTAGCAGAGAATGAACAGTTGCATGTTCCCATATCAGACACTACACCTGGTAATACCAGAGTACACAATGCTACGCTAATGCTTCCTCTATAGATGAAGCATACAGAAGAGCAGTGTTCTTATCAGCAAGCATCTTTCCTGTGAGCTGTGGTGAACTTCCACTCCCGCTATATCTTTTTTCATTAGCGTCGCTTTCTGAAACACCGTTATCACTGTGGTAGATCAAAGCAGGAACAACAACAGAACCACGAACATCACAGCCAGGCGAGAAATTACATAAGGGCTGCGCAGCCATGCCAGATCACCTCGCCTTTATGACCAGGCTGTTTATTACACTCACGCTTTCATCTAACTGCAAAGGGCCTACACCTCTGATATTGAGATTACAGTGGAGACAAAAACAAAGACTTGACATTGATTATGCAAACTGATCTCTGCATGTAGTCACTTTTAAAGGAATAGGCATGCGCGTTTTGCAAATTAGTCAAATGGGTAGTTCACTCAAACAATTCAATTTCTGCCATCATTTACTCACCCTCATGTCTTGACAAACATGTATGACTTCTGCAAATCACAAAAGAAGATATTTTGTAGAATGTTATAACTATTTTTATCCTTATAATGAAAGTCAGTGGTGTCCAAACAACATTGGACACCACTGACTTTCACAGTATGGACCACTTTTTTTTTTTTTTTTTTTAAATATCTTCTTTGTGTGTTTCAAAAAAGAAAGAAAAACATGAAGGTTAGGAACAACATCAGGGTGAGTAAATTATGACTTTTTTAATTCTTTTTTTTTTTTTTTTTGGTGAAATGCACCCATTATAGTGCTTTAGGGGCCTCTATGTTATCATACCCATGAGTTTAGCCGGCCGACAGGGGAAGAAAGAGACGTCCTACATGCTTGGAAACAGAACGAAAGCCAGTGGAAAATGCAAACAGACAGAGGGAGTGGGGTGCATGGGTTAAACACAGTTTATGATTTGGCAATGTATTCTGGGGTCTTTATGAAGGCCACCAGGCTGCAAATTAGGAGCCTCCACTAAAAGTGCCGCTCCCAGATGGATCATTTCAGGCACGTTATTTACGACCCAGGCCACTTCCTTGTCAGTTATGCAACCGTGCTCTGTTCTCAGGCATTGCACCAGAAAAAAATATCCCCCTTACTGCCAGAGTCCGGAGTTAATCAAGCTAGGACCATTAGTGGGTCATGAAAAGGATACATGCTCTTCATAGCACCCCGAGCTAATGGGGGAAACAGCTTAAAGAGCTTATGCACACTTTAAACACGCAGATCGAGTCATGACTAAGTGAGAGACCAGATGTGTTTGAACGCCTTCGGCCATTAATAAACACCAACTCAGAGGTCTTCCAGAGGAGACAAATAGAGTTACCTTTCTGTGACCCTGTTGCACTGTGTTTGCTCCCGTTGGATTTATGGGCCCGTTTGATGTCAATGTAAGAACCCATGTGGGAACTAAATCAAAAAATGTGACAGAGTTCTCACTCAGGGTTGCGCTCACCAGATCAATAAATCTGTCAGATCAGACATCATTGATCCTTTGGGGAAGACTTCTTCACTAGCAATTGCTTTGAGATTACTGGCTTGACATGCAAGGATGTGTGGCAGCTCTGGTAATCAAATTGTCTGAGGTCGGGCTTGCAAAAGAATATAGGGATGTTACAACAGAGGTACTCTGAATATGGCCCGAGTTACAACAAAGCATTGATCACAAAGCTGTTTAGCAGTAAGGAATAAAAGATGTAGCCTATGGAACAAAGTGGGAGATTGACAAAATACAAAACAACACTTATGAGCTAGAAAGAGGTAGGCACTTACAGTTCTAATAATGGATTTAAAGCAATAGTTCACCCAAAATATTTACATTTTGTCATCATTTCCTTACCCTCATGTTGTTCCAAACTTGACATCTGCAGAACACAAAATAAGTTACTTCTAGTTACTACTAAAATGTCAGTCAATGGGGGTCAATGAACGTTCATTTTTTTTCATTAAACTATCCCATTTAACAAACCCAAGAATTATGCTACTCATGGAAAGACTGAAAACTTATGTCTCAAAGCCCAAACACATGCAAGGAACTGAGAAGGTGAAAATAATGGATTTGGAGGGCAGCATTAAAAAAATTAATACATGTATTAATATTAATTTAATAAATTTGAAACTAGACATCTCAATAGACAAACTGTTAAAAATACAGCTAGGATTTCAAATTAAAGCACTGGATTTTCAAGAGGCCAGGCCCAAAATAAAAATGTCTTTAACAGGCTTATTGTTGAACATGGCCCAAAACTAACAGATGCCCTTGTTATGAATCACCCTTCACTGCCATAATAGTACTTACCCCCCCAAAAATACAACACCACCCCCAATTTTCACTCAAAGAAACCTTTTTTTAATGGATGGCTTAGAGACCGCAGGCAGACCAGACTATGTAAAGTCTAATATTTTTAGTAATCTGCATCTATCGTAAAAATCGATATACTTGTCCCTGGATCTCAAAGAGTAGATTGTGGCACTAGCACTGCCAATGCCATGGATTCAATATTCAGTGAGTGCATGAGCTGATAAAATGTATACATTTTGAATGCATTGTAAGTTGCTTTGAGTGAAAACGTTGTCAAATGCATAAACATCGCGCTTTGTGACAATATTCTTCATCCTGAGTTTATTGATAGAGCTGCAAATGATGGTCAGGTCATGAGGGCTACTAGTCGTGAAATTAAGCAATTGACAAATCCCTAACCCTAACCCTAATTCCAACAACCAGAAAGTCATGATGTCATCCATCAAAAGAGATTGGCCTAGTTTGGACTATTTAAAAACAGAAATTCCATCAGATTTTGACCTATTAAGCCAAAATTATGTTTGAACAACAGTCCAAAAGAAACCAAATGAAGTAAATGGCACAATGATTGAGTGTATTTTGAAACTCCCCTTAACTCACAGTATGATGGTTTCTTAACACTGCTGTAATCTTTTGGCTGTCGATTTTCATCAGAATCAAATATAAATCTACACGTCAGGGTGGAGCTTCTGACTCCTATCGTTACAAGCGCAGTAAATTCCGAAATATTGCACTCGTTAAAGAAGGAAATGACTTTTGGAAATTGTACAAATGTGTATCAAAGCAAGGACCTGTAAACCGAAAAGCGTCCTGAAACCATGACCTTGCTCTAGTGAGTCTACAAAGAGCTCAGCTCTTGGCAGCTCATGGCTCCATATTTCCGAGTTGTCATGGTTCGAGTGATGTGAACTGAAGATGAAGACAAGCATGTCATTTGCTGGAGCAACACAATACCCGCTGCATGACCCTTTTTCCCTGGCTGCCACCGCCAGGCTGGATGGGGATGAGCATAGCTGGGCTGGGGCTTGCTGGAACAGAGTCTTGGAATCCCCACATCTGGCTTATATCTGTGGCTTACGGTCATTTGATTTTTGGCTGATGGCTTCCAGCAGTTCCACAAAGGCTGGATTGTTCTGAAGACTCAGGGCTTTTCTTCTCCACTCAGCACTGGCGCCGGTGACCACAGCTGGGGCTGCTTTTCGCAGACGCGGTTTCAGCCCCGCAAGGACTGGAGACAGGGAGGAGATGAGCACAGCCCACTCAATGGGGACACCAAGCTCCTATAGACCCTTCCAGCATTTAATGTCAAGAAAGACTGTAATGTCAAGTTATTTTCTGGACGTCCACCCCACTTTGATTCACGACGGTTGTGATGTTCCAGTAAGTGGAGCATCACACGGATTTCATGGAGAGACACTGTTGTGAGGGGCTTAGACCAAGTTCCATTGCTCTGGTACATTCCACCTCTTCAGACCCATCCTCCCCTGTTTTTCTGCAGCGCATTGCAGGGCTGACAACTGGGTTCAACTTCAGGTCAAGCTCTTTGCTTGACAATGGGCAACCCAGTCTTGAATTGGAGCAGATCAGGCAGTTTTCCCATAGGGTCCTCACACACACACTCAGATGGGACTTAGCTTAGTGGCCTTTCCCGTTTCAGCCATGCCATTGGAGATCTCAGCATTCTATCTCTCTGTAGACCTTTGCAGGCTCCATCCGTCTGTGTTCTTTCTTAACAGCATTTGAACCAGGGCTACGTGTCCATTCAGTGGAAAACAAGCTTAACCAATCTCTGAATTCAAATGTGTTTTTCATTGTGCTGTTAATGTAATTCAAGCTTTTTAGCACAAGTTGTCCCATTAGCACACTGAAAAAAATACAATACAAAAGTATTTTTTGTCTTGTTGTTCAGTACTAATATCTAAGTTTTTTAAAAGAATACATTAATACTTTTATTCAGCAAGCATAACATTGATAAAGAGTGGCAGAAAATACTTTTACATTGTTACAAAAAATATTTAAATAAAATAATAAATGAATAATAAAATAATACAATTAAATACATTTCTTTTTTAACTTTCTATTCATTAAGGAATCCTGAAAAAAAAAGTATCACGGTTTCTACAAAAATGCATAATACAGCGTGCAGTCGTTTTCACTGATCGGTTTGACGTTGTCTATACGCAAATCTTTTCAAAAACACAAAAGAAAAACTTTTCCTTTTTTAAGTACATCGTTGTCATGTAAACTGTACTAAAGTAAACTGTAATAATATGTCACAATTTTTCAGTTTTACTCTATTTCTGATCAAATTACAGTACTATTCAAAAACATTTCAAATCCTTTCAAACCCAAATTCATAATACTATAATAAAATTGTATTATCTGAAACGTGTTTTCTTATAAATAATTACATATTCAATATATATTAAAAAGAAATATAAACACAATACACAAAGAAAAGATATGTTATATTTTTTGCATGTACATTCATCTTTTTTTAAGGATGATATTTACTCTGGAAAAGAAAAAATACAGATTAACAAACTGGAAAACTATACCAATGACTTTTTCTCCCTATGATATCAATTTCCCAGGGAAATAAAGTGATGAGTTTGACACTTACTATAGTAATTTTAGCAATACAGATTGGCAGTAAAACAATTTTTTCAAAGAAACGTTGTTTCTTGAGCTCTTTTGGTGACATGGCTGTAGGTATCTGCAGAACAGAATGTGCTGGTGCGGTCGAGCCAGCAGAGGACATGGATCCTACACATTTTGTGTGTGAACTCTGGCTGAACCCCTGGGTTACTGTTTCAGGCACGCTCTGACAGCCTCACCCCAATGACCCGGCTCGCGACTACGCAGTTCACCAAGAGGTCCCCTGTTCATGCACACCAGTCCCATCAACCCCCTGTGCTACCCCTCCATTATGCCCCACTCTACCCTCTGCCCTGCTCTTCAGTTCCACTTCTCCCCCCTTCAGTTTGCCACAGTCAAGGAGATGGGTTGGGAATCTGTCTTTTAAATATGGACACAAATGTAAAACAATTTGTTTTGCATACCAGACATGCTGGTAACACAAACTCTTGCTGGGAAAAAGCGAGTTCAATGAAAGTTTAGATGTCAGCTAAAGTGCAACATTTGCATACACATAGAGCTTTTAGTCCAGGATGTACTTGTACAATAATATCAACAGATTTCAAAGGCTTGTCTTGCTATAAATGGATAGGAGAAAGAAATAAAAACCTTGACCTTCATTTTAGCAAATCAGTGTATGCTATAAATCAAGTCATTTATCTTTTCCTTGGCAATAGTAAGATAACAACAATTTGGTCACAAGAATGCCTTAGAGGTAAACTTTTAGTACAACAGCATGCAAGTAAAAATCTGATCTCAGCATCTGCAATTAAGAGAGGTATCACAGTTCAAAACCATTTTTAAACAAATATTTTAGGGTTAACTTGATCTTTCTTTTTGATGCGCTTGTTAAAATCTGAATTATCAAATGGGATTACGATGCTGGCAACAGAAAAGTAAAAGGTTGAGTTTAAAAAAAAGGGACAAACTTATTGTAGTACATGCATTAATGAAAAGCAAGATGAAGGAACAACACTTTCAGCTCAACCTGTGAAGGCAGAACTCCATGTAATACCAGTCAACACATAAATCGACTACAACTGGGTTCCACAACACTAATGGCAGATAAAACAGCAAGAGCGCTCAACTTCACCACTCACATCTTGAATGATGTCTTGCAAGTTCACACTTTATAACGTCATGACAATCTGTCTTCCGCAATAACTTAACTTAGGCAAAGGAACTTCCTATAAATATATATATATATATATATATATATATATATATATATATATATATATATATATATAAAGAAAATTCTACTAAAAATTATAATTCTATAAAAAAAAAAAAACCTACTCTTATGCATTGCTGGCTCTTGTATTATGCGTTTCTTGTGATATTCATAATAAGTCATTTTGGATAAAAGCGTCTGCTAAATGATAAAATGTAAATGAATAAGAGATAATTAATGTGTTACTGTTGCAACATTTTATGTTAATTTTTGTTTCTATGAAGAGAGCAAGATAACAGATTTTAAATTCAAATTTCCTTTGTCATCAGTTTTCGCTGTTCATCCTAAAACATTTTTTAGCAGGTTCTACTGTGGGGTGGTGCCTAGAAAAGCATTTCAACAAAGTCCCCCACGCCACACCTCAGGAAATGTTTTCTTTTCTTCTTCAGTTTCTTTAATTGCAGACATCCAGATCTGAGCCCCAGGGTTCAGTCTTTGTCAACAAACACCTGCTCACTTCAGAAACATGAGTTTCATTTGCAGTGTCACTACATTAACTCACTTCTCTGTGTAAGCCAACTCCTCATCTCATTATCTCCCAGCCAACACCCTCCATTACTGTCCCGGGCGTGACATAATGGTACGGTCTACTTATTCAATCAAAAGACTCCTGCTGGTGCTATCTGTGCAAAGTGCCAGAGAACTGAGGCCACCCCTGACTCCTGAAGAATCCAGTGACTCATTGTCTCCTCTCTGTCTTAACCCAGGGCAATATCTGTCTCCATCACCATATGGTCAAACAGACTCTCACCTGGAATCGACAACCTTTTAATATCATGTCACAGACGGTGCTTTAATGATGTGCCTGCTGTAAGAAGCTGCTCGGGGTTCATTTGTTCTCTTTTGAGGTGAGACGTTTGGTAATTAATTAGTTGAAGGGATTCATCACCAATATTAAAAATAATTATTTCATTTTATTGATAAATGAATAATTCTATACTAGTGCATCTAAATTAATGATCCATGCGAGTCAATGCAATCCCGCACTCTCCCAGCTGATTTAAGTGCTAAGGCCAAAATGTCTATCAAAAACACAAAGAAGGTCTGCATCTGCACTCTAAAAAAAAAGGTGGAAATTAGCATTCACAATTAAAATAACCGATAATAATAAATGAAACTAATATCGACCAATAACGAATATATTGTGCATCGCGAGAGGTATCCCAAGAAGACAAAATGCTGTACTATAAATGTCATGCTAAGGAAAATTTCAGCTCTTGAAAAGGACAAATACTTTAAAATGAAAATGAAAATGTAAAAAATAATTCTCAAGATGCTTTCCCAGCATTCTCAATTCAGAGAAGTTCTACCATAACATTTTTGCACTAGAGGGTCCTGAGAGACTCCCTTCCAGGTCTCACGGCCTCCATGAGCAGCCCCTTCCACCATGCGTCGCTCTTCCAGTCAGCCAGGGAAAGACCTGAACTTGAGATGACCCTGCTGAGCGAAGTCCCCATTGGGTTCATCTACAGGCCACTGCACCGTTCCCTCCCATCCTTCCCCCAGCCCCACTATCATTCCTTAAATTTCCTATTTCTTTTGGTCTTGGAGTTGGATTCAATAGACATCTGCATAGAGAACAGCCCCCTCCGCCCCACCGCTATCACTCCAACCCCCACCCATCTACTGTCGCAGGAGGATGAGATCTTGTGTGTTTGCCACACCCCCATGACACCACCGATTCTCTTCCCTGACTGCAAGTCTCCTGTACTGACACATGTACACATTAGTGTTTGTTATTGTCAGTGCAGGCATGCATGCATACATGCACTCCTGTCAGTGCTGTGTATGAGGGTGAGCGTTTGCACCTCATTAAAAGAAGGGCAAAGGCTGCTGGAAAATCAAGAGTCAACAGAGAGGAACTTCGCATGTGGTTCAAGTTAACAGTTTCCAAAGCCTTTTTCATCATTACACCAAAAAGAGCTGTCAGAGGGTTAAAGTCAGAACTATATTAATATTACTTAATATTAGCAAATTAGCAGAAAATGAATATTTGATGTTAAAAGAATGTATCATAATATTCATCAATATTTTAATTATAATAATATCTTACAAAAGTTTCAAAAGGTCTTTTATGTTTATTTGTTTTTGAAAAAAAGTCACTTCTGCTCACCAAGGCTGCATTTGTGCAAAATACTGTAACAACAGTAATATTGTGAAATATTATTACAATTTATTTTAATATATTTTAAAATGTAACATTCTTATGCTGACAAAGATGAATTTGGAGTAATCAGCCATATGTTTGTGTATTCAATTCTTAAAAATAAATCTTAATGACCCCATATTTTTTAATGGTAATGTATATACACATAATATTATTTAGGCAGTTTATTTACTGTAATTGTGGTTACAGTATTGCAGAGTTCCTGGAGTGTCTGAAAACTTTTGGTAGATTGTCATATGCAAGTTGCTTTGGATAAAAGCCACTGAAAAAATGCATGAAAATGTAATGTAAATTATGTGAAAATGACCAATTTTAAAACGGGAGCTCTGATGACACTAAAGTTGAATGATTGGATATGACATTGCACAGAAAAAATATCACACTATTACTCTTATATGCTTGTAAATGTTCATGTCTTGAGACCATACTTTTGAAACTGTGTAATTGGCTGGCCTGTTCCACTGTAAATGCAGTGAATGTAACCACGATTTCTGCTTTAAAAAAGAAATAAAAAACTGAAGAGTTCATATTTTTTTATCCAAGTTTTTATTTTATTTATTATCTGTTTTTTTTTTATCTTAGCTTCTTTTGAACCTGGAACATTTCTTTAAGCATCGCTTGAAGCCCTCTTAATCATCTGCATATGTGGCTTTGAAGAAATGCTTCTTTTTTTATTCTCTTTTAAATCGATATGAGAAATCTGTGGCAAATCACTTTGAAAGTCTGGAGTACGATTCCACATCAGAGGACCCATTAAGCGAGGATGCTGCAGTGAGGGAAGCCATAGCCATGTTCTGATTTCCTCTTTCTCAGATGAGGGTGTGGGCCATGAGGTGATTAAAGACAGAGCCAGCCGAGACCTGGGAATGCCATTAATGGAGAGTGCCAAGCAAACGGCCAGAATAATGCTGCAGACTTTTCCAATTAGCTCATAAAAGACCCATCACAAAGTAAAGCCTGGTAGGAACAGTCCCCGAGAATGGACTTTCAAGGAAAAGCAAGAACATGCTACCCAAGAGTCCTTCAAAATCCAAACCCCTCGGAGAGAAGAATATAGGCAAGGAAAGAGATATTTTAGTTACCTTCTCCAAGATTAAATTGCTGCTGGAGAGCAGAGTGAATTAATACATCTTAAAATGGCCCTTATGAAAATTGGATTTCCATTAAGTACCGTAGCAAGGAATTTTAACAAGGTAAAGGGCCGATGTCTTGGCAGCCAATTCATGCTTTTTCCTGCCATTAAAAAGTCTAATGCTCATAATAGGTGCAAATTAGAATGTTTTCACAAAATTAACCTCATGGCTGTCGTTAATTTAAAGCAGATAAGACGTGGCTATTAAACGCCACAGTAATGGGAAACATCTCAGTATAAGAACAGCAAGAGACTCACAAAAATACATACAGTGGATAAGAGAGGACAAATTGATTACAAAGTTCTTAAATGTCAACGGACAGAAAATTTGATTTTAAGTAACACTTGGATTTACACATCATTTTGTCCATTGGCATTTTTTATAATCCAACTCTCTATAAAAAGTTTAAACATAATAAAAAGCCAGACAGAGGACATAAACTGTCTTCAACACTAGCTTGGATCAGCAGATGTTCTAACTTCCTTCATTATGTGATTGCCAGTTTTTGTTTGCAATGAAGGTTAATTAAACTTTATTCATGAAATACATAGTATGGCAAACATATCAACAACCAAAAATGGTCAACCTACATTTTCTCCTGAAAAAATGTATCTAAGTATAAGTAATTTGCTTAATAATATTATTTATATTATTAATAATAGATGTACTAATATTGTTGTTGGTAGTATTATTATCCCATCCACTCTTTCAGCTTCTCTTATCACTTTTTTTTTTTTTTTTTTTTAAATGTATAACACTTCTTCTTGCTCACAGGTCATGAACCGAAACCTCTCTTGTGCTTTGCTGCCACTTTGTGGTGACATTGTGTTTCGCATTCTTATTATTCGACCTACAACTGATCAAAATGAATCGAAGATTTAAAGAAATCTTAAATGTAGTCCTATCAGCTAAAGGCCAATAGAGCACGGTGATCCCCAAGGCAAACTTAGTAATCGCTTTAATTCTGTGCATTTTTACAAGTCTGCAGTTAGGTGTACTGTCGATGTAAAGTAGAACTCCAGAGAATGTTTTGAAAATGGTGTTGGAAATGGTCTCCCTGTGATAGCTGTTAACTTTATGTGCACTTGTTACCAGCTGTTACTGGCCACGTACACACTGTAAAGTTTCAGGAGTGTAACCACATTAAATGCGGGAGTGAGACCCCTAATTTTTCCTTCCATGTCTGTATGGAACACGACTCACTCCGGAAACTGCAATGATTGACACAATGGTAACCTTAACAATGTTTGGGATCCACTATTCTGACTAAAGTAAATACAGTGACAAAGACTCATGTGTTCAGCAATTTTAACTAAAGCAGAGTCTTCTCCTCCTTCTTCTTTTTTTTATGGCGGTTGGCAAACAACTTTAATGTGCATTACCGCCACCTGCTGGTTAGGAGTGTGGGCCAATAGTCTTAGAATGGAAATTACGGTGGATATTATAGAGATCGTCAGATTTAAGAGTAGAATGCTAGTAAGAACTACTAAACTTGCATAATTAGGTCAGCAGTTTCAGTTTCTGCAGAACCATATGTGGCAGCAGTTTCAGGCCAAACATTGGTTCTGCAGAACCATATAGTTCAAGACCGGACGTTGGTTCTGTGGAACCATATGTGAAAGAAGTTTCAAGCCAGCAGTTTCAGACAGGTTCTACTGAACCATATGTACCAGCAGTTTCAGACCAGACGTTGGTTCTGCAGAACCATACGTAACAGCAGTTTCAGGCCAGACGTTGGTTCTGCAGAACCATATGTAACAGCAGTTCAAGACCGGACGTTGGTTCTGTGGAACCATATGTGAAAGAAGTTTCAAGCCAGCAGTTTCAGACAGGTTCTACTGAACCATATGTACCAGCAGTTTCAGACCAGACGTTGGTTCTGCAGAACCATACGTAACAGCAGTTTCAGGCCAGACGTTGGTTCTGCAGAACCATATGTAACAGCAGTTTCAGGCCAGCAGGTTCTGACCAGATGTTGGTTCTGCAGAACCATACGTAACAGCAGTTTCAGGCCAGACTTTGGTTCTGCAGAACCATATGTAACAGCAGTTTCAGGCCAGCAGGTTCTGACCAGATGTTGGTTCTGCAGAACCATATGTAACAGCAGTTTCAGGCCAGCAGATTTAGACCAGACATTGGTTGTGCAGACCCATATGTGCCAGCAGTTTCAGGCCAGACGTTGGTTCTGCGGAACCATACGTGACAGCAGTTACAGAACAGCAGTCTCATACCAGAAGTTGATTCTGCACAACAATAAGTAACAGCAGTTTCAGGACAGCAGATTCAGACCATACATTGATTCTGCAGAACCATATGTAACAGCAGTTACAGAACTACATTGCTGTTCTGCAGAAACAACGTCCGGCAAGAAACTGCTATCCTGAAACTGCTGTTACGTAAGGTTCTGCAGAACCAACGTCTAGCCTGAAACTGCTTGTGCATTTGGTTCTGCAGAACCAACTTCCGGCCTGAAACTGCTGTTACATAAGGTTTTGCAGAACCAACGTCTGGCCTGAGACTGCTGTCCAGAAACAGTTGTCACGTATGGTTCTGCAGAACCATATGTAAAAGCAGTTCAAGACCGGACGTTGGTTCTGTGGAACCATATGTGAAAGAAGTTTCAAGCCAGCAGTTTCAGACAGGTTCTACTGAACCATATGTAACAGCAGTTTCAGACCAGACGTTGGTTCTGCAGAACCATACGTAACAGCAGTTTCAGGCCAGACGTTGGTTCTGCAGAACCATATGTAACAGCAGTTTCAGGCCAGCAGGTTCTGACCAGATGTTGGTTCTGCTGAACCATACGTAACAGCAGTTTCAGGCCAGACGTTGGTTCTGCAGAACCATATGTAACAGCAGTTTCAGGCCAGCAGGTTCTGACCAGATGTTGGTTCTGCTGAACCATACGTAACAGCAGTTTCAGGCCAGACGTTGGTTCTGCAGAACCATATGTAACAGCAGTTTCAGGCCAGCAGGTTCTGACCAGATGTTGGTTCTGCTGAACCATACGTAACAGCAGTTTCAGGCCAGACGTTGGTTCTGCAGAACCATATGTAACAGCAGTTTCAGGCCAGCAGGTTCTGACCAGATGTTGGTTCTGATGAACCATACGTAACAGCAGTTTCAGGCCAGACGTTGGTTCTGCAGAACCATATGTAACAGCAGTTTCAGGCCAGCAGATTTAGACCAGACATTGGTTGTGCAGACCCATATGTGCCAGCAGTTTCAGGCCAGACGTTGGTTCTGCGGAACCATATGTAACACCAGTTTTAGGCCAGCAGTTTCAGACCAAATGTTGGTTTCAGGCCACACACTGGTTCTGCAGAACCATACATGACAGCAGTTACAGAACAGCAGTCTCATACCAGAAGTTGATTCTGCACAACAATAAGTAACAGCAGTTTCAGGACAGCAGATTCAGACCAGATGTTGGTTCTGCAGGAATATATGCAGCAGCAGTTTCAGGACAGCAGATTCAGACCATACATTGATTCTGCAGAACAATGTAACAGCAGTTTCAGGCCAGACGTTGGTTCTGGACATTGGTTGTCTGGCCTGAAACTGCTGGCTGAAACTGCTGTTATGTATGGTTCTGCAGAACCAACATCTGGCCTGAATCTGCTAGCCTGAAACTGCTGTTACATAAGGTATTGCAGAACCAATATCTGGTCTGAATATGCTGGCCTGAAACAGCAACTACATTGCTGTTCTGCAGAAACAACGTCCGGCAAGAAACTGCTGTCCTGAAACTGCTGTTACGTATGGTTCTGCAGAACCAACGTCTAGCCTGAAACTGCTTGTGCATTTGGTTCTGCAGAACCAACTTCCGGCCTGAAACTGCTGTTACATAAGGTTTTGCAGAACCAACGTCTGGCCTGAGACTGCTGTCCAGAAACAGTTGTCACGTATGGTTCTGCAGAACCAATGTCTGCTATGAAACTACTGTCCTGAACTTGTCAAACTTTTTCAAACTGACAAAATTTACTTTCTAGTTATTATTATTATTATTATTATTATTATTATTATTCTGAGATTCAAATTTCTAAATGCATGTCCTCCTAGAGCTTTCAAGCTAGAACCACCGAACTCAGCTCAGACATTACTGTTCGCGGGTTGCTATATCGTTACCAACTGATCGGACTTAAGGTTTTCCTAAAAAGGGCCATCAAAACCCAGAGAAAGACTAGTAAGTAAGTAAGAAGAAGAAGAAGAAGAAAAATTGAAAAGTATAGATCAGTATGTTGGCTTCCTCAAGCCAACATAATTAATGACAAAGAAAAGACACAACCAAACATTGCAAATTTGCGTGATGTGTTTTTCTGTTTTTTCCATTGTATTGAACTCTGTATCCTATTGGTTTGAACTCTTGTTTGTTAGACTTCAGAATTATTAAAGTCAACTAAAGGTTCATGAGGTTTGAATATAAATGTGTGTTGCATATAATTTCTTCCATAATTCTAATATGAGATTTTTTTTTTATTATTATTGAGTTTAATTGGTTAATTTAGTGATTGTATGCTTTGCGGGTTCACACTAACCGTGTCTGCCTACAACCAAAAGGTGCTGTCATAGTTCATTTGGCACATCACACCACAAGGGGGCAACCTAACATAAAAACACTCCATCCAGCTATTTTCAAGATTAAATAATGACATATTTTTAATGCACAAATAAATTCCTTGTCTGATATCCAAAAGGTTAGTGCTAAAATATTTGAACTTCACCTAAATTAAAATCTTAGAAATGGTTGAGATATTACTGAAAAGACATTGTTTACTCAAAACTTAACACCCACACTCTTATACATACCGCTTGTTCCTTATTTAAAAATCACATTTCCAAATGTTCTTAAGCAGCTTTTTTTTTTTTTTGCTGACTTTCATCCACACTCTCCTCACAGAACCTCAATCTGTAGTCCTTGAATACATTTCCTCAACACGTGTCCAGTGTGCTACTGATTTCCCATTGCTACTTATGGCTATGGGTATAAGTGAATATGATTTTTTACCAAGGTTAAGATTGCTGTGGGTTTATAAGACCTCAGGCCCCTGATAATGGTTCATTCTGGCAGATATGATTAAGCTCTCTGACTCTGACATATGTAGTCTGACTAAGCATAAGTCTGTCTCTCTCTTACACCGAACACATTCTCATTTACACACACATAGGCAGTATTTTGGTATGGATTACACTTCTTTATTTGATCTATGTATATGCTGTGCTAAGCATTTAGGGTAGTTGTAGTTTGTTTGTTTTTATTACAAAAATAAAACATCAAATACTACGAAATATGAGATTAAACTATGTGAATGAACCAATTTTTAGTGACCACTCAGTTCAGGTTAAATTAAATGTGCATTTCTTAGTTTTAATGAGGTGCCTATGAGCTTCATTACAGCCAAGGATTTCACTGTCAAATTAATGTGGCTATTAATGACCAAACAATAGTTAGTAAATAAATATTTTTTGTTTAAGATACTAAAATATTCCTTTAAGTGCACAATACTGTATATGTTATTATATCTTAAGCAATGTAAAAGCATGTTAAAGTGCAAGCCATTCTCCCTCAGTTCTAACAGCTCTGTGGTACAGCGATCTGTCAGTTTGATTGACAGCTGGGCTGATTCAGGGTTTTTATCCCCATAGTCCCCATGTGGTGTGACATTCAGCTAGTCTGACAACACACTATCTAAGACAAGAGTCAAAAACATGATTTCTCTAGGTTAGATTGACCTCTAGCATGCTTCTAATTCTTTTACTGTCACTACACATGGAAAGTGATTGGCTGCATCCGAATTCCCATACTTCTTTACTATAGTAGGTTAAAAACAGTATGTGACAAAAGTATGTCCGAATTCACAGTACTCATAAAAAGAGCAAACAGTAGCCTATAGGCAAAAAGTAGGCGGATGACTTACTATTTCTGCAGAGATTCTGAAGTGTGCATACGATGGACACATTGGGCCTGTCAAAATACACACACTTGCAGTCTTGAGAGCGTGTGCACGCGACAAGAAGTAAGTGTGCAAGACTGTCCCAGGTCTGAAAACTGCCAAAGAGCAGTACACTTAACGCACACTAAAGCAGACTTTGCATATCCTGTCATTCATCACGTTCAGGAACTTGCGTGCCCCGATTTTGCGTCATATAGGAAAACTTTCCAGTGTATGTTAAATTAATTAGATACATACTGTATAATTTGATTGTATAACATAAAGGCCCGGTTTCACAGACAGGGCTTAGACTAAGCCAGGATTAGACCATAGATCAATTAGGACATTTAAGTAATTTTTATAAACATGCTTAGAAAAAAACATTACCGATGTGCATCTTAAAACTAAAAAGGCACTGATATATTTTTAAGATCAGTCAGTGCAAGTTTATTTCAGTGGAAACAGCTCAGACTTACATTTTAGTCTAGGACTAGTCTTAAGCCCTGTCTGTGAAACCAGGGGAAAGTGTTGCACATTTTATTGGTGCAGAGACTTCAGAGATTATATGTAGTTTGTAAAACGATTGAAAATGAAGCACCACAATCACGCGGTGATTAAGTGTGTCCCATTGAGCAAACAAAAATATTAAAAAGCTATAGTCTTCACGCCCAATTTAACATTTTGGCCAAACTCCGTAAACACTTCTATAGACAAGCGGTCGTGCAAAAACCGCGAATTGGGTATGAGAATGTGTTGCGTTCACATGATAATGACAACATGGTGAATGTAGTACGTCCAGATTACATTAATACTACACACATTCATACTAGAACATAATTTTTAGCGGCCATGAAATAATTACTTATTCAAAATAAGTACCTACTCACGATTTCGGACGCACCCATTGTGAATGCCTAAGCTTCTGAGAAACTTCAAGAGTCTAAAGGGACATGGTGAAGGCAAAAAAAAAAAAAAATTAGAAAAAAATATATATTTCAATGCTTTTGCGTCACTCGCAAAATGTGTCTTAGGGGAAAACAATACTTTTGGGATAGAACGCAAAAGTTGTGCAAGTGGACACAAAAGCATTGAAATATTTTTTTTTCTCGCATCTCATTTTTGCCCATCACCAATACTGCCCTCTGTTATAACTAATGTATAAAAACTATATTATATTAGTTTTAAATATTTACAAATACAGCCAGGGGTTGTAGGATACTGTATGAGAGATATAATAAGCCTAGCTTTGATATATTTGGATCACACTGATATAATCGGCACTCAGTGTTATGGTTTCAACTCTTGTTTGTTAGACTTGAGAATTATTAAAGTCAACTAAAGGTTCATGAGGTTTGAATTTAAATGTGTGTTGCATATAATTTCTTCCATAATTCTAATAATATGAGATTTTTAATTGGTTAATTTAGTTTACTTGTTCTAATATGACCCAATAAACCTAGTGATTGTATGCTTTGCAGGTTCACACTAACCGTGTCTGCCTACAATCACAAGGTGCTGTCATATAGTACAGTTCATTTGGTGCATCGCACCACAAGGGGGAAACCTAACATAAAAACACTCCATCCAGCTATTTTCAAGATTAAATAATGACATATTTTTAATGCACAAATAAATAAAAGAAATTCCTTGGCTTAATTAAAATCTGAGAAATGGTTGAGATATGACTGAAAAGACATTGTTTACTCAAAACTTAACACCCACACTCTCTCATACGCTCGTTCCTTATTTAAAAATCACATTTCCAAATGTTCTTAAGCAGCTTTCAGTGCTGACTTTCATCCACACTCATTCCTCACAGAACCTCATTTCCTCAACACATGGCCAGTGTGCTACTGATTTCCCATTGCAAAATGCTAAGTTTCTTGAGGGAAAACAATACTTTCGGGAGAGAACGCAAAAGTTGTGCAAGTGGACACAAAAGCATTGAAATAAAAAAATGTTCTCGCATCTCATTTTTCTCCATCACCATGTCCCCTTAGGCGTTTGAACTGCCCTCTGTTAATGTGATGAAGTTCAAAAGACCCAAAAAGAAAGATGATTTCCTGCCTAATGACACCGAGGGATTTAATTATCATGGGTCAGGAAATGAACAAGATCTGGACCAGAGTTTTTTCACTGTTAATTTGCTACCAAACTAATCAGATGAAAAACAGTAAATAAAAAAAAAATAATAAAAAAATAGAAACAATATAAAACATGTTGAAAATTGCACCCTTACAAGTTGAAGTGTACGCCAAGTCCTACTGTAGTTGTACTTTGCAGCTCAACCTATTTCTGTCTCTTCCTACTTTTCTTACACACTCTCTTAGATACACTCAGAGGGGACATGCGACTTTGCATCATGTGCTAATTAGCTCAGACAGGCCTCTGAAGAGAGCCAGAGAATGCTGAGTGAGACAGGAGCACAGCCAAAGCCAGGCCACTCGCCCATGTGTAGTTTTCACTCCCATTGCAACAAATCAAACAAATTTTGCATACCTTTTTGCGCAGCAACATTATCAGCCTAATGGTTTTGCTGCTATTGTTATGATTTGATTCAAATGTTTTTATTTGAAATTAATGCATCTTTTCACATATGCGGTGTGCATTAAGGCTGCCTCGAAGCCATAATGAACCTCACTCTTTTTAGAAACATCTTTGCACACTGTCATATTGTGTATTCAGAACTAAATTAGAATGAGGTGCGAATACATTCAGAGTCTTGCTACGTACAATAAACTAAATGTTTATTTCCTCATCAAATAGAAACACCTTGTTCCCAGCAGCAAGCAACTAACTGAGACCTCACAGATTGCATCCACTTAAAACTTAATCAGAGAACATTAAAATAGTAACTTAGTCCTAATATATCCATTTGTACAGTTCATATATGTATTTGGCTTGTAGCCTAAAGGGCTTCCAGGCATGGCACATTAACTGCCATAAAGTTATTTCGTTCTCAGTTAATTTGCCTGAGTTTGTTCCTCTCGCTTTCAAGCATGCTCACGCCACCCACCCACTGCTTGTTATTTACTTTATATCGTATTTACCAATCATAATCTTCTCTTGCTTCGGGCCACTGTAGCAGAGTCCTAATTACATCAGATTCATGTGCACTGAGATGAGCAAAACAAAGCTGACCTTTTCAGGTATGCACTCCTTAACATGCTTTGTAACTTATTTTAAGGCTCAGGGGAAGAAAGTAAAAAGGTGTAGATGATATTAGATTACATCTTGGAGACCTTGACATTTGCGGTGTAAAAGGATCCCAAAACAAAAACAAAGTTTATACAAATGTGCTATTAGTATAGCTACTTTTAAACTAAAAATAAGTATATTTTATGTAAACAGAAATATACTTAAAAACACTTCAATACTTGACTTATAAGTATATTTGGCCTATACTTGTACTCAATCAACTAAATCTTAAGTAGGCTATAATTAAGTATTCAAAGTATACTTGGCTTGTAGTTGCATTTACTCATTTGATTGAGTAGCTTATGAAATTCTCACAGTTTTACATATAGGCTATATGGCCTCTTTAACTTACATTGTTTGAAAATATTGATTTACAAAGAAAACATGTTTCCAATTCTGAGTATCTGAATTTGTGTAGGCTATAGGCTAGTCCACATATGATTTTACTTCAAATCTACTTCACCCTTTCCCCGCCACTGACGGAATTTTCTGGCTATTCATGTTTTCACTGTTATATGGTAGGGGGCGCTATTACGCATCTTCTGAAATAGTACAGAATCTCCTGATCAAAACACAGTTGAAGCAAAACAAGTGGTAGAAGATTGTAAAATAATGCAATCAAACAACATAAATTCAAAACTTCCTAACGTTACTGAATGAAATATTAGCCCAGAAAGGGTTAACGACTAAATCTTTGGGGGTGTTGATGGACTATCTACTGCATCTGTATTTTGATCATCGTTCTGAATCCGAACAGGACATAGTCTTTGAGGACAAATGCGTTTGTTTAAAATGCTGCTTTTTTTTCAATTAAACTATTATTGCAGAGATGGGGTTTGGGGCTGGGTCCGTGGGACTGTTTCTGGGGGATGAGTCTGAGGGAAGAACAGGAGACAAGGGTAAAGAGAATGCAGAAGACAAAAGGTAGGTAAAATAAAAAGTGAACCCCCAAAAACAGTCCCCTGGACCCAGCCCCAAACCCCATCTCTGCAATAATAATTAATAAAGGCTGGTTTAAAGTACTTCTTCCTGCCTCTATGTATTAATGCTCATGGGTAGCCTAAATGGGTTCCATTCAGACCTTAACATTAAGTCTTTTACTGTTATATGTCAACAAGATTCAACAGGACATTTTCACCTGGCTATACCCAATGTTTAGATCTGTTGTGGTATTTATGCAAATTGGCACATACGTATTTAGATTATGCACCGTTTGACCATGTTAACAAACAATACATTTTTTGTTTGTCTTGATGTAAGTAATCAACTCAGTAATTTTCATGGTGATATCTAAAGGTTAAAATTTTTACCCAATTAACGTGAGAAAAAGAATGAATAGGCTAATAATTAGGCTATATTTGGGTCTTTTTCTAAACTTTCCCTTAATGGGATTCTTCTGGGCTTTTTTTCCCATTACTCAAGACATATTGAGGACACAAAATCAGTTGATTTTGCTTCTGTTGCAATTTGTCTTACCTTTTTTCATAAAATGACTGGACTAATAACAAGACAGACCACATGACAGGATCACATGATGGGATAAGGGAATCACATGCCAAAACCAGGAACATGACATTGGGAAAACTTCAAAATAAGAGACATGAAACCATGGACATGAATACAAAACCAAATGTGACAGTAGTATAAACTTAATGTTTTTTTGCTTGTTAGCTTTTTTTATTCTTCGCAGGATCCTGAAAAAAAGCCAAAAATGTTCACAAAAATATTAAGCAGCTGTTTTCAGCATTCATATTGACATTGATAACATGTTTCTTGAGCACCAAATCATCATAATTTAGAATAATATCTGAATGATCATGTGACACTGAAGACTGGAGTAATGATGCAGAAAATTGATCAATTATTTTAGAATATATTAAAAATAGAAAACAGTTATTTTAAATTATAATAATCCTTCACAATATTACTGATTTTACTATATTTACTGATCAAATACATGCAGCCTTTGAGAGCATAATAGACTTTCTTTTAAAACCTAAAAAAATATTACCGACCTCAAACTTTTCAATGGGGGTATATTTACATGCTTTATGATGTAAAAAAAAAAAAAAACGTAAAATTAATTTGACTTTTATTGTATTTTAATGTTGGAAACATGTAACTAAATTGTAGCTTCTTAACTTTAGCTTTGGTTGCCTGACGTTAACTTCATATTGTATTTTTGTTTTAATGCATATTTTCCTTTTTTCACCATAATTAGTTTGCGATCAAAATTACCGCAGTACCTTTCCTGGACCCCCTGCTGGATAGTTTCAGCACTGTAAAATCAACACCTGTATTCATTATGCAGTGCTTAATTTCACATGAAAACCTCTATAAGTGTATACACATTTAAGTGTCTTTAATAGCACATAATTACAGTACTGAATGATTAAATTACAGATTGCTGTAACACGTTCAAATGTATAGTGGCGATTAGTTTCATAGCTCACTGAGTGAGGGTAATTTCTGAGAGAAAAATAATTAGACAGTATGTAACAGAACATGACCAGTTCGCAATGTTCCATTTACCTGTACTTTACTGCAGACTCAACACTTCTTAACTGAGTTTAAATAGGCCATATGGAACTATGCTCTATTTTCAAAAGCTTTGGGAATCAAAGCTGTTTGCTTGCACACTCTAACAAGTTTGCTTAGTAAGAAATACACTACGATTTAGGTGATCTATACATTTCAGATATGCAAAGGCAGCTGTATTTCAATCATCAACTTTAGACATTCTACTAACTATACGTAACTACATGCCAACTAACTCTATAGGGGAAAGGGGGAAGATAAGGGGAATGTTCAGTTTTAGCACTTATTTTATATGGGACAAGAACAAATAGGAAACAATCAAAATTTTTAAAGTCACCCCATCTGAATCAAAAGAGCGTAGCATCCTTTTATTCAATATGTTCTTTGTGATTGAGCAGAAGGCTTGTGAAAGGACATCCTTTTGATGAATGGCTAATAGATCGACCTCATTAAGAATGACAGTTGTGATTGTGAATGTGGTTTGTCTCCCTCTCTCCGTCTTGCTGTCCGTCTCCCTCCCTGTTTTCCTGTCCAATCAGTTTTGCCACACTGAATTAATCTGAGAAAGACGAGTAGACATCAATCACATCAGAGGGATGTGGCCTTGGAGGAACATCCTATTAAAGCTCATTCACATTGTACAAGGCCACATCCACCATTTCCAAGCCAGACACAATACTGTCAAGGCTGGATAGATGATTACAGCGAAAACCAGACGCGGAAATTAAAATCTGATGATTACCCACAATCTGCCCCGTTGTTGTTTGTACAGGCTTTGTTTCCTGAAGGCGTGTGAAATGCGCTGATTGATTCTTTCTTTTTTCCCCTTCAAATGTCAGGTTTGTCAGGGGTCAGAATGCCAGGTTGTTGAAAGGTAAGTGTCAACTTCTGCCCACACGCATGATTCAGGTCACATGGGCCTTTTGCATCATAATATCAAAGCTGTCCATACGCCCTCAATCTGTCTGGAGCGAACGGTAGGTCTGCTCTCTGGCGCTGCTAGACAACTGTAATCCATCTTCTCCATGCAAATGTGAGAATATCATACAGTAAATTTCATGAAAGTCTTTAGGTTATTATTCACAAGGACTGTATGTAATTCTGCTGTCGTTTTAGTGGCGTGATATGTGTACAGATGGCCACTGTGGAGAGCAATGCATATTATATACACTAATGTATTTTTCGTGTGATATTTTGATGGCACTATGTACAATATGTTATGCTGTGTGTGATTAGATTTTGGTTTGAGGTCAGTTAAAGTTGTCCTTTTACTCACTTGTGCATCTCTAGTGGTCTGTAGCTTAAGACACACACACACACACACACACACACACACACACTGTTCTTGAACTACTGTACCAGACCTATTGATCCACTTGTTATTGTATCATTCTCCAAAAATATAGATATTCAAAAATATAGAAACAATAGTAATACTGAAAGTATAAAATACCTGTTTTAATATATTTTAACTAGGGCTGTCAAACGATTAATCGCGATTAATCGCATCCAAAATAAAAGTTTGTGTTTACATAATATATGTGTGTGTATGGAGTGTAATTATTTTCTATATATAAATACACACACATGCATATATATTTAAGAAAAATGTGTTATTTATATATAAAATATTTATATATAATATAAATTATATGTAATATAAATATATATACACAGTATATACATGCAAATATTTCTTAAATATATACATGCATGTGTGTGTATTTATATATAGAAAATAATTATACACCGTACACACACATATATTATGTAAAAACAAACTTTTATTTTGGATGCGATTAATCGCGATTAATCGTTTGACAGCCCTAATTTTAACATGTAATTTATATATTTATGATGGCAAAGCTGAATTTTCAGCATCATTACTCCAGTCTTCAATGTCACATGATCCTTCAGAAATCATTCTAATATGATTTGATGCTCAAGAAACATTTCTTATTATTATCAATGTTGAAAACATTTGTACTGCTTAATGTTTGTGGAAACCATGATAAAAAAAAAAAAAATCCAGGATTCTTTGATGAATAGAAAGTTAAAAAAAACAGCATTTATTTAAGACACATACACTTTGTAACATTATAAATGCTTTACTGTCACTTTTTTTATTCATTTAATGCATTCTTGCAGAATAAAAGTAGTATTTTCTTTTAAAAAAAACAGCAACTCTCTCACCCCTTTGTAACGGTAGAGTAAATAAATGACAATTGGTATAAAAAAAAAAGAAATCTTACTATTTTCAAGCATTCTCTACTGTAAATGAATCCTCTTTTTTTAACCAATTGTCATGTTAGTAAAAAAAAATAAAGTTTCGGCCCCAGAGGCTGCCGTACAGTAACTTGAGAAACCTACTTTACCTCAAGTTTAAGCTCAGACCAGCAAGCTTTCGCACAAAGATCTCTCTAGAGGTGTCTGCTTCTTTCTTCAGCATTCCTCTGTTTCTCTCTCAGGTTTCTAGGTCATCTTACTTCTAATTCACTTCACATTGTTTGCTGGGGGTAAACATGTATAATGTATATACTCAAATATATATATTGCTGCTCAAATATTTCTGGACTTTTTTGTTGTTGTTGTTCTGGCAAAAGTGGGGACATTATTGTAAAGAGACAGTAAAATTCCTCCAAAAGGCTTAGTGTATTTATTGTTTTAAGAAAACGCTCGCTGTGCCACTGTACAGAGAGAATACGGTTTCATTTCCATCTCATGTCTCTGGCTACTCTTGCACATAAAATCCTGGGAGTATTAGACCTACGTTCTTAGAGTTTGAGTGTGAGTGTGTGAGTGAAAAATAGAGGTCACGCCATCTTAATCGGAATAGACTTCTCTGTAGTGCGTTACGTGAACCACAACTAATGAGAAGAGACTGAGCTCTAAGCTTAAAGTGACCCTGTGAACCTCCTACCTTAGCACTGAATCTAGAATCAGAGGATGGGACCTGGTAACATAGTCAGACACGGATCTCCCGAAAATGGCACTTCCTCTTAGTGTGAGCAGGACAGACAAGTGTTCCCGCCTCTCCCTCCTAGCTCACGCTTCGGCATCCCACCGTGCAAGCCTCAGGCCCTGTAGCCATGGTAACCAAATGAAGTAAATGCTTGCAGGAGGGCTCTCTATTTCCACCCTTCATTGCCTGAGTGTTCTCACCATAGATTTTCTAACACCAAGTTTATGGAGAGTGGCATTACCGTTTCTCTTGCACATGCGTCACTGTCCACCTATTATTTTATGGTGCTTTTTGGAGTCATTAAATAATCATGTGGACAAAATCCAAACAGGGAAATCAGGGGCCGACCATCTGCTCTATTATAAAACAGCAATGTGGGCAAACACCTGTCACATGACCCAACTAGATGCCACTTCTCTCCACAGCTGTAATATCAAAAAGCATAATTTACGAATGGAAACACAGACTTGGAAATGACGTTAATCCATTTGTGCGTGCAAACTTACAAGAAAAGTGGGTTTGAATGGCTAGGTACATATACTGACTAAATTAATATCATATTCATATTCAGTTTCTATGATATATAAAGGAATAGGTCATCTAAAAATGTAAATGTCCTTCATGTTTTGTTTTGTTTTCCACTGAGAATCTTGACTTCTGATGCAATTGATTTCATCATATTTGATTTGAGAGCAACAATAAACAATAAAAGGGATTATTTTCAGCCAATCATGACATATTTCAGTCTTGTCTTGACTTCTTGACTTCAGTCAAGACTTGTAATAGGCATTAGTCATATAGGCTACTTTCATTATTGTAGTTTATTTATTTTTTGCCCTTTTTGGAGCTTGACAGATGTGATCTGGTGTTATATGGAAGGGCTCCATGAAGATGATTCTGCATTAAAAAAATAAAATCATACAGGTTCAAAAAGACATGAAGGTGAGTAAATGATGCAAATTATATTATATCTTTTATTACTTCTGAGTGAATTATCTCTTTAAGATTTAAAGCAAAAGTAAAAAAAAAAAAAAAAAGAAGAAGAAAAAAAAGAGAGATAATTGTTTGTTTCAGTCAGTGGTCACCAAAACTCTTTGATTATAAACATTCTTTAAAAGATCTACTTTTGTGGTCTTCACAAGAAAGAAATGCATAGAGATTTGGAACGACATGAGGGTGAGCAAATGATGACAGAGTTTTCATTTTGGGTTAACTAACTCTTTAATGCAAGTTCTGAATCAATATTAATTTCAGTACCTATCAGGTAACAGGTGCATTTTTGACAGTTTGAGAGTTTATAACTTCCCTAAATATATTGCTTTCATCATTTGATTCTTCAGATCTATAAAAGTATCTAGCCAAACATGCTGTTATTGATTACTGAGACTGAAGTCCCTTAGAAGTCTCTTTCACAGAGATGTACATTGCTATTTAAAGAAATGGTAAGGAAAATGAAGAAAATCAATGTAAAGAAAAAAAGATCAGTCGAAAATAGTTTACTGTTTAATATATTGTACAGTATTTCATCAACAGTGCACTGCCATATGGAGTAAAAAACAAAGTACTGAATGATGTCACCATTGGGTCATGCAGGAAAAAACCTTCATTTCATTTCTTCCCTCTTTCTTTCTACTGTAACTACATAGTAGTTGGTTTTCTAGGTATACTGTGTTCAGTTAAGACTGAGAACAAATATACTCCATGTTATAATGCAACACACATCTTTACTACATCGCTCAGTGTGACAGTTGTGACACAGGATAATAATGGGAGCTCTGGGCTCTTTTCAAATGACACACATACTGAATTATTGACAGATGGTACAGCAATGAACACGCTATATTTGACTTGCTATTGTAGACAATGAAGCAAAAGTATTGATTTGATGCATTTTGTCAATGCACATATGAAATGATCCATGTAAAATCAGCTGCTGTTCTGTTTGTAGTACTAAAAACTTCCAAGTCATGGGTTCCCTCAGGAATTTCAAATGAATTAGCACTTTTCAATTTATGATTTTAAAGAGGACCTATTATGCTTTTTACATTTTCAGCTTTCTTTAGTGCATGACAAAGGTCCAGTGTGCACAAAGTCCACTCCAAAGGGTGACACTCTATATCAGTAAGCACTGTTTCCGAACTCCCTGAAACGCCTCATTTGTAGTCTTGTTTTCTTCAGAGAATGTACACGTCATAATATTCTTTATTTAAATCATTTCCGCCCTAGGCGTACGCAAAAAAAAAAAAAGGGTGGGGGGCAGGGGAGGCCTGGTTGAGTAGTTAGTTAGCGTTAGTAGTGTGTCGAAACTCATGGTTATGGTCAGCATGACATTTCCAAAACACGCTCAAAGTTGTTGACCAATCACAACACACTGGTCCAACCAACCAATAAAAGCACACTGTGCTTTTCAGACGGAGGGGCTTCATAGACACCTGAACTAAACAGGGCTGCGTTTCCCAAAAGCTTCGTAAGCCTAAGTTGCTTTTAGAGACAATTGGTGGCAATTGTTCTAAGATCAGCTGATGCTTTTGGGAAACGCAGCCCAGAGCGTTACTGACCAGCTGGGAAGAGAGGTGCTGCAAAAATGTAAAATATGGGTTTTTTGAACATTCAAGCATGAATATGACCTATTTTTAGTAGACCCCAAAAATAAATTCAAGACTTAGTTATAAGGCATAATATGGCCTCTTTAAATATTAATAATAAGATGCTTAATCTAACAACTGATTGTCTTTATATACCGACTTTTAAAACATTTTCTTGTTCAAATGTCACATTTCAGGTTATTTTATGTTTTTTTTTTTCATTCTTTCTGATTTTATCCATAAAGCATAACCTGCTATTCAAAAACTTTGAAATTCCAATGGGAAACCATGCCGAGGTCAGCATACAAACTGACGTCATGACTAAACAGCTCCATTGTCATGGCATATGAAGTGTCTATAACATTCTGAATTTTCAAGAAGACAATACCTCATTTCACTTGCAAATACATACAGCTAGCTATAAATATTTGGGTAAATATGTGTGTGTGTGGGGTGGGGGGGGGGGTTGATTTATGCTGATGATACCATGCTACAGTTGAGCTTTGAAAGATTGTGCATATGGTCAACCGTGTCCTGACACTGGAACATTTACACTACATTGATATGCATTCATGCTTTCTTACATCCAACACAATATGACGGCTGAGGTTGTGACTGGAATAAAATTAATTTAAAATAAGACGGCTATTGAATCACAATGATTTCTTTTTCCATCCCTAACATTTTTGAAGACTAGCACACTGTCTGCCGCATTTCACAGATCCGATTAATTATTCATGCACTGCAAAAAATGAAGTTGTGATACCTGTCTGGAGAAAAGCTATATATTCTCAAAATAGCACATCCAGAGCATCTGCTAATGGACAGTAAAAGTGGAACAGTGGATGGTGAAAGATATTGGGATATTAATGAATGTGATTGATTGTGCAAAAGACACGAATAAACCAATTCTTAAGACACATGAAGCCCTTTCAAATAAGGATATGAAAGAAGCAAGATGTTGAAGTAATAATAAAGGAAAACAAAAACAATCAAATGTCTTTTCCTGACATTCGAAAATCATTTGCCCCACACGGTCTACTGACAAAATAATTTTCTTTAAACAGACGGTATTGATGGAATTGACATCATTAACAAATTTAGTTATACACTGTATTATTGTTATTATTAGTTGAAAGACACTAGACAACAATCTGAAGACACATGTACAATGGCCTCAAAACATATTTGGACACTTAAGTCACACTTACAAATTCTGCAAAGAAAGGATACTGTACTTCCCTTTTCTGCAATTGCTTTTTTTTACAAAACAGTCTCAAAGCAATTTTTTTCTTCTGTATACATTTAATTGAATTATTCATTAACATACAAATACATCATATAAGGCATTTTTTAATTAATCATTCATTTTTATTTAAACCGATCACAAATCTTTTGTTTGTTGTTTTGTGCTTTGCTTGGTTTAATGTTGCAATGGCAATATAGAAGTTTGACTTAAATATCCAAATACTGTTTAGGCCCACTGCATGCCTTTTTCAAATATACCTTTAAGACATGAATAACACAATGACATTTGTAGTATGTACTTATCTTTATCTCATAAATATTGTCTTCAGTCACATTAAGGGTAAATATGTGAGTAGTACCATAATTACGCTAAATAAATGTAATCTTGCTAAGATTACAGATTCTCTTTGAAGAAAAATAAATCTATATTTCAAAACACATTAACCTCAGTCCCTCAGTCGAAGCGTTCTTTGGCAGATCTGGGCTGAACCAGTATACCTGGTGCTTTGAGGGCAGGTGTAACTTAGCTAGAACCATTTTAAAGTGCGGCATTTGACACGGCTATTCACATTAAGCTCTATTCTAAACTTTCAATTTCAGGTAAAATCTCTCTAAGCTCATGTTATTTTCCCCCATCCTTTCAAACTGGAAAGAAAATGGCTTCCATCACATATACTTGGCTGTATAAAGCTGGATCGTTTGACTTCTGACTCACCTTGCATGACTTCGTATAGCCATTTCACCAGTGCTTGTCTGAACCATTGCTGCCTACCTGTGCTAATTTGGCACAATCAACAAGTAGCACAGTTGAAATTTGCTAACTTTATATTGACTACATGAAGGGAAACTCTACGGACAATAACACTGAGAATTCTACTGCGGGACAGGGTCTCAAAGAATTTCCTTCAACCTGGAAGTTTGCATACTAAGGCTTACTTTCATACCAAAAATCTTTTGATTCTGAGGGTACTGCATCCGTACTAGCCACTATCATTCAGGCTATTTCTGCTCAAGTTCTACCTGGTGTCTGTTCAGTCACGCTGTTTGTTTGAACTCTGTCAAGAACTGGCAGCTCTGAATCATATTGAAGGTCGTTCGGCTCCCTCCTCATTCTTCACTCTCCTCCTCGTCCCCTTTAGTGCCCTTGCTCCAGCGCTGAAAACAGTGGACGGTGGATGCCAGGAAGAAGCTGGCCATGATGGCGGCCACCGAGACGGAGATGCCCGAGAAGATGATGATGAAGAAATCGGTGAGGGTGAGGGTGATCTGGCACTCCCGAAAACTGTCCTGGGAGAGCTGGCTGAGAGGCACACGGCGTCCATCAGTGGGCAAAGAGCACTCCATTCCTTCTATACCTGTATAAGAAACACAAAAACATAATATAGTTTTTAGTTATTAGGCTTCACATTACAATGGTTAGATCAATGTACATGGTTTCCATAAAACAAACTGTGCAAAGCAGTTGCTTAAACAGATTTAGGCCTAAAAGCCCAAGTTGTCTTCCTCTGACTGTACACTTTCCTGCATGGGCTGTTGAGTAATAGTCTACTGTGGAGTGTAAGATTGTTAAAAGAGCACAATGGGCCTCAAAAGGGGTGCTAATGAGCATCATTATGAATCATAAAATGATAAAAACGGACACCCTTTGGTCTTCAAGGTTGTGTTGTGAATGCCTTTTAAATTCCTATTTAAAGGCTTAGTTCACCCAAATGAAAAAATAAATAAAAAAATTAATCATAAAATAGGGTGAGTAAATTATGACAGAATTTTCATTTTTGAACTATCCTTTAATGTAAAATTGCAAATCAAATTTCAATGCAAGGAAGTAGTTCATTAAATAATTTCTCATTCATTTGACTCAAATTTTAACTAAGAAAGCAGGACAAAGTTTGAATGTGGCTTAACGGCCTATTTTGAAAGATTAAAAAAAAAAAGTTTCTCAAAGGATAATTCCGGTATTTAACACTTTGAGTCTATTTTGTAGTTTGTTTTGGATGAACAAGAGTGGTGGACAAAGAAATTTTGACAATGGTTCCTGTCTCGACTTTTTGACTATTTTAGAATTGCCCATGACCGCTTTAGAATGGGAGTCTATGGCCATGCACAAACATGCCCTTAAAACAACCCTTAACGTTCGTTTTCAAAACTGTGCAACTCACCGAGTGGTTAGTGGTGTTCGTTGATGTTCCAAAACAAGTAGCGTAGCGAAATACAGTTTCTGTCGTGTTTTATTTGGCATTTTGTAAAATCCCATTGATTTCCGTTGGAGGACTCATTGCTCGTTGATATTACTGCGCTACCGGAAACGGAAAAAGGGGCTGTTTACATTTGGTTGTAGTCTTTTATGGTCTTTTCGCTCGGTTCCGCGAGCGAGACCTTTTTTACTCTATGCGCTAGACACCGAGTTCCCTACAGCGTACGGCAAAGTGGTTATCGCCATCAAGTGGTCGGGAGTGTGCCAACGCTTCAGACTCAAATATCGAGCGGAAGTTTATACGCGGTTGTGAGGTATCTGAAAAAATAGTTCCACTATAGAAAAATAAACGGATTGAAATCATACATTGCGCCGATATACGTGTTTTAATCATCAACGAACACCACTAACCACTCGGTGAGTTGCACAGTTTTGAAAACAAACGTTAAGGGTTGTTTTAAGAACATGTTTGTGCATGGCCATAGACTCCCATTCAAATGCGGTCATGGGCAATTCTAAAATAGTCAAAAAGTCGAGACTGGAACCATTGTCAAAATATCTTTGTCCACCACTCTTGTTCATCCAAAACAAACTACAAAATAGACTCAAAGTGTTAAATACCGGAATTATCCTTTAAGCAGATCAGCACATTAGAATGATTTCTGAAGGATCATGTGACACTGAAGACTAGAGTAATGATGCTGAAAATTCAGCTTTGCCATCACAGGCATTTTTGACATTTAAAATATATTAAAAAAGAACATTTTAAATTGTGATAAAATTTCAGTTTTACTGTTTCTACTATATTGTGAGAATAAGAGACTTAATTCAAAGACAAAACTTTTGAATGGTATTATAATTTATTTTTTAATAAAATACAGTAAATTACTCTTCCTGTCATTCTAATGTAACTTCATGTGGGTTGTGATCAATTCACACTCACAATTTTGCACAACCCTAATATATAGACATTCATGTTGTTGTATATCTTATATTTTAATGATATCATTGGTTTAAACTGGACTAAATACATAACAGACAAAATAACAATGACCATTATAGTACAGCTCTATTAGTTTACATACAATGACTGTACAATTGCACTGTATGGACACTAATGGAATTTGTGGACTCGTTTCAAGAACTTTTTGATTTTTTTACAGATGGAAATGAAATGGCAGGGGGCTTATGAGAAGGCCAAAAATAGCTCTCATGTTTATTTATGCCACTGTTTGACCAGGACAGAAGTCAGACTGTCAGCCCTCACTCATTTAAAACAGAAGTAAAAGACGCACACACACACACACACACACACACTCACTCACAGTGTGACCCTGTTGACTCACTGCTGTGTGTTAATGAGACTGAATCAAGGGCATATGAGACTCAGGCACGTCTACCACACATAATCATGAAATCCACAGAGAAGAATATCCGACAACAGCTTTCAGCTGCGCGGAGAAATATAATCAACTCACATTATATGAAAGTAAATTATATATTTGTGTATGCGAGTAGATGTTAATAAGAGAGTGATTAGAGTTTACGCAGAGGAATCCGACAGGAAAGAATGCATCTTCATCTAAATGAGCAGAAAATAAAAAGAAATAAGAAAGAAAAGTAAATGATATCAAGGCTGGCTTGTTTTCTTCTATGGCTGAACGCTTGAACGCAAGAAATAAAACAGCAGGAGCATGTCATGAGATCCAAAGATGATAAAACAAGTATTGGGCTTTTTCACTCGTTTCTCTCGCAGTCAGAACGTGCAGTCTCACTGAAGAATGGGAGTGATGACATGTTCGCTCTCATTGCTTTTAACTGCCAGGTCATCTGATGCACTGGAGCGTGAGGCTCTGTGTGGGAGATGTAACTATATCCAGAGCGAACTCACAGTTTGTGTGGGATAGCTGCACAACAGCAGAAGACGACAGAAGTGTGAATCTAGCATCTCTCATTTTCACTTGCTCTGTACTGTAAAACACTGCAAGCATTCTACATGCTTCAACTACTGTTTTACAGTAAATTACTAAATTCTGCATTTTACTGTGAAACAGATAACATAGATAACATATTACAGTAGGGTGATGCCCATAAGCCCGGAAATGATGTATAATGTAAAACAATGATTAACAATTAATATATAATGATGGGTAAACATATTTTTTTAAATAAAATATTCTGAAACTTACAGTGAAACACTTTATACATTATTTTAAAATTGAATTAATCAAGTGCAAGGGCTTATGGGTATTCCCCTATATATGGAATTTCACCATGCAACAAGATCTGGTTATTTTACAGTATTTGGTTTTTTTTTTTTTTTTTTTTTTTTTACCATATTGTGTTATTAGGGGAAACAATAGCTATTATGCATTGATTTCACTATACATTTCTGTATTTATAGTATTTTATTCTAAAATTAGCATGCTTAATTCTACATTATTAATTCAATATCATTCATTATTTTACATTATGCATCATTTTGAAATCATTCATGTAAAATAATGAATAAATAATCTACCAGTGATATTTTACTATAAAATACTATATTCAGAAATTTACAGCAAAATCAATGCACGGTAGGTCATTTTCACTCATAACACACACACACACACAAAATCAGGATTGTGTTGCATGCTGGGTTCCCACATTGTTTGTGTGTGATGAAAGATTTGCTGTGATGAAAAAGTGATGAAGGATTTACTGACTGTCATGGGAGTTCAATACTAATTTACCATAATAGCTCTGAAGTTAATTCCAATTCAATGAGATACTGTTATTTTACAGTATGTACAAGCATGATAAGTGGTAGCCAGTAATATGCGGGCACATTCACAGTCAGTGTGTATTAAACGCACGTATAATTTCATTTAACAGGATCTGATGTAACAATTAAAGCCTATGAAGACATTTTAAATATGGGTTGTCACAGTCATGGCCTCAGCCTCAGTCCTGACACCAGCCAGCCGTGTGCTTTTATTATGCTACTGAAACTCATGTTGGTTTCTAGCAACTCAGTCCAAAGGAAATGTTCATAAATGATCATTTGAAAAAGGAAACCTGTTGGCTAAAAAATCATGGACAGTTGTGGATTGATACACTCCACAGGCCTTGAGGTTGTCAGGATATTATTTACAGGATGATATTAGTCTGATACCTGTTCTCGTGGTATTAGTCACCAGTTCTGATGTTATGATGTGTAATGCGTCACCTGTCCTTTCCAACACAGCACCATCATCACAGGTCATGAGATTAAAGAGGCCATATGATGCTTTGTAATACGATTGTTTCAGACAGACTAGCAATGAGATTAAGGTGCTGCAAAAATGTACAATATGTGAAAAATAATGTTTTTTGAACATTAAAGCATAACCTCTAGTGCACCCAATAAACAAAATATAGCATCATATTTTACCCCTTTAACAACTGTGTCATGGCTGTAGACAGATATTTAGCAAGGAACTTAACATTGTAAATATTTCCACAGAAACTGGTATGTATTTTTGTGTTAAATTACTGGCTTCCTAGATAAACAAGTTCAGTGGGCTAAATGTCCTGCAGGGATCAGGCATGACATGTTGATATGATTAACTCACAGGTGGAAGTACTGGGGGAAGTCAGGCAGGTGGGTGGATGATACTGGAGCCAAATGTAATGGAAAACCTCAAACACTGAAGTGATGCAGTTGGAAAATCAGTGTAATATATATAGTTTTAAGTCTACAATAACCTATTTTTTCTTATTTTTTTCAGTCAATTATTTGACAGCCTTGATTGTTTCCAAAATATTTTTCTAATGATAAACAATTAAGCTTTTTTTATGAATGCATTATTATTTTCCACCTTTATTGATGGGGATAATACACAGGAGGACTCAAATATGAGCACAAAGGCTCAACTGCAGCTCCGACTGTTGATTGTTTTAACATGATTTGATAACTGTATTTCTATAACATACATTTATATAAATACATTTCAGCAAAAAAAAAAGTGTGCACCTCAGCATTTGCATTACTTTCTCTTTCATCTCCAAGTAAGAGTCTATATATCGACATATTGATTTTCACATTAGATTCAAGAACAAGTCTGAAATGTGAGTTTTAATGTCAGAATAACTCACTGGAGTATGAAGGAGACAAATAGCCTGCATTTATATTCACATAGCTTCGTCACACTCATCGCTCTGCTAACTCCAGACACTGGCCTTTGGCACTTTAAGAGGCTCTCTTTGATCACGTGATCCTCACCTGCCTCTCCAGGTTGATTAATGTTTCTTAACACTTCACATATACCTGCGCAAGGTATATTTTTTTTCTTCTATTTTCATTCTTAGGAGATGGAGAGCACAGGCTGTGCTCAGAGAGAGATGAATTAATCAATACTCTGTGGCAGGAAATATTATTAACCTCAGCGCATCGTGACCTGGTTACGGTTTGCAAATGATTTATTTCCGTCACAGGTTACTGTACTTGAGCTGGTGGCCTGGGCAGCCTGCTATATTGGAGCTATATTTTGCAGATATGAGGTTTCTGAAATTCAATCATATTTATATGTCCGCAGGTGCACTGTGCCACGGTTCGAGGAGATTTTGAACACTGTTTGAGATGTATGTGTTGTGTTCATTGAGGGCACTAACCAGGCAAAAACAACTTGTCCTATAAAGAGCCTGTGGAAATTTTCAATATGTTTGTTTTCCGAATACAAAGGTCAAGTTTATTTAAAGGAACTGTTCTACTAAGGATGCTCTGATTGATACCGAGGTGTCAGTATGTTCCCCTACCATAAAAAAGTAAGCTGAAAAGTGGAGCAGCTAATATTAATCAGAGAACATAAAGGGGAGTGTTTGAATTTATTTAGGAAGGGGAAGAATGAGTCAGAACAGTTGGTTCAGTCAACAGGGCAGAGGGTTTCAAATGTAAATTATGTGGATAATTTTTACAGAATTGTTTATATATATATTTTTTATAGTATTTATGTTAGTATTTTGCAATTATAAAATTGCATTTTTATTTATATAATTTTCTTATTTTTTGTTATTCCGTTTATTTCCGTTTACCAAGACTGCATTTATTTGAACAAAATACAGTAACAAGAGTAATATTATTACAATTTAATATAACTATTTTCTATTGTTTTTTTTTTCCTGTGATATCAAAGCTGAATTTTCAGCATCATTACTCCAGTCTTCAGTGTCACATGATCCTTCAGAAATCATTCTAATATGCTGATTTGGTGTTTAAGAAACATGCTCAAAAAAACATTATCAACGGTAATATTTTTGTGGAAACTGTGATAAAAACTATTTCAGGATTCTTTTTTTTTTTTTTTTTTTTTTTAAACAACAACAACAACAACATTTATATTTAATAGAAACATTTTGTAAGATTATAAATGTGTTTAGTGTCACTTTTGATCAATTTAATGCATCCTTGCTGAATAAAAGTACTAATTATTTTTTTTTATAAAAATGTACCTTTTAATAAAACTCTTACTGACCCCAATTTTGAACAGTAGTTTACATAATTATGGAAAAATATTTCTAAATATAGAGAATATATTCATTTTAAAATACATTAATATTCAAATAAATATGCCCCATAAAACTTGCTAAATGGAATTTGTTCCTTGTTCATCCTGCCACAATGTCTTGTTAGAGGAACTATATGAATCAATGATAGGATGAAGTTTTGCATTTTGCTTCAGGTGCATGTTAACACTGTAAACGCTGAAAACGATACTAGGTCTCTTCACACCCTCGGCTGTGAAAGCAGAGCTGTGAACACTCAAAGTGGTCAGATTCTGAGGCCCAGAGGAAAACTAACACACTCGCTTGCTTTTAATGAGAGGATCTGAGACAAGCTGTGCCTAGACAGTGTCAGGTTCTCTCTCTCGTGAGTGTCAAAAGATAGTCTTCTGTCAAACATGCGTCCAGGATAGCTGAGATTAATCACGCTGGTTTTCTCTGACCTTTCAACCTAAATAAGTTTTGCTACAGGGAGTAAGCCTAATTCTGTCTATTTGAACATTTATTCTGACCCTGTTATATACCTGGGGTGCACGAGTACTACAAACCATGCCCCTCCAAGTTACACTTACAAGTTTCGAGTGGATGTCACTGACCTAAACAATCTTTGGGAGTAAGACTAGCTTAGTAGCTTATATTACTTTTTAATCTAATGAATTATGAAATAACAGTAGTAAAACATAAAATAAACTATGCTATTAATACACTCATGGTAATTAGGGGTATCACGATTTTTGATTTTTTTCTGGTGCGCTGTTCTAACATGCGCCTAGTTACTGGACTAAGTTATCTTACGAGTCTTGTTGCACTAATAGTGTCAAATACACACAAGGTTTACATAAACACAGTTGGTCAATTGTAAAATGAAAGCAAACATTTGAGAGAAACTCTGGTGCATGTCATGTGCGTTTATATTAGACATGTCTCGCTGGTCTTAAAGTGACAGTATATAGTAAACATGCTGCTGCTTGTCCTTAAAGGGATAGTTCACCCAAAAATGAAAATTCTGTCCTTATTTACTCACTCTAATGCTCTTCCAAACCTGTATTCATTTCTTTCTTGTGCTGAACACAAAATAAGTTATTTTGAAGAATGTGGGTAACCAAACAGCTGCTGGTCCCTATTGAATTCCAAATGTAATGTATACTATGGAAGTCATTGGGGAAATGTATACTATGGAAGTCATTGGGGACCAGCAACTGTTTGGTTACCCACATTCTTCAAAAGTAGCTTTAATAAGATTCAATGAATAATGTATCTAGTGTTTTATTTGCCTATTTGTTAATTTAATTACTTTCTTGAATGCTACTGTTAAATACACCTACTGTAGCTGAAAAAATTAAGCACGGTTTATTTCATTTTTATATTCAAGTTGTGTATGTGTAATGTGTATCTTTGGCATTATTTTCTTTGTTATTAAAAAATAAGAACAAAGATTTTTATCTTCGCCACTTTGGCCTAAATGTCTGCCATTCTTTTTTATTTTTTTATTTTGTTACCTATGGCTTTGTTTTTAAAAACAGGGACATTAGTTTGGCTGTAATGCTCCATCACTTTCAAAATAGTAAAACCAGCACGAAAAAGAATCGTGATAAAATCGTGATATTATCTTTTTGCCATATCGCCCACCCCTAATGGTAATTATAGCTAAAAACCTACCCCCTAAACCTTACCCTAAACCTACCCCTTCCATAAAATTAAAATACTTAAAAAACTGATTAAATTAAACACGATCGGAATGTATTATCACTATGAGGATAGTGAAGCTTAAAAAGTGAGGAAACTGAAGTAGAAGAAGAGCAGAACTATAGTGACAACATCAGCAATTTTAGAGGAAGGGGCTCTGATGACATCTCGAATGGCAGTTTCATTGTAGGGGGTGTAATTTAAGGTAGGGGGGGGGAGTAATTAGTAGGGGTGGGGTTTGTAGTACTGCGGTACACTTGTTTTCTGAAAGCAGCGTTAGCCAAATTTGCAAGTTCCGTTCGTTACCAACATAGTTCAGCGATTTGGCGTTTCCCGAAACCATAGCTGGGCACATAAGCAATCTAACATTCAATATCTTTCAATCAGATATAGAATGTATATGTACTGTATATAGATATAATTTGTCTTCACTAAAATTCTCTAAATCATTGTCATTTACTTCTTCCCCATATAGTGAACCATGTGGCATTCACTATACAAGTTATATAGTGAACGAGTGAGGGATTCAAATGCCATCAAGCGAACAGCCAGGTGATTGTCGGCACTTGATGGATTACATTCAAAATTAGCGTCTGGTAAGAGGAATGAATGCTTCGGTGTAACGCACTCTCTCGCCAGTGATTGATTTACTTGCCCGACGTGAGCCTGATATTGGAGTCTGGCATCTTCCCCATCTCTAACTCCATTCAGGCCATTGATTGTAGGCGCATGAATAGTCGGTGTGCATTTCAGCGTATTGACAACCTTGCCTGACCTCAGCTTAATTCTAGCTTTGCTCTCTACCTTGTAATACACTGCACAGGAACTCAAGGGCTCTCTTTGGAGGTACAAGTATAAGCTGTTTGATTGAGCTCTGAAAATGGAACTGTTTTGCATGTATTAGCATTTAAACAGAAAATCACTGTTAAAGATGAAGCTCACATAAAGGTCAAGGGGAGGTAGAGAATTAGCAAGCGAGATATTATAGTAAAGAAGCTTTCGGTCCTGTGTCAGCAACAGCCGTGCGTGACTCATTCTAATCAGGAGGGGTTTCCCTCAAACAAGGGACTCAGTGATGTCACAGACACACAGGCTTGCTTTTAGTTAGACATACTCTGCATACCATTTGTGGCATGAAGCATACGGTGGAGTTATTTTAGCATGCAAAAAATACACACTATCGCACTTACGGAAACATGCCAGCAGTCAGAACCGCAGTGGGGGCAGAACATACCACATGCATTTAAAACAAACAATGTGCTGAGGATTTATTTGATCTCTATTACATAATAAGGATATATGCAGAAAGTACAGCATGCCAGTCGATATGCAGCCTAGGACATGCCAGATGGTGGAATTTAATTGAATTATAATGTTTTTTTGGGTGTGTGTGCGTGCCATTTCTGTCCAACTGTTTACTTCATTAGCAGGTCATATTTTGATCATGTGATTAAAGACTAGACAGTAGACGGTAACATGATAAAAGCTTAGGAAAATAGTCATATAAGTCTTATTCAAGCGGTTTGTTCAACACTGAGTTTGAATCAATTCGTAGAGGTCATGGGTTCAATTCCTAGGAAACATACTAATAAAATGTTTACCATAAATAAACTGTGTGTTGCTTTGGGGAAAAAAAAGTGTTGGCCAACGATCATCGACGTTCAGGTCAGTTTATAAGGTTTCTGTTGACAAGTCTTTGGTAAACAGCTGGTTGTAAATCAGTTAAAATGAGCCCCCTCAGGCTACTTTTACACTGGTCAGGGCAGTCTGAGGTCACAGGTGATGTTAATTATAGATGCGCTTTGTTCTGTCTCAACCATGAGCAGTGATGACAGCGGTGGATCATGTTTACACTTGTTTCCCTCGTAAAAGATTCATAGCAGCGGCTGCTGGTAGACTGAGAAAGTCCACTGAACACATCCTCTCCTGAGGACACTTTGTGTGAGTGTCAAAAAGAGTCAAGTTATTTTCGTATTTCATTGATTTCATATGGTGAAACTATGTAGGGAATTCAAGCCACATTTAACTTGTCTTCTAGGCAAAGAGAAATGTGGAGAAATGTTAAGGAATATGCAAATTATTATATAATATACAATAATTATATTAAACAATTATATTCATAATAATGAATATATATATATATATATATATATATATATATATATATATATATATATATATATATATATATCATGTGCATCTCTTAATCACAAGCAGCAGCATATGATGAGTCACTTCTAAATACATGGTCACATTATAAAAAGTATGCACAGCTGGTTAGATTAAGGAGGGCAGCACTTCTTACCACACTCTCCTGTATACAATTCATAAATTGATCTTGATCTTCATTAAAGTTATAGATTGTTTTATGTTGATTTTATTAAAAAGGCACTTTATTCTTATACGTATAGTACAACAGTTCAAGCCGAGTAGATAACGTCTGCTCACTTTCTGATCGGATTTAACTTCACCATATTAATCTGTTAAATGGCACCCCTAGTGACTATAGCTCTTTGCCTTCATCCACCAGGCATAGTTCAAAGGTCACATAGTAAAGGGCCCATCAGTCCATTAAATCATTACATCAGCCATTATCCATTGCAGCCCACTCTGCCAGGCTGCCTAGTCTGTGTTCAGGGGCGTATGATCACATGTGCACATGGGAAATCAAAATGTGTGAAAGAGCACCAGCACAAACAAGCGCAGAGCAAGTCTGCACTAGCTACACACCAGACGCGATAAGCGTAGAATCAATGGTGTCAATAAAAGCAGAGCCATCCATCCAGTATATATGTCTCTGTCTGTCTATCTGTCGATCTATGTGCGTGTGTGTGTGTATAGACTTAAAAAACTGTTTCCTGTGACCATTAGCTCAAGTGATTTGGTCTTGATATAAACCAGGCTTGGCAGTGATCGACTGTAATGGGCTCTCATTTATTCTGATTGTTGATGCTCACAGAGGATTATCCAGACACTCTCTATTCTCCAAACGAGTCTCCATCTGTCAAACATAGTGATGATGCCACATACTTGTGTATTGAGCACACGCATACAGATTGCAAATACTATGCTATTGAATTTAAGTGCGTACTTAACATTTCAGCTGAACATATCAGTTTGTATGTGGTAGATAATTGCATCTGAAACTGAACTGCAATAGCAGAGTGATTGAGAATAAAATTGTCATTCTGGGATTCAGCAATGTTTCTTATGAATTTTTTTTTTATATATCTGGGTAAGACAAAGTCCAAAGACAATTACCAAAACTAAATTAAGCATATATCAACAGCTCTTTGACGGAATATAATGTCCATTTTCAGAAGCTCTAAGAAAATTTTATTGGACCTGACCCAAGAAATCTTCTTTCAGCCAGGCAGTGCAGAGGACGACTCTAAATGAAAATGACCACAACCTCAAAAGAAAACTTAGATAGTGCAGTCTCACAAAAATAAATTAAAGTTAAAAAATTACTAGAAAGAATGCGTCCAGTACAAATGGCCCTCCCCAAAACAAAAATGGTCTTATGCTCAAAGATATGGAAAGAAACCCCAAAACAATATATTGACTTGTAAAGATTGAATAAATTGATTAAATGCTTATAAATGCCACTATAATGACTTTGAATTATCAATAATATTTTCAATATTATTATTAATTTGGGAGTTGGGAATTAATTGTTATTCAATTATATAATACAGATCATGTAATTAATTTGATTACAATTTTTAATTGTTTGACATTAAGAAAGTAAACAATGACCTAAATGACCCTGTACCATCATTATCCAAACCAGCAGATGACTTAAGGAAAATGCTAGTGAATAACTCAACTTTGGGAATAATTTATTGCTGAAGCTCTGAGATCAGATCAAAAGCAACGGTGAGAGGATAATCTACAGTAATATTTTCAGCTTCTAATCCAACAATTTCTTTCTCTTATCATTTTTCTCATGCAGCTAGAAATAGAGGGACTGATAGTTCCTGCTGCTGGGAAATCCTTCTTCTCATTAAGGGGATTATCCACGGTGAGCTCTGATAATGCAGATATGCATTCGCGAATTGTGTCTGACCAACGCAAAGCATCTCGGGTAAGATCAGCAGTTCAACTGAAGAGTTTAAGAGGGTAATAAACAATTCCTCTGATAGGAGGAGAACAGCTACAACGTTTTATTTGATTTAAAATTCCATTTTCCTAAACCTTGAGGCAGAATATACCATTTCTCTATAGACTTCTCTCTTTCTCCTGAGAATTTCTTAGACTAGAAATGCAATGCACCAAGCATAGTCTACTGTATTGAAATCAGTAATTGCAGCAGCAGTCGTTGATTAGATCACAACACATCAGTCACTAAATCTAAATGAATTAGCATGATACTCTCATTCATCATATCATTGTAAGTGAAGTCCATCTCTAGATAGATAAATAGCCTATTAGGACATGCTGTCCATGCACAGTCCAGTCATCTGTTTATGTCCGCTACAAAGGTCATTCTAGGCTGTTTGTAGTTATCACCAGCTGCTCTCCGACTTCCTCAAGTCATAAGAGCCCAATGATGCAGAAATAAGTGGAAAACATGAGGTGAGATGTGCGCTCCTAACTCAATTTCAGAGTGCATCTACGGTGTGCCTGTTGGTGGGTATGCCGGAGGCTTGGCTCCACTTTTGGCTCCCCGTCTGCTGCTGACGCTGATGCTGATGTGAGCTTGGCTCCCTTCTCTCGTACAATTCATTATTACCCTCTAATAACTGCTTTGAAAGCCCATGATAAATGTATTTGTCGGAGCCACTGAGGGATCTCATATTTCACCCAGTGCAACTTCTTTTCAATGACCAAACTGAAATGGACATTAGCATAGCAAATGTGAATGCAATGACAAATAATAGTCAAATGTGATTTTCTGTTCACTGTGGTTGCATTCTCAGATACTTTTAGAAAAGACTAGGGCCTGGTTTCACAGACTAAGCCAGGACTAGGACTTAGTTAAATTAGGAAATTTAAGTAGCTTTTATAAACGTGCCTTATAACAAAACATCACTGGTATACATCTAGAGACAAAACAATGGCACTGACATATTCTAAGATATGTCAGTGCAAGTTGCTTTCAGTTAAAACAGCTCAAACATGCATTTACTGTAAGTCTGGGACTAGGCTTGAGCCTTGTCTGTGAACCCAGGCATATATGTTTCACAGTACTCACGAGGACTGCATTTTATTAGCCATTGTGTGGTTACTCCGCAAGAGAAGCTGTTAATTTCTCCTTGCGCTAAAGTAAGGTCATGTTCATATGTAAACAAACAGCGCAAGCAGCTCAGCTAAATGACACATAATGGAGCTCTGGGGCTGCATGGTGTTTGCCCATTTGATAATGTTTGTTCAGAGTTATCTATTTTCCATTTTATCCACAGGGAAATGATAACTAGGACGGTATATACAATTTCAAGTTGTAAATCTCCCTGTCCTCTTGCGGTAAAATCTAGCATGCAGATAGATAGAGGGAGATAGAGTCAATTTATTCACCATCTGATTTATGGGTTTATGCTGCTTGTGGGTTTTGTTGTAAACCATAAAAAGACACAGTGACCGTCATTTATCACAATGATATACAGGTTTGCTATGTATAATATTTATTTAAACAGAATGAAACAACTTTCAAATGAAATGTTATAAACTATATGTCGAAGAAAATAAAAACAGATGATGACTGTATATGTTTGTGATCTATTTTTGCATTTTATTTCAGCTATTTATTTTTCAGCTACATAGCACTAATATGTGTGTACTTTTAAGTCACTAGAGGAATTTATGTTTTGCTTTCAGTAAATATGCTTCTTTCTAATTTTGATGTCGATGAATGTTAAATAAAGAGTCCAGTGGAAAATCTTGATCTATTTCACAGAGCTGTATTTATCAGACAATGAACTGAATCTCTGAATAAGCTGATTTTTTTTTTCTTTTTTGCTATTGTGACCCTTCCCCTGAGAATGATGCTCTTTAATTTTCTCTTTCTCAGTCTCGCAAAATATGTTTTTATGACTGTCTGAGTCTGAAGATTATACCTGAACATCTATCCTAAAAGAAGTAGCTTTTTATACTGAACTATACTTTAAAAACAGTACTATGGCTATACCATGGTGTTAATATCTTAGTTTCATGTATATTATGATACCGAATGATTACCATATTCATGCATCATGGTTTTGTTATGGTACAATTATTATAGTCCAAAAAAACATGGTATTACCACACAACACTAAAACATACAGCAAAACACCCGGAAATTCGAATTCCATCATCATTACTAAATTTGTTGTTCCAAACCTCTTTCTTCCAAGGAAAATAAAGGAGAAAAATGTTTCAACAGTTTTTGTCTATGAAATGAAAGTCAGTGGGTCCAAAACAACACGGGACCCCAGTGACTTTCAGTGCATAGACAAAAACACAGAAACATTCTTCAAAATTCTTATTCTTTAATGTTCCACACAAGAAAGAATGTTATATGTTTGGAACAACAAAAACTATGACAGAATTTATATTTTTGAGTATACTATCCCTTTAACCTCTGTGAATACTACCACAAAGTAATCACAGATCAGAAAAACAGGTTATTTCCATCACTGTAACCTCAATGAACTGCAGAACAATATCACAGCAAGAAGCAATTGATGAAAGTTCCCAGATAAATAGCATGTCCATAAACGACTGTGTGATATATCACACACACAAGCACATAGCCTGGCGGGAATAAGCAGGTGTTCGGCATGCGTAGCATGTCCAATGATCACAAATCACATCCCCATATGGAATGTAAAATGTGAGCTCTGTAGAGGATAAGGGCATCACTGCATACTTAAACATCGCTCAATGTTTTGGCACTGTCCTCATTTATCTGTCATTACTCTGGAAATCCCTTGTAGTCATTGTAGAGGTGGGAGAGAGCTAAATTTAGATCAGAGGAAGAGGTCCCTTGTTTAATCTGGAGTAATATAAATAGCAAAGAATCTTGTCATACAGTAACGTTTATGCAACAGTAAGACAAGGCTCAACAAGCTACAATAGTTGATGTCAAATTCAAGGACTTACCATTGGGAAGCTTGTGACTGTTTTCCACCAGCCAGGTAAATAGGTTGGCAAAGTTGCAGTTGCACACCCAAGGGTTGCCCTCTAACCTAACCACCCGGAGGGAGGGCAGCTGGCTCAGGGCACTCACCTGTAGCCCGGACAGGGCATTGCGTTCTAGTTCTAGTTCACGCAAGGAGGTAAGACCCATGAAAGCATCTTCATTGACCATGCTCAGATACGGGTTGTTGCCCAAGCGCAACTTAATTAGGCTCCTCGACTCTCCAAAAGTCCCTTTGGGGATCTCGGTCAGGTTGTTGCTGCCGAGATCCAGGAAAACCAGCCTGGAAGAAGTGCTAAGTGTGCCCGGCTCAATGTGTGAGAGTGAGTTGTTGCGGAGGTCCAGGTAGACCAGGTCACTGTAAAGCACTAGGAAGTCCGAAGGAATCCGTGGGATCCAGTTGTCTGCCAACAGTAGCCTCCGTACGTCCAAGGGGATCTCGTCCGGAAGACGGGTAAGTCCTCGGCCGCTACAGTCCACAGTGTGAGGGTCTGGGCAAAGGCAGGTGGCTGGGCAATTTTCCCCTTGAGTCAACAAAGTGAAGGAGAGCAAGGCAAGGACAGGCTGGAGCCGGTAGACACATGGCAACATGGTCAAGAAAGAAGGGGAAAAGAGAGGGAATAGGGTTCTGGGGTGAAGGGGATCAGGGTCAGAGGGCAGGAGATTAGGAAAGGGGAGGGGAAGGGGAAATCGAGAAGAGAAATAGAGGAATCAGTGCCAGCGCAGGAGCATCCTGCTGTCCTGGGCAAGAAATCTTAAGGCTTGCACATAAAGCAGCTCGAGCAAGACGTGGACGCTGTTTTCCAAGAGATCATGTAGCAAGCAGCCCTGGAGTGATGAGCAGACTGCTGGCTTTGAAGGCACGAGGGGAGGAGAGATAGCGAGCTGTGGGAGGGAGCACGAAAGCATGAGAGACTGAGAGAAAGGGGTGGAGAAATCAGCAGACAGAAGTAAACAGAGACCAGAGAGGTAGAATGAGTGGAAAATCAGAGGCACGGACAGATTGGCAACGAGGAAGAGGAGGTGGGGGGGGGGATCTTCCAGCCGCTCTCTCGCAATTAACCCGCGCTTGATCGAAGTCTGACACAAAAGGATTCAGCATAGAGAGGCTCGGTCACGGTGAGCAAAGAGTGACATTTTTGCATCCCTCCATTTGTCTCTCAGCTGAGCGCAGGAATGCATGCTTGACCGCCGGCTGTTCTCATGAACCATGGCACTTTGGAGCCGTTGTAACTGAGCTGTCATGGTCCTAATGAGGAGAATTCCCACAGAGAATTAGGTGCAGGGCAGCGGTGTGCTCTTCCCTTCTCTTTCCTCTTCTTATCTCCCTTTCGTCTGGCTCCCGCGTGCCGTGCGATGCCAAGGCACGACTGTGTCTGATGAGAGGTTGTACAGCACGGTTTTGCAGCTCTGTTGCTATGGTGAGGAAATCCAAATATCCACATAGAAGTTGTCTGCATGCAGATTAGAGACCAGCGTGGGGAACGGGGGAAGTCTATCAGCATGCTGGCTCATGGACTCCACTGCTTTTGTCCTGTGTTGCCTTTGCCGTTTAATATGGAGGGATGAGGCGACCATGCACTCAACACGTGATGTCATTTCCTAGTAAGATAAATGGTCACACAACTGCAACAGATTTTACATGCAATCATGTTCTTGTGCTCATATCATTATATAGCCTCTTCCACATTATAAAAATCTATCTGTCAATAAATCTGTCAGAAAAGTATTTGGACCCACATAACAGATTTTAGAAATTCTCTAGACTTGACCTTCATATGACATAAATCGATTTCAGACCAATCCCAGAGTTTTTTGTTGTTGTTGTTATTAAACAAACATCAGTGCCAAAGGTAATTAGGGAAATTTCTAGAAAGCAAAGGGCACGTCTTCATTCATTTAGCTCTCGTCAGGCAGTTCATTCAATCATTGCTGCTTAAAGTAAAGGACAGCGAGCCGAGGAGGGGCTAGACAGCATAAGACACTCATACAGATCCTTCAGCATCTCCAGACAGGTAAATGGAATTAGGTAAGCAGACTTCGGTCACGACACAAAGTAAACCAGGAAATGACATGAATTGTACAGGACAGGTGAAACATGCCATAATGGGGTCACAAACGTATCAGTGTGCAATTTAATAGTGCATTTGAAAGAGACGTATCCCAGAGTGTCATATAGAAAAAAAAAGTGTATTGTATATGAATACATGTATGTTTGTATGTATATAAATAAAATGAACTGTAGAATTTACTGTTTGAACTGCCAAACTTTAATATAGAGAGATTTGAGAAATCCATTTTTTTGTCTCTAATATTTATTACCCTAATATTTTTGACAGTATTGAACTTACTTCAGTGAAATGTGTCTAATCAGGTAAAAAAAAAATGTTTTTGAATAAATAAGCAGTCAAAATGAATGATTGAATTGATGTCATTATTTATGTTTTGGACGAAATTCCTCTTTTGTGTAACTGCTGAATTTCTTATCCTTCCATTTCAGCATCCTGTGGGCGTGACCAATTCAATATTCACATTCAATGGAGACATGATTCCTTTTTCACAGTAAAGTTGTGAGAAATATATTATTGTACACAGATTCCATTTTCATGATTCCACTTTGGTTAAAAATTTCTGCAAAATGAATGAATATCAATTTATATAGCATTCAGTAGCTTTCTTACCTATAAATTCTGTGCCTTTCTGGAAATACAGGCAGGATCTAAAAGTCAAAACAGGGCAGTTCATGCAATACAAGAAAAGTGAAGATGTATCTAGAACATCGCTCATGTCTTCATAATGGTGCACGCTCCCGAAGGTAAAGGTCTCTATTGAAGTTCCATAGTTAACTTTGCATGTATAAAATTAAGTCTCCTCCCGGTCAATCCCCACAGACCCGGTCCAAGGAACTTTGAAAGATCACTCAAATTATGTTTGGAATGAGGCCATATTACCATAAAACTGCACAATTAATTAGATGCCCATGGAAAATATGTAGGGGGCATGTGTGTCTGTGACAGGGGATTGCAATCATGACTTTCCATTCCCTGTGAATAAATACCACACTTTATATGGGACAAGCAAACTCTTTTTTTATGACAGGCCATATAAAAAAAGAATGTCTTAGATGGAAGGATTTTTCTATATTAGGAGGACCATGTCAGAATATAAACCAATGAATTCTGTCCCTCGTTATTGATTTCTGCAGCTGGTTGCCACGTAAAATCAACAAAATAAAGTAAGTTAAATAAGTAAAGCTGTCCTCTCTTTCTTCACCTACTTCCGGGTCTGCATGTACTAGACAAGAAGTTTTTCTTCTAAAGTTTCTCTTCTATTGAGAGAAACACAGACACATATTAAAAACAACAGGGTGTGGTGGCATGACTCAAAACAACAGACATGGCAAACCTTTAAAATATAACACAAATGATAATTAGTTTAATTGTCTAAGAATGAAGTGAATGGGGCATTACAGATGTGTGCAGCAATATAATTATGGAGGAACTGATAAGAAGACTATAGAGTACAAATGGAATCAAAGTACCTTTTGTTTTTGTTCTTTCATTCAAGGCTGCAACAGACATATTTATTTTGGCTGACATGGTTTGCTCTATATAAAAGAGTTGCCAAAAGAATAAAAGAATTGCCAGTCTGCTCAGGTGTGCAGACAGCTGTAAATGTAGAACTACATGACCAGCCCTGACCTCTCAGATCGATTCAGCTTGATTGTGCGTCCATCATACAAATCAGGCATGTTTGCACTTCTATTTTTAGTTGTTGTAACCGTTTATAATAAAACTAAAGACAGGGCACTTCTTGGTTTGTTCTGCATGGCTCTCTTCTCAAAAGGCAATGATAGGTATTAAATATTAAATATTACCTGCAGCCTGCGAGAGCAGTTCTTGCCTGCCTTATGTTTTATAGCTCTGGACCTGAGGTGCTACACATTGTGTGTGGATTTAGCACCAGACACTGCTAATGCAACTCAATAGCTTGATATTAAAACTGTTAACTACCTAGAACATTACAGAGGAAAGTGAAATGGCAATATGTTGTATGCTAAATTAAATAAGATCAACTAAAACATTACTGGAATAAATTTGTAAAGACTGTTATTCTGCAGGTGTTATAATGAAAAGTAGGTTTTGCCAAATTACTTAATTGATATTATAACTTGATGTTACAGCTTTTATTATGCATAAAAAGGTTAATGACCACAACAACATACATATCTTGTAGTTATCTGAAGTATTGAAGATTGCCACTCTAAATATGCCAATTGATCTAATGATCTAAAATAAGTAAATCTGACTTAAAATGTTAACATGCAGAAGTTAGAAGACCGACCGACCGATCCAAAATGATCTTTACAGAGTGAACGCTTTATGCATTCATTTATTTATTTTTTGACAGAGACGAAGAATACTTATAGGAAATAAACCACTAACTCAGCAGACCCTTTGTATAGTTTATGCATTGCTAAAGGGCAAGTGAACCAGCACTGCCCAGCATGAGACGACGCAATTAAAGCCCTGTGCATCAATAAGTAATGAATGTCAAGTGCAGCGTGTTGTTTGGCTTGGCAGGGTGCTAGTGGCCCGTGGAGGCGGATGTCCAGTCCAGGATGGGCCGGAGGGTGGGGGGGTAACATAGAAACAACAGGTATAGGCGGATGTTGCCCTTTTACTCTGTTGCAAGAGCAGCTTTAAGGGTTATCTCACAATTGTTAACAATAAGCAACTGGACAGAACTAACCGGTCCTGGAACAGAGCAAAAGGGCAAACGTTTTCCCAGAGGAGGGAAACAGAGGCTTTGGAAATACTTGAAATGTCACCTCCCTTTGAGTCAATCTCGGAATGTGGTGGACATTCAAAACGCTCGGGCAGCTGTCGAGACTAGAGCTGTGGGCAGAGTGAAAGGATGCCAAGTTTGAGCCAAGTCGGGATAGCGCTTAGATATCAGGGATGAATGTGCTATCGTGGAGAAAAGCAGGTGACGGAAGTAGACACATCTGATCCTGAGCTGTGATAATGTTGATTCACTAGTGTGCCTCCTTTATTGCGTGTGTTACATAACTCTTCAGTTACAGACTATAAACAAGAGATATATTACCCAGCAAAAGTGAGAGCTTCTAAAAATACTTTTGACATTTTCATGTGAATAAGAACCCATAACTAACACAACAGCCACACACGATGCATGTCATGTACTGAGACAAATACATTGAGCTTCTTAAATACAATCTCTTCCATCTTCTGGCAATCCATTACAGTTCTCAGTGTACTAACTGTGGATACAAAACAGCAATAACCGAATGACCTAAAGCTGGCGTACTTATGTCACATGCATCAAGTGTGATATATACCTAAAAGATATTCTTATTCTTGAACGCTCTCTGAAGAGTTTTGTCTCAAGGTCAGCAGTGCATTGTGCAAATAAGCTCAGACAGGAGCAGATGCAACGAGAAAACAGAACAATTCCTGATAAAAATGCTTCACATTCAGAACAGATGTTCTTGCACTGAGTTTCAGTAGAATTGTCAGTGATTCTTCTCAAAGGGATAGTGCACCCAAAAATGACAATTGTGTCAGTGTCGTTCCAAATCAGTATGACTTTATTCTGTGGAGCACAAAAGGAAAAATGTTATTTAAAAAAGTCTCTTATGATTGCATTTTTATTTTTTATTTTTAAACTGTTATATGATTCTTTGATGAAAGTAAAAAAAAAAAAAAAAAAAATTGGAATGGAAATCTTTATTAACATTATACATGTGTTTACTGTCACTTTTGAGCAATATAAAGAGTCCTTTCTGAATAAATCTTGCTGACCCTGGTAGTGTATAACTGGTCCATATGATTCATGCGCTATACGCCTTGTGAATTCATTCTAAAGCTTTGTGTGAAGAAAGACACATTTAAGTTGTTTAATCTTACATTGATGTTGATAATCTTACAATACTGTGAGCTGTTAACACATGTGAACTTGAAACCAAATCATTCAGACCAATTTTGTGAACAGGATCAACTGATTAATTGAAAAGAGCGGATTCAAATGAATTTGTTCACAAATCAGTCACTTCATTTAACTGGTTTAGACTATTTTGTGATACTTTAAAGGGATAGTTCACTTTGAAATAAAATTTTGGTATGTTTTAGCTTACCTGAAGGGCATTCAAGATGTAGGTGTCTTTTTTTCCGCAGTAGTTTCAATTTTGATATTTTTAGGTCAAACCGTTCTTGTCTGACAGTCATATCATGCAGGTCTATGGTCACGGTCTCAAAGAGCATGCACAGAGTCCAAATTAAAACAATTCCCCATCGTCCAAATTAAACAATTCCCCATCGTAAGTACACATTGATGGCCTAAGACACGAAACGAGCGGTTTGTGTGAGAAAACGAACAGTATTTATATCGTTTTTACCTCTTATAACACCACCACGTCCAAGTGATCTGAGGGCGCGAGCGCATCCTGGTGTGTGTCGTGTGCGCAGACTGGTGCATAGTATATACACTAGATGTCGCCTTGGCTACGGCAGTTCATTGGAACGAATGTCTTTAATGCGAAATCTAGTGTATATATATCTATGCACCAGTCTGCGTACACGACACACACCAGGAAGCGCCCGCGCCCTCAGATCACTTGGACGTGGCTGTGTTATAAGAGGTAAAAACGATATAAATATTGTTCGTTTTCTCACACAAACTGCTCGTTTCGTGTCTTAGGCCATCAATGTGTACTTACGATGGGGAATTGTTTAATTTGGACGATGGGGAATTGTTTTAATTTGGACTCTGTGCATGCTCTTTGAGACCGTGACCATAGACCTGCATGATATGACTGTCAGACAAGAACGGTTTGACCTAAAAATATCAAAATTGAAACTACTGCGGAAAAAAATACACCTACATCTTGGATGCCCTTCAGGTAAGCTAAAACATACCAAAATTTAATTTCAAAGTGAACTTTCCCTTTAATGGTGCTTTTTGAAGCTTGAAAGTTTCAGTCACCATTAATAGCAAATAGTAGAATTTCGATTAATTTCTCAATTTACACTCCACAGAAGAAAATCATGAGTGAATTGTTATTTTTGGCTGAACTATCCCTTTAACACTGGCTTCTAAATTGGCTTTGTCTGAAGCAAGCGCATGTATTTTGTTTAATGTGAGTCTTGTTAAACTTTTCCGCCCTTTTCATCTTTGCTTCCTCACCAGCACCAAGCAGAGACTCTGCGGCAATGCAAAGTGAAGTCTTGTTCTGGGGTCACAGTGAAAGGAAATTAAAAGTATGGATTGTGAGGGGACCACATCGATTCCCTCGCAGTGGGGACGTACTGTCTCACTCTCTTTATCTGTGTCACGTCTCAGCAGGGGTAATGGGTGCAAATCACTCGCCTCCCTCCACCACAGGAACACCGTGAGGCGAGAATGACACAATCCGCCATGAGATAAAAAGTAAAAAAAGATTAAACAAACAGGGCAAGCTAGAGGTGACATCCATTTAGTTTCTCATTCCCTCATCACGTTGTTTGCCACCTGCCCCGTCGCCCGTCCCCTGAGCGTCCTCATCCCTCCGCCTGGCTGTGGTTCGCTAGTCGACGGCTTTAGCGTCGAATTGCTCGAGCCATCTCAGCATCCTTCACACTCGTGCTATTACAGGAGGCGTTTATGTGAGCGTGGCAGCCAAATGATGACAGCGCTATCAAAGTGAGATCTGTGTTTTTCTCGGCTTCAGCAGATGTCAAGGTCTTCGTGACACTGTATTTTGCTTCGTAAAAAGGGATCTTAAGGTCACATTTATTTTATCCTACAGAACAGCATTATGTGAAAACGTGTATGTTTGATTGTTTAAGCCTCAACCTTTTTGAGAATGTTATAACAGGCATTGTTTCACGGGTGGCACTGGCCCTCTAGTGGACAGAACCGGAATTGTTTTTATCATTGTGCCTGTGAAATATTAATACATATTTAGAAACAAATATGAAGACTTCAGATGCAAAAGCCTCTAAGTCCATCTAAAGTTTGTTTAATATTAACATTTTTATCAGGCTCCTATGTATAGGTTTCTACCCAAGTACCGGCATTTCTGAATGGGCTGAGGCTGGGATTTAGTGAGTTTGAAGTGAAAGTATTTGATGAACGTATACGATGTGCGGAGAGCATTCACTCAATATTATCATCTCATTTTTGACAGAGGTGGCTTTTAGAGGCTTTTGCACCGGAGGGCTTCATATAATATAAATAAAATACTATATTTCTAATGCAGATACTATATTTATATTATAATAATATTTATGATATTATATTTGGAATTTGTTGTATTCATTTTAAAGCATTATAATACAGTAGTCAACATTTGAAGTGGATCAAAAAAGTTCATCAAAGTTAAGACAAGAATGGGTATTGTTCAAAATTCATGTATAACTCTGATGAAAGGTTTTGATCCATTTCAAATGTTGACTACTGTAATATTTAGAAATATTATTGTGTGTTTAGTTTGGTGTTCTTATGACTAAACTAATATCTCATTTCTGTATCTTAAAAATATATTTAAAATAAATATGAAAAATAATATCCTTTAATTTTCAGTTATTATTTAAATATTAAGTTTAATTTTATCATTAGCTTGTATTATTTTATTAGTTTTTTATATTTCTATTTAGCTTTCCGTTATTTTTTATTTTTTTTAAGTTTTAGTAATTTTAGTACTTCAATTACAAATATTTTATTTATGCCAAGGCAACATTTCTAAGTTTTTCATCTAATATTTATATATTATTTTATTGCAGCTTTATTTCAATTAACATTTTAATTGAAGTTTTAATTGTTTTAGTTAATGACAACACTGCAATTATTATTTATTATAATTAATTTAATTTCCCAAAAGCACAACTGGACCTGCCTCTCTGAAGTACTAAATGCTACGGCTACGTGTGCTACGGCAAAAAATAAATAAAAATGAACACCTTTGGTCGCACGACTGACCATCATTTTTAACAAACCCCATCCCTGTGACACGTCATTCCCAATTAAATGAATGCATTTGTCTGCTGAGAGGTGTCTGAAGGGTGTTGTGTATCTGAAATGAATATATAAAACATCATAATCTAAGTGTCAAGATGCTCTACCATCACGACCAGATCTTCAGTTCAATGCAGCACTGTCATAGCGACTCTGTGAAAGCACTTTCTCCACCTATAGAGCCCAATTAGTCTGCCATTAGCCTTGCCAGCAGAAAGTGATATATTCAGAGCAGCTCATTTTCCATCAAGGCCAAAGGGCATAAAGGTTCTCCTCCCCTCTATTAAATGTCAGCCGCAGAGGATAAATAGTATATTATACTTCATTGCGATAGCAGTAATTTCAGCAGTTTTATTTCATATAGTAAAAGATATAAGGTCAGAAAGGTACAGACTTGTTCCTGTTAATAGCCATGCGGCTGAAAGCTGAAGTGACAGAGCGTGAAATGGGGAAACGGACACCTTCGGATTCAGAGGATTTTCAAGACGGTTGTTTAAGGTATGGAAAGCCTTAGAGTTAACAAGTGATGGCCGCCTTAATGCGATGCAACAGTGAGCAGTGAGAGTGACAGGAGCATGTGGCAGCACCCGAGCAGACAGGTGTCGTCACGCGTGCACATTTCCCATGAACCACTGCAGTAAGCCCACACTGGTCCGGGGCTTCACCTCGTCAGCACTGCGTGTCCCAGAGGGAGTAACTGAGGTAGCTGCTGATGGACATGCCGGCTCTAGCTGCTAGCGATTTCTGTTTTGCAGACATTAAGGACATTATGTGTGACATAAGGTTAAAAAACTGTGATATGTTTAACAAGTTTTCAAGTCAATACTTGGATGTGCCTGAAAGAGAAGTTTATTGCTAAAGCGGTCCAGAAAAGCCCTACAGCCACAAAGAAAATAGCAACATCTTAGCAACTGGCAGGACTCTGCTCAAGTCCCACACTTGGACTCTAGAGGCGAAAACATTGTTTTGACATGTGAGACACTTCAGACCGCAAAAAAGACCGCAAAAAACGGTATACACAGTACAAGTGTTCTAAAAATAGAAGCAAATAACATGTGAGAGTTTACATACAATATACATAAGTGTCTAATTTCAATGCTATGGCCTATGTGTAGATGTTTAAAGATGGCCATCCGTAGGCAATTTTCGGAGCGGCTAGCGATAGCAAGTTACGACAGCACGAGATCCCACCCTCCCTTCAGAGTGTCTCCAAAGCCACGCAATCGTCAGCGTCACAAGACATCTTAAATTCAATCTGTTCATCATATAGAACGATAGTCTCTTCAGAAAATTTGGACTAAACCGCTCAATTAGTTTTATGATCTCATTCTCTTTATGAACTTTTTGAAGCATCAAAGTGTCAGTTGCATAGCTGTCTATTGAGGGATAGAAAGCTCTCAGATTTCATCAAACATATCTTCATTTGTGTTCTGAAGATGAATGAAAGTCTTACTGGTTTGAAATGAGGGTGAGTAATTAATGACAGAATTTTCATTTTTGGGTGAACTATCCCTTTAAAGTTCTGCACTATTTTGTGTTATGTTTGTTTCATTCAGTATACATTTGAAAAACTATCGGTTGATTAATCCGTTATAGACTAGCGTGGTCCAAAAGTTATCGTTATTGGTAAAATCCACTATTGGTTGACCTCTACCCAGAACACCCTAGCAAATGCATAGCAACCCTAACAACAACAACACAGAACACCTTAGCAACATATTAGTAACAGCCTAGAGCATTCTAGCAACCCCCTACAACCTAGAAATCACCTAGAACACCCTCGCAACCGCATATCAACACACAACCCCTTCCATTGCGGAAGTGAGTTTTGCTGCTGGAAGCATCACAGTTATTTAAGGCTGCACAATATATGAAAATAAAATGGATTTTTCAAGACGGCTTACTGCAATATTCAAATCACAAAGGCTATTATTGCAATACATTTAATTTTTTTCTGCTCTTAGCTGGTTTAAGATGGTCTCTCAACCAGACCAGGATAGGAGATTAGCAAACCAGCTTAGGCTGGATGAAGTCTTTTCAGTAAAGAGTTTGGTGGTGGGCTCTTTTAATTTGGGCCAGTATGCAACCACCTAGCAACCACATAGCAACACACTAAAAACCACACTTAACACTTTTGGCAGCCACCCACCACACTCCAACATTGTGGTCGTGAGTTCTGCTCAGGCAAACTCCCCTCACAATTTCATCAGGAAATGTAAAAGTCTAGTTCTGAATAATTATAGTAATTGAGCTGAGCTTGTAACGTCAAAACATTGGATCATGCCACGTTTAACAGATAATAACATACTAAATGCTGCAACTGCTGACAATGATGGCTATTGCACCTCACCTTCCTCAGCTCTGTCATACTATAGCAGCAGCAACACACACAAAGATAGCACAACCTGACCTACACACATGTACCCACACACGCATCCACTCCCATGGCTGCTCCGCTTCACTTGGTTAATAAAATTTGTCTCAGTTGCAGTCCTTTTGGCTCTGGGATTTGAGGTTTTTTGCCCATGAGCGGTGTGAGTGCCCCATGACATGTCATTATTCACTTTTAGTTATTTTACGTTTAGCTGCTCTCACTCATCCGACCCAAACTCTCTCTCTCTCTCTCTCTCTTTCTCTCTTTTTTTTTTTTTTTTTTGTGGAAACTGTGAAACATTTTTTTCTGGATTATTTGATGAATAGAAGAATTTGAAACCTTTGTAACGTTGTAAATGTATTTACTGTCTCGTTTGATCGATTTAATGCATCCTTGCTGATTTTCAACCAATGTTTAGAAAGCATATAAAATGGGTATAAATGTCATGAATTTTAACTTGTTTATAATTATTTTACTCTACTGTTTTCAGAACTTCTCCACCCTTTGTGAACTGGACACTGGTGCAGTTTGAAAAATCCAGATCTAAATAATTATTGCAAGGATCTAAAGACATAAACTAAAGAGAAACTGAAACTGCCAAGTAATAAATAGGGCCTTTTCACAATTATTATGCTGTGTCCTTATTAGGCACCAGTAAGCAAAACAGCTAAAAGCTGAATTTAATTTCAGAATGATCCAGTTTTCAGTGGCAAAACTAGTGCAAGTAACTGTCGACTTGAAGCTGCTATACTGATTAACTCCCTCTACCGGTCAAAACAAACACCACATGACTGAGGCAATTTCCTAGGCTCTGTTGCTCAGCCTTTATTTAGAATTGTTTCACTTTGGTTTTAAATGCACAGTACAAAATGTTTCCACAGACAGCTCCAGCAAAATGAAACCATCTGGTCACCCAAGCTCTGGGTCTCAGTAGACTACAGAAATACAAAGGGCATGCTAGGTAGCACAAGGCAAGCCACAGACGAGACCATGGTGTCAGGTGATGCACATGCAACAACAGCATCTGTTTTTCTTGGATTGCAGAACTTGGTACAAACACACTGAGTTAAATCGGTTCATGATAAACTGAAAATGCATTTCTCTGTATTTTATGATCAAATTTCTAATCATCTATAATGAGTTCCTTTGAATAGTGAGATTTGGCAATTGTAGTGCGAGTTTTGGGCCCAATATAACTTCAGAGAAGCTGGACAGTGCATGCAGCAATCCTGGCATGCAGTCTCGGTGGCTCGGCTCTGTCTGCGAGGGATCTGGCACTCAGTCTTCCAGCAGTGCCAGCATACCCTCCATACACAGACACACCGCTCTCCTAATGCAGGACAGAGAGGCTTTCAGCCCTGCTGTACAGGGCATCTTACATCACACACTCAGTAATGTGGCTCTTTGTACCCTTTAAGGACCTACTTCTATTTGTTCCAAGTAAGTGGTTTTCATCTGAACATCTGCTCGGCTTATGCAGTTTATTAACCCCATATTGTGAAAGGCTGTTTAAATTTCACATTGGTTGTGGTCTATTATTTATGATTAATTAATGGTATTTTTGTAACATAACAATTGTTAAATTTAATTATAATTAATTATATATTAATGATATTTAGCAACGTTTCATATTAGGCCTGCGCAATATATTGAAATTATCGAAATGTCGCAAATGTACACATCACGATATGCATATCGCAATGCCTTGCAATAACTGGGAGACAATGAACAAAAGATAAAGACAGTCACTGCTCTTGACTGAATAACTTTTGTAGCTTTAATAAGAATCAGTGTACATTTAATTCATACAATGAAGACTAAGCAGCGTTTTATTTTTACATTTGATTATTCAGTTTCTGTTGTTAAATAAAACTTATGGTAAGCCCTACCTGCAACCCTAAACCCCCTGGTTACACTGATGTTAAAATGACACTTACTTATGCTACAGTAAAACACTGCTGTTCACTTTCAGAAGTTGCAGGGATGCTTTCTACTGAGAAAAAGAATGTGAAAAAATGTGTGTTGGTTATATAATTTTAAATACATTTAAAATATAATTTAAGCTTATTTTAACACACTTTAATCATTATCATATCGGATAATATATTGAGTTATTGCATTTCTCTTCAATATCGTGCAAATGGAGCATTCCTTAATTAAAAGAGCTGTGTGTGTATATTAGGGATGGGCATTTCAAGCAAAAAATAATGATCGATGATCACTGGGAATTATTCGATTATTCGAAAATCGCACCCCTCCCACACATGCTCACCGGTAAAATGCTCAAATCCCACTCCGACATAAAATTTCTCTGTTCTATACTATAGGCTATGTGTTGTATTCATTAAAGAGAACGCATTTAGTTTCATAATGATGTTTAAATAATATAATGTTATTTTTTTATTTCATCTATGTTGATTATATGGAAAGGGAACATCATGTAGGATAGATGTACAATATATCGGGAGTCATATGGAGTGGGTCAGACATGGTTTTGACCACTTCATTAAGTTTTGTTTTGTAGAAAGCCTTTCTTTAAGGTGAATTTCATTTTGTATTAATTGTATCTTAATTTTAATCAATGTTTCATCAACCAATTGCCTGGATTTAATAAATAAGAATATTGTAATATATTCTAATTTATTCTAATATAGTAGACAATATAATCGCCGGCACAACCACTTTCATTGCAAGTGAGCTGGAGCTCGTCCCATAAATGAACCGAAACTCAGCGTATAAGCTGCCTCACAGACACGAGAAATATCTATATAGAAAGCTTGAAATGTCTACTTTTAAACAAAACAATTCAAACGAAAAGAAACAGACTACTTCTCTGCTTATGTAATCCGTATGAAATGTGCATTTCTCTCTATAGGCGCGTTCAATACTGCGGTCACTATTGCAGCAGACACTGACATAGAAAATGTTTATTTTTACACTAGTTTATTAATAAACAATTAAAATGTCTCCTTGCTATATTTGAAACATTCATAATCATTACTTTTGCCGGTTCTTTGTGACAGCTTTTAGGTGTGTTATTGGTAGCATCACCCTCTGGTTACATTATCGCGTACTGTATACACATAGATACGTGTGTGTATCTCAATTTTAAGGAATGTTCAGGTTTTTTGTAATAAAAAATAAAAATAACTTTTTTATTTAATTCAAACTTTGCTGTATTTTGACATCAAAATACATAATTCCCTAATTCCCATAAGTCCCTAATTTTGGTAACAGAATTGAAAAAAATATTAACCTCATATAAACTAAACAGAAAACAATTTTCAGGTTTCAGGTCTAATATTTACCCTAAAAACGACTCCCTTTTTGTACCATAAATGTGTGGAAATTGCCTCCTAAAGCAATGCATCAGTGCTGTTGACAGGGTCAAAAGGTCAGCTGTAGAGATGGCTTGAAAGAATGACATCATTAACATGCCGCCACCAGCCAAGCAGGCAGAGGGCAAGCAGGGTGGGAGCTGCGGGGTACAGGCCAGAAATAAACCAGAAATGGAAATCTCCTGCTCTCTTTCTCCTTTATATCATCCCTCTCAACCATTTTCCTCTATGCCGCAGCGACTACTGATTTAAAGCAATAAGATGTAACCTCAGAATACCAATTGCGTGTGTAATCTATCACAAATGACCTTGGTGACACAACATTCAAATGGACTTCAATTACTCAAGACTAACCAAGTCACAATTTCGAAAGTCTTGCAACTAGAAAGGGCAAATGTGAATTATGTTCCCATTGAATAATTTCCATTAAATTGGTCTGGTTTAGGATCAGCCCTAGGACACCCTGGCATGTCGGTTGCCACGGAGATAAGTCCCCTGTGTGTGAGATGTGACGTAGACTGCTGCGATTTAGTATTCCGCTGCCTCCTTACATGGTAGTAAAGAATCCCTCTCTGGGAAGAGAGGCCACGTGACACGCACATCAACTCAGTCGCTCTCTTTCAGAAAGGACACACACACAGACTTTTTATCCCTGTTATATGAAAGACGTCCTCTCATCTGGGAAAGAGACACCAGAGATGTCCATTCATCTAGCAGATAGGCTGTGGGTGAAAGGATGGGCTGTCAGTCATGGTGACTAAGCTGTGGTACACTTGATGAAAAATGTGACATTTGAGTGGTGTTTGGTACATCTTGACTGCACAGTGACAGGAGCAGTGTTACCCTGCTGAAGAAAGCCATTTTTTCCAGGATAACTACAGTTTTGGGTGACATTCAGCGTATATTTAGACATTATTATTTAACATAAAAATAATGAACAGACTGATCTGGTATGGGGAGACGGCTCGGGGCTGGTAACCAGAGGGTTATTGGTTTGATTACCACAAGGAACAAGATATGAGCTATTACTGTACAGCTTCAGTTTTGGTTGATTAAAACAAAAATAGAACCAGAATCTACTCATACTCACAGAGTGAAAACATTGTCATTAGACCAATGAATCTTGGTATTTACACCGACCAACTAAATTCTGGGCCAAGAGTGTAGGGATGAAGTTGATAAATTGAATATGTTCATTTGACTTTTTTTTTTATGCGCAATGGAAATTGACGTTTAATTCTTCTTTGACATTTCTCAGATCAATACATCACACCACAGAATTTTTCTAAATAGATGGTAAAATACCATGTTAAAGGTACACTATGTAATATTTTTTTGTTCAAAAGTACTAAATTTAAATAACGAGTTAATACATCATCAATCTTTCTTCCAAAGCAATTTACCCACGTTGAGTAACCGGCAAAATAACGGAGGTGCATTCCATGGAGAAAAATCTCAAACTCCATCTCTGCATATGCTGTGAGTTTGGGTTGCTTATAACATTCATCTGGGAACACAATGTGTGGCAATTCATTAGATTTGTAACATAAATGATTTATAAATCTAAGCCAACATGGGAGAATACATCAATAACTTTCTAAATATGTGAACTGTTTATCTATCGCTATTTCAAAATAAAAGTTTAAACCCTCGCTCTTTGCATGTTTTGATGTCCACAGAGGCTGTAGGTAGCAATTATTACCATAAAGAAGTGGTCAAATATTAAAGATTAAATGAACATTTGAATTAAATGTGGTTTGGCCAGTATTAAACAAGGATTTGATCTGCTATAAAGTGTAACAACACCAGGCCGCTGGCGCCCTCTGCAGGCATTTGTTATAATACATAATGTACATTTGATGATTGTTTATATTATGTATTTTGACAGTGTTGTTCTATAAAACTATATGATTACTTGCTTTTGATACTTTATTTCATAATATTATTGCCTCGTTATTATGCATTTTAAGTCAGGCTATTATTTGCTTAGGTCTATTTTAATTACCACAAAAAATATCAGGTTAATCGATTAATCGTCAAAATTACCGACCGATTGCTTACTTTACAAAATAATCGTTAGTGACCGGCCTAGTTGTCATAGAGCAGCTAAGTCTCGAACATCCGGGGAATCACCCATTTTTAATGAACGCAGAACAGAGGAGAGTCTGCTGGTAAAAAGAGAATGCGACAGAGCTCATAATAAAACAAGAACCAACAATGGCTTGGATTTTCGGAGATGCAGAGAACTGAGGGATTTAAAATGTTGTAAAAGCGACACAAATCTGGCGTTTTTATTACTCAACAGGTGAGTAAGGTATTTTATTGAACAAATAAATTGCTATACATGGCTCCCTAACAGAGCTCATTGTAAAGCATTAACTATTGTGAAGGGTCATTAGAAGTAGGCTACCATTCTATCTATGGGTATAGCAAAAGTTTTGTTTTTTTAAGGCTAGAGGGCTAAAACTTAGAGAGTGTGCCTTTAAATTATGTGTGCATGAGCATAATTGCATGAACACAATCAAAAAGTATGCCTGTGAAACACACATTAACCCAATCTTCTCAGGGAAAAGCCTTTACACAAGACATAAATGTCACTACATTTGCAGATATGCCTTTGTACAAGTACCTGCAAACATATGGTCTCTCTGGTAAATTGGTTGTGTGGATTCACAAAGTTGTTTGTGTTGGATTTCCCCACTGTAGGAACAGTAGGAACTGATAGTGCGAGTCGAGACTGGAGACACAGAAACAGCCTGTGAGGGCGAGAACTCACTGATATGTGACAGCCATTTTACTGATGAAGAGAAGAGCACAGCTGTGTGCTCTCAGATAAGTCCAGTGAAACAGTGATGACAGACAGAGATGCTGTGTGGGATTCTGATTTTTAAGTCCATATCAGATCGAACTGCATCAGATCTCCAGATTTCATTTTATTAAACAATTTTGTATCTAAACATCTATCAATCAAAACATGTTGCAAATAGCCTATTTTTTGTCATTTCTTTAAGGTAACTTTTGTCGTCACTAGATAAGAATCATAGTATTATTAAAGGTGCTGTATGTAACTTTTTCACTCTACTAAAGCATAAAAAAACCATAATATGTTTGCAGATATTTAGGAAACATGCTGAGTTCACATACTTTCTGTGAAAAACACTTCTACAGCCAGTTATTTTACTTTGAAATGTGCGTTCCGTGTGGGAATGTCTGTTTTTGTTTTGGTGTGATCTCGCCCACTGCCAGTTCACCCAATAGTACTTTCGACACCCCGGGATGCCAGTTGGCAGGAAACACAGCGTATTGCAGCCAGCAAACAAACTGGGTCAGAGATTGCAGAGTCTACCCAACCTAAAAAGCCTTGGTATACATCTAAAATCTCTATGAACGAGAGCATATTAAAACGTGGATAAATCAAGTCATCAACTTACACTGTGTAAGTCTCCTCGGCTTTCAATGTCAATTGCGCTCGTTCCTGTTGCGTGCCCTCAGACTGCTTACGTTTAAAAGTGTAATTCAGTTGTTCTGTCATCACTGGCGCGCAATGAATTCTGGGGTAGGCAAGGCCGCTAGGGATCCATCAGTTGTATCCTTCATTTCACAGGCAATGAAGGATGCATTTGGAGACCGCATTTAAAGGAGCCATCGATTTGGGACAGACTTTGTCGCATTGCAGTGACGAAATTGGCCTTGAATGCACCCTTCAAAGGATACAGTATGGAAATACTTTTTTGACAGGCAGGTAGGACATTGTATCATTGCATTCGGACCGAATGCTTGGGCGAATGAACGCAATGATTGGACGAACATATGTACTACGCCTTCCACAGACGATACATTTAGTGGTGGGCAGATCGAGGCTTCGTGAAACACTGAAACAGTTGAAGCAAATGTGCCGTATTGTGTCAAGGCTTCGAAACAATCCGACACCTGTCTCCCCGGGTGACTAGATATTAGAACAGTGTAAATGCAACAAAAACACGGGCCAAACATGCAACACCTTTTACAAATCTATTGAAATTTTTTTATTGAAAGTAAAATCTTTCAAATGCAATTATTTTTATATTTTTATCAATGGACTACTTGCATAACTACTTCTGCGTTCTACTTAGTACATATCGGGAGTTTTCTGGTTAGAGCGTTCAGCGCACCTACATGTATGAGAATGCAGATTATCACTACGTTTTATGGCTGCCAATTGATTAAAACAATGAATAATGATCTCTGTATGAATTATCTTGAGCCAGCTGATTTTGGGCATAAACATGTAAATAGTAAAAAGACTGACATTGAAAAATGACACAGAATGATTAAAATATTTAATCCAAATAAATAAATGTTCGTGGTTCATAGTGATGTTATTCAAAAGTTCTCATACACTTCAGCGTCGCGGTCACTAGTTTAGATAAACATTGACACCCTGTGGTGAAATAATAGCGTATTTTTAACAGCCACAACTTTCTCAGAACGGCTTGGGTTGGATTAAAACTTCATGTTCCGATGAGTTTGGAAAATTCTGCACTAAATCTTATTGCAGACACTCATATTAGGTGGCGTTTGATCAACTAAATGACCACAGTACATTGTAAGTAAACATAACCGGAAATAAGTGAGATGTAGCCAGGGGGGCAGGGTTTCATAAAATATTGAAGCTTCCCCGGGCGCCGCCATTGATTAGCGGACCATCACCTGCTATTAGCATTCCATTGACTCTCATTCATTTTGGCGTCACTTTGACAGCGAATAACTTTACATCCGAGGCGTTTAAAGACTCCATTTGTCCATTATTTATTTCTAAAGAAACACGAAAATGTATAAAAGGCTCCATTACCTTGTATCTTACGTTATGGCCCCGTAGATGCAGTTTTTGTAAAAATAGGCTAACGATTGCGTCATAACCACGCGACTCTCTGTCGCACAGTAGAGAAATTACCGTATGGACAGGAGGAGAAGCTCGCGGGCAATCGGGGGGACGTGGAGGCAAAATGACAAAGTAATTAATCAGAATACTTAGCAAAAGTTGCTCCTGCTCCTAGCTCATGGACACCTCCTACTCACACTCTCCGTCTCTGCAAGTTTCGGAAGGGAATGATTCAGATTTCTCTTGGCACAGCTACTAGAAGACAGACAGTTTGCTCACGTGGCATCTACGTCGTCAAGCTCAGTTTGAGTCTGCGCAGTACGGTCAGCCATCAGGAAGTGAGTGCTTCTAATTGACTTCACTTGTCTCCGTTGAATCCAATGGGGTCGCTGTGTCCATTTATTTTACTGTCTATGGATGTAGCCTACTATTTCCAAACGGAAGTGCGTCACGAAGCTCAGTGCAAGTGGTCCATTGTCATGGTTTGTTTTGTTTGTTCTATGATTAGAAATTAGATAACATTTAGAATTTACAGGAAATTACGTTTCAGTGTTGTTATAGCAATATAACACGAGCATTCACTTGCACATTACAGCAAAAATACTAACCTTACGTCTCCTTCATGATGTTTGTAACTCTGTGGGGGGAAAGCAGGTCGTGTCGTATTTACAATAGGCCAAATCACTATACTGTTGCAGATTACAACTAATGTTATACCCAACTATAAAGGTAGAAGAACAAAGCTGTGAAGAAATAATTTCTCACGTCTGGTTACCCGAGCGCAACTAATACGAATACAAACAAAACACATACGTGAACTTTTACAACAGCACGTAGGATAGCTACCACCCATCCATCCTCGCCATACAAAATAACAAAAAAAATCTGATTTACAAAACAAAACGGCTTACCTGTTACAGTATGAGACGAAGACGACTGGGATTGTAACTGAAAAGTGTTGCTGTTACTTGCGGCCTGATGGAGTGGGTTTCTCTCCTGCGGTAATGCGATTCAACACACAGGAACTCACAGGCCCGAAATGGCTAAGACAGCCTGGGTAACATAACATGCAAATTGTCTAAAACAGATGTCAATCAAACTCAAGCATTATCCAATAACACATTTTATTTATTTAAAGGAGTCATAACCTGCAAATTTCACTTTTCCACGAGAATCAATGTATGTTATGATTGCATAATGATTATACACTGGCCGGGAAGCCGATATTTAAAAGTGAAGCGTTTGTTTACCTCAGGGTTTGTAAAATAGCCCACGTGCACGCGCACTAAAAAACGAGATTTTGATTTCAGCCCCGTCTTGACGTCAAGACGGGGCAGGATATACCATATATGGACACCGCAGCAGGAAGCCCGCCCTTCCCCTCTCCCCCTCATATTCAGTTCAGTCGCGAAAGATGGAGAAACCGAGTGCACACGTGAGTTGCTCTGTGGTTGACTGCCAGAAACAACATGCGAATGTGTTTTCTATACCAAAAACGGACCAAACTATCAGGGACCAGTGGATAAAATTCATTTTTAATGACGCTGTCCCAGCAACACTTTCAACTGGCTTATTGTTCGGTGTCTGCGCTAAACATTTTACGCCGGAATCATTCACAAATTTGGGCCAATATCAGGCGAAGTTGGCCACGAAGCTCCGTTTGAAAAAAGGTGCCATTCCAACCATCCGGGACTTGCCTGAAATTGAAACGGTAAGACTGTTTTTATTGCTCTACTGTGTGTAACAAACAGCAGCTAACTACTAATGCGGCTATTGTATGTAACGTTAGCTTCAAGGTAAACACGGGGAATGGACTCTACGTCCACGACAGCCAAAACATCGCATCAGATCTCGCGAGACAATAATGCCTTCAGAAATAAAGGTTTTAGGAGCTCTGTTTTTATTTATTTTTTCCACTTTTCTTTTTTAGAAGGGCATGAAAGACTATAATACAGCAGTAGGTATCCACATTAAGACTAGGTTATGACTCCTTTAAGGACTTGAGATGTTAATCATGTTTGTAATATTACAATAATATAATAATACAATAGTTGTCTAATAACTGGATGTGCCTATTCATTATAGTGGGCGGGTCTATGCCCATTAGGGCCGTTACATAGTCAACGTATCGGTACGCATATGCGTCCACAGGGCTACGCATCGCTACGCTTCGGCCGCCATTATGCGTCGATGTGTAGCCAAATGTGTCGTCCTAGTTTTTGATACGCGACGCGCTGATGCACGCAATACTATGCATTGTCGGTGGGGGCGACATTGCAAGTATTGTACATTAATTCAAGTATATTATGTTTACAGAAGAAGGTTTGAATACAGTGGCGGGCGAAGAGGAAAAATTATGCTCAGTTAGCTCAGTTGGTTCACACACACACACACACACACACACACACATTCCAGCATTGCAATCTTGACATCGCAGCCTGTTATTATGCTGCGTTCACACCAAACGCTAATAGAGCGTCAAATTCGCGTCTATCGCGTCAAGTTCGACACTTGAACATTTTGAATCCATTCGCGTGTCCAAAACGAATAGGATGCGCGTATAAAGCGAGCGTTTGAAGCGAAATAGACGGGCGTTCAGAGCTATGACTCTACAATGACTCTACTACCCCCTGTTGCGTGAGCGGTGTATTGCATTTCACGCATCGCCTGTGAAGCTTGCGTCTGCTTGCGTCCACTGTTTAGACTATGAAAGGGAGCGCGTCGTTCGTGTTGCTTGCTCGCGTTACTCGCGTTGACTATGTAACGGCCCTTAGGCCCGTCCATTGGCTACGCTGCTGCAATATTGCCAGCTACTTGTTCATTTTTGCTCCACCAACAAAAATAGTTCTACCAGAAAGACTCGGGAGAATTATTCCAACAAATCGTACATTTATTGAAAGCTCAGCAAGCTGATAATCTACAAAGTCATTTGGCGTAGGCCCCGTCCATAGTACATAATCCGAGAGTATCGGATCTGCAAATCCTGCCTAAAGATGAAGGCAGGGGCGCAGCCAACCCCCCCGGGGGGTATGGACAGGACCATCCTGGTGGTGGTGGGGAGGATGGGGGTAATCGTCGCTTCAGTATCTGCAAACTCAAACATGTGTAAGTACCGAGCTTTTATACGGTGAGCATAAGAATATGATTGGATAGAAGGTTGACGTAGTAATTGAGTCTTCCCGGCAGAACTTATGCTAAAGCTTTAATTTCCAAATGAAGCATGTCTCTAAGCAACACATAGTAAAGGCACATTCCTGGATATTTTAATTCAGTCACTTTAAACGAAATTGGTTGAGAATTGACATCAGTGTCGTGTCCGAGATTGCACCCTATACCCTTAAATAGGGCACTATTTGAGGGGACAGCCATTTTTAGTGATGTCCGAAACCATAGCGGATATTATCAAGTGCACTCATTCAATCACACAACTGATGTACATTCAACAGCTAGAGAATACCCAAAAAGAAGATAGTTTCAAATGATTATTAAACTAAATTTCAAATTATTATTAAACAGCAAGCACAAACTACCCAAAAGCGGCAGCCCTTCTACTCAGTGTCTGAACTGACTCACTCCTTCAAGTGGACTATAATAGTGGGGTAATGTAGAGAATAGTGAATTAGGGGATAGGGGGTAATTTTGAACACAGCTTAAATTTGAATGAATTGGATGAGAGAATGATTCAATGATTCATAAGACGGTCACTTTCGTTCATAAATAAATCTGTTGTTTGTTTGTTTGTTGTAGTGAGTAGGCTATGAGTTATTAATAATTGTAACTCAGTCTATAAGGGTCTGAATGCAATAAAAAATAATTTGAGCAAATTGGTTGAAGGAATGATTCAACCACACACTTATTGCCACCTACTGGCTCTAAAGGTGTGTTCGACTTGAAGCGGCGCTGCACAGACCAATCAGTGTTTTGTCTATTTGGACAATATATATCCAAATAGTCAAAACATTGTCATGTCATTTTATTGATATTTATTATAGCTATAAAACAAAATCCAGTGCTATACATTAGATAGAGGTTAGTAGCCTATAGTAATAATTTTTGTCTTGAAAGTCATTCCCGACCCAGTGGCGGTGCTTTCTGTGGGGAGGCAGCGCTGTAAGGCGCTCACAAATCTAGTGTTGTCCTCATAACTTCCCTGACCAATTGGCTTGCCGGGCTCTGCCAAATGACTCAGCTGTCCCCTCCAGGGTCCAGCCCATCGCTCTGCCAGAATAATGCCACAGTTCCAACAGGGGCCATTCCTCCACAGAAGCCACTAGACGATCATTCACTCTACAAAAGGGATATAGAAAATATGATTTAGAAGAGGGGTGCAGATGGATTTGCCCTTCATCAACATAAAACTGATTAGTATAAGAGTGATTCAGGCTGTTATGGAAGGTTTCGGGATTGACGGATGAGGGACGGATTGTGACTGAAGCGAGTAAAAGAAAAGATGAAACCTCATCTCAACACAGCCTTTCTGGAATCAATATTCAGCTAGCTCAGGATATTGTGTTCTCACACAGCCATGGTTTTGTGCCCACTCAGCAAAGACAGTAACTGGAACACAGCATTAAAAATGAAAGAACCAAACTATTAATCTTACAGTTTACATATAGCAAAGGAATTCATAGCAAACTGTAATTGATATTGTATATATTATAAAAAAGAAAACGCAAAAAAAGCAGACTGCTTTGTGTGGCATTGCTTTAAAATAAACTGTGAATGACTGATGTCTCCGCTACGCTTTAGAGAACATCTGCGTCTGTGGATTCGATTAACTTAAATTTAAAAAGCAGGACTGGTTTTACATAAAGATGATGAGCTTTACATTTTTACATTTTGAAACCCAACGGTTGGGTTTGTTCATATTTGACCCAAACATGGGTTGAAACAACCCAGCATTTTTTAGAGTGAGAATGCCGTCCCTGCTTGAGCACATGACGATTTTTTTGGTGTTTGCAAAATCGCCAACATGCAGTGTGCATTTAAAGAGAATTATAAATGAAAGACATAAACATTTCACCACAAAACAAATAAGAAATGAAAGAAAAATTATAAACAATTGCTAATCTTAGTTTTGCATGTTAAACCAAGCCAAGGGGAAAAAAAACAAAGGTGCTCTTGGTGTACAATGAAGACAAGGCTGCCATCTGCTGGTCAGAGTAGCAATTGTTATTTCTTCTGCAAACACAGATTGACTAAATTTTAATATGTAATCATAAACTACGTTCATAAACACTTATGTTCACTGATACTTACACTCTAACTAGAAGACGTCTTTAATAAAATATGTTAATTTGTAATACTTTACGATGGCATAAAAACAGAATTTCGTGGTTCCCAACCCTGGTCCTATAGGACCCAGAGCATTGCACATTTTTGGGTACGTTTACACGACAGCGATGTACTAAAATCGGAAAAGTTTTTCCTTTGCCTTTTTTTTTTTTGCGAACAGACGACAACGTTGTCAAAACGATCCCAGTTCGCACGGATACAAAAAATAAATAAAATGTGATATTTTTTACCTACAAATTTCAGATTTCAAATCAACATCATGTACTCTTTATAGCATTCTGAATGTTTTAGTATTACCACACAAAGCATGTAATTGTGTGTGTTTGCTTTGCATTTCCTTGCTATAAAAACTATGTAAAATTCTTAGATTTAATGTATGCTTCAATAACAGACTGAATCAGACACAGTCCACGGTTAAACAGTTCATCTGTTTAAAAAAGTCCACAAGTGAAATAACACCTAATGTGTGGCAGGAGGCTGGCGCAGTTAGTGCGGTGTTTGTTTTGATCAATAGATGGCACTGTTGCTCACTTTAGAAGCTTCAAGTCGTGTTATTCGTCGCCCTTAACTAATTACTTACTCTTGAAGGTTTTGCTTGTTAACACAAAGGCTCAAGGTTTGGTTGGTTAACAACATCGCCTATATACAATAAACAAATATTCACCTAGTCCTAGAATGCTAAATCAATAAAAGAATTACCATTCTTACTCTTCTTCTGTTTTCTGATATACCCACAAATAGTCACTAGATGGCGACAGAGTACTTTTTTTTGCGCCGTGTTTTTTTTATATTTTTTTTTATTTTTTTACGCACCCTACCACCAATTTATTTTTCTTTCAGGGTGGCAGATGGCACAGTGAAAACAATTTAGTGCCAGATAAGTATTTAATGAAGCTGTTGGGCATGTGTGCTGTGAATACATCTGAAGGGCATAACAGACCACCGCACTAATGTGTCAGTGTTTTCCCCCTCTGCAAGTCAGTGGAATGTGCGCATGTGCCCGGGCTGAGTTACCCAACGACCCAGAGTTCATAGTGTTAAGTAGGTCATACTCAGCAGGTCAGACGTGACGCTCGCCTCTGGAGGAACGTTCTATCATAGGCGCGCGCGCGCGTTTGAACCTCACACTCTATAGTTCACAATGTTAAATAGGTCAGTCACATGTGAGACACAGCGGGTCAGATACAACCTTGTCGACCGTGGAGAAATTTGTTCTCTAAAGTGTAGGCTACGTGTGTGCTGTAAATATTAATGTAAAGTTAATTTCATACAGCAGTAAAACAATGAAATCTGGTGTTTGTGATTGAATGTCAGCTGTTTTCAATCATTTTGCATCATTTACATTTAATCATTTAGCGACTTACAAATGAGGAGGAACAATAGAAGCAATCAAACCAACAATAGGACAACAATATGCAATTTTCTCGCACAGTACACATGCACAGTAGCCTACACTTATCAATTTATTTATTTTTAATGAAGAAAAAAAAAAAGGATATAGAATAGTATTGTTAGTTTTAATGGGTCAAGTGTTGACGAATTTTGGACCCCCAAATATGATCATCATAAGATATATATTTTAGATATAGGCCTATAATATTAATATTATACACAATATAGCCTACATTTTTTACAGAAGGCTATAAATAGTGTCTTTATACAATATATATATATATATATATATATATATATATATATATATATATATATATATATATATATATATATATATAGTATAAAGACCCAACTTATACAGTACAAATTTATGTGTAAAAATATTGTTACCATGTTAAGTTTTTTCAGTTAGACGTATTTATTCTTTTATATTAAATATTTTATTATTTATCTAAATTTTTTTTTTTATTTAGTTTATTATTATTTTTATTCATTTATTTATTTTGTACACTGTTTTTCATTCCCATCCTAAAACGTTAAGGGTAGCTTTATATTTTCATGTGTAAAGACTCAATATACTGTAAAAATGTATAATTGTAAAATATTATTTGAAAGATATTTAGTTTCTATTGTTACATTATTACGTTTTTCAGTATTCACTATAGTAAAGTACTGTTTTATATATTCATTTAGATTAAATATTTTATTATTTATCTAAATCTAATTTTAGTGTAAAATAAGTGTAAAATATTTTAAGTGTAAGTTATATTTTTTGAAATATTTATTTTATTTTATGTTCTTTTACCTTGCTATAGTGCATTATTGTTTGATGTATTTATTTATTAACAATAACTATTTTGTTATTTATTTAAATATTTGTTATTTATTTGGTTTAATATTATTTTATTATTTATTTGTTTTAATGTTTCCATGGACACTCTATAGCCCCCATTTCTGGCATTATATCTAATGCTATTGACTGTAATTGTACAGACACTGACCTAAATTATGCATTTGAAATCATCCTCAAATTACATTCTGTGTTCATTAATACACAAATCATGCAAGTCATTTTCTATTTTGTTTAATACCAACTGACATATTTCCATCCTTTTTAAAGCATTTATAATGCCTTACCTCAGTTTGTAATGTTTCACATGTGCTGAATACTAACATATTATCATTCTCACATTTCCATCCTTCACCAATTCTGCTTTAGAAAAAAGAAGATAATTCAGTTATTATGAACATCATCACTGTACTGTATCTCACTGCCTCCCTTTTTTTTTCTCTGGCTGGCAAATGGTGTGTGTCTGGGACAAATTTTCAAAGCATTTTGGATCTCTGTCTTGCATTAAGTTCCTCCACAGACCTTCAAAAGGCTCAGGTCTTTGGTTAAAGTTAGAGAGATGTGCAAATGATCTCTGGTAATTGTGGGGTGGAAGAGCTCTCCAGATCATCTATCTCAGAGAACCATCAAAGATCTTTTAGGTTTTAAGTGTTTAAAAATGGTGGCTCTCAAAAGGAATGTGCTTTGAAACAGCAAACGGCAGACCTCTTTAAATACATCTTCATTTTCGCCTGTGCGTATCTTAATCCTATCCATGATGCTGTAAAATGGAAGCAAATACATTCCCTGTGGGTCTGTTCCACATAAAGCCTGAAGAACATTTACTGCTTCTGTTGATGGCTGTTGCTACTGAAATGAGAACTGACCGTGCGCAGATCTGTTAGTTGGTTGGAAATTGTTTGATTTTGCCTAAAACAATTACGAAAATACTTCCAACTGCTCAATAATTCACTTTAACTGGACTACTCGGAAAAGAACATTGTAAATTATTTATGCATTGAATGTTATATTACACAAATGATGACTAGTTCAGCTGTACTGCAGTGTATTATTACATGAATACATATTACACTGAATTATATACTCGGAACATTATGACCTTTTAGCAAAACTATTCTGTTTCTTCTAATGGCAAAGTATTGTACACCGCTGACATTTGTAATGCAAGCACTGCAATATTTAATGACCCTTGCGGTCAAAACATTTGTATTTTTCCATATTTGCGTGTATACAAAGTTGATTGAAAAATCTAATTCTAAAAACTAATAATAATATAATATAATAATATTTAAAAATGTGTTTCTAAAGTTTTTTTTTTAATTTATATTTATTTTAAGAAAAGGTTAAAAATAGCATATCTAACTCTTGTATTAATTCAAACAAATAATACAAAAGAGAATGTTTGAAAGAGTTAGATATGCTATTATTATTAATAATAATAATAATAATAATAATAATAATAATAATGCTTCAAAAATGCTACACACAACAAATAATAAACAACAAAAAGAACATGAACAACAACACCAAATAATAATAACAACAACATGGCTTTCCAAAAGCTCAAGATCACTGTACAAACAAACAAATAAACAACAACAACAACAAATAATAATAATAATGTATAAATAGCTTTCCAAAAGCTCAAGGTCACTGCACACACAACAAATAAACAACAACAAATAATAATAATAACAATAATGAATCTATTTAGAGGAAAATAGTTTTTTTTTTTTTTTTTGGAGCATTTGTATCTTAACAGACAGTGTCAGGAATTTTAAAAATGATAAACATTTTGGATAACAAATTGGATAATTTGTCATCAAAATATTTTAGAGAAAAAATAATAATAGTAATAATTAGTATAAGAATAATAACAATCACAATAATAATAATAATAAAACTTACCTCATGATGAGAGTCTTATATAAATATTTTGTATTTCAGGCAAATGTCCAAAGCAAAATAAAGCACACATTCCAAGTGAACATTTCCAGTAGCCTACTGATGAATTTTAGACTCCAGTCTCCATATGTGAGGAACTGCTCTTTCACACACCGTCTCAAGGATTCTGAATCAACAATTTGACAGCAATCTGGCAAAAAGCTTCCATGCCTGTCATAACTGTCCCAATGCTGAGGGAATCTGTGGAAGTTAATGGTTTAAAAAGGTCTCATGAATCGAATATTTTCTAAATGTAATTACTAAGCTGAAATGTTCTTATGAAATTTATATCACAAACATCATCTGGCTAAATAGAACATTATTCATATTAGTTAAGTATTTCAGAAATATTAGTATTCTGATTTTTTCAGAAGTAATTACAAAATATTAAACATCACAGAATTATTAAATATTATAAATTAAATTAAATTAAAAAAATCATTCCAGGTATACTGCAAGTATTTTCATCAGGTTTAATACTGATGAAAAAATATCTAATAATCCTTAAAACAAAGATCCTTTTTCTGAGATTCAAATTTGAATGAGATAAAGATTATTTTGTAACGTTTGTTCTTGAAACATTGGCAGAAAGGGAATAAAACGTTTTAAGGATGTGTAAATATTTTTAACAAAACTAATATAAATTATATTTTCAAATCATTATTCTCTCTGCATATATTTTGCTATATTCTCTATGACTATAAATGTGATCCCCCTGCCTCCATATCTTTATATATATATATATATCTCAATATTTACATGAACTATTACTTTTACGCCATGAAATGAAAACTTAAAGTAACATCACGGGTCAGACTTTATTATCAAGACTATCATAGTTCTGTTTATATTTTCACACAACATGATTTAACATGAGTAATGTTTTCCCGAAGTGAAAAGCTGTCATCGTGAGCTCAAGTGGTCTTTTTGAACTGCTCACACTGCAACCAATCTCTGTAATGGCTCATTTGAATGGCATTTCTAATATTTGACTGTATAATATTTGTACTGACAGAGTGCAAATATGAGAAATGTTAGGAAGTAAGCCTTCTCAGCATGGGATGATTCAACTAAAATATACACGACCAGAACAAAGCCAGAACAAACGATCCGCTCCAAATGGCTTCCACTAGTGATAGATGGATATTCACAGTACGACTTGGCCATCAGATTCAGCCAGTGTTTCAGTTATCTGCACACGCCACGACCTGGAAAGCTCACTGATTGCACTTTGATTGACCTGATACTCTTTTAAATCTCTGCCGATCGCATATGTGGAACAATGAACATTAGCGGCCCTTCAAATAAGTGAATCGCACACATGGCCACTGTTTACATAGATTTGTAGTTTCCTTTTTTTTTCCCCTTAGCATGACCACATCATGATCTTTTAAAAATGTGATTCGAAAGCAATGATGTGTGAGTGCAAACTATTCCGGTCATCATCATCGTCATGACCATGAATGAAAAAGCAAGGGACGTTTCCATTAATCTAGATATTTCTGGGCATTCACGTCGAGTTTGATCACTTTCATGTGCATTTCCAGCGAAAGATGATTGTTGGGTTTTTGGTCCCGTTCTGTTGAGGGTCTGGCGCTGGTGCTATTCCCGCTGACCCCGTGGTGGCAGTGGTTAACAGGGCGTAAAGGAGGGGGAAGCAAAGGCGGTCGGGATTAGATGAGAAGAACTGTTGGATTGACAGCGGGTTGTGCACTGAACTCCTGAACTCCAACTTCTCCTCGCAGGAGCCGCGTTTTTTTTCGCCTGCCAGTCTCGGCGAGGTCAGCGAGAGGTCGCGGGGCTTTCACACATTTGCCCGTTAACGAGGCCTCCGAAGCGGGGCGAGCTGTGAGGAGACACTGGGATCCGGTCAGAGAGAACAGCAGGAGGGGGAGTGCAGACTAGTGCACTTTGTGAAAACCCAAACACCCTACAGGAACATCAGCACAAAGGCTGTAGCATAAAGGCCAGTACTATGAGGGGTGATTTGGGGCGTATAAATGCATTTAATGTGAACTTTTTAAGGAGATATTTCACTTTACTCCTGTCTTCAGGGTGATTTTACAACTGGGTCTTTAAAAGATTGAAATAAATGTTCCAGGTTGAGTATAAATTAAAATCAGTAATGTAGATAAAAAATAATTTTGGCCAAAATTGAGGTGATGGTAAGGAACTTACAATGGAAGTGAATGGGGCAGCAAATGTGAAGTTTAATTTTATAAAAGCACTTACATTCATTCTTCTGATCAAATGTCTGTATTATTTTAGCTGTAATGCTGTTTTAAATAATCAATATAAGGTTTATTGCATTGTTATTGTGAATAAGTTGTAAAGAAAATGTTACTGAGCCCCTTTTCTCTAACTAAAAATAATTTTAATGCACATATTGCTTATGTTTTGAAGCTATGCTCTTGAAACAGTGAGTATTTTAATTTTGACGGATTCAATACGGACGGCACTATTCATTTCCATTGTAAGTGCTTTACTGTAACCCAGAATTATTATTTATTTAAGTCACTTAATTTTTGTGGTTATCAACAGTGTGCTACAAACGATGTTGATTAGACATTTTGAAATATCATTGAAAGATAACTTGATGGGAACAAAACTATTTAAAAAAATGTATATAGGTTTTTTAAACACCATTTAATTTTACAATAATTTTTAAATCTTTTTTTTTAAGAAAAGGAGGGACAAGTGGAAATTGTAGTATGTTTTGTGGTAAACAACATTATGCCACGACACTGTTGATTAGACATTTTGTTCATCACATAATAATTGGTCCATGTGAAGATAGCTTAGTTTGATCATGTAAATTATTATTTATTTTGATTATTTCGTTAGTTTACTTTTTTTTTTATTTTATTTTTTACTAATTACATTTTAAAATAAACTTTTTAATCAATATATTTTTTAAGAAAATAAATAGAAATATATTTTTCTGGTAATCAACATTAGGCCACAAATGTGTTGATTGAGCAAACATACTGAACCTGGAATATTTCTTTAAATATTTTGTTGCCACTTTTATCTGAAGCAAACTACACTTCTTTCAAGCTGTATATTTTTAGTATTATGAATTCAAATTCAACCCACGACTTTGGCATTGCTAACGCAATGTGCTATTAGGAAAACAAGAACTGAGGCTAACACAAAACACAGAACGTTGTAAAACAGATCTCATTTCATTTTTTAATGAGGAGAGTCAAGTTGGGCTTTTTTCAATTTTTAGAAAATAAACCAATAACAATATTACAAATAATGAAATTGTTACATCATTCACAGGGTTACAGTCAAATGTACATTTTATACAGCGAAACAGGACCTCAAATCTCTGTCACAGTGGTCCAGGTGTCCAGGTGCTAGCCAAGAGAGAGAGAGAGAGAGAGAGAGAGAGAGAGAGAAAGTCTGCTGCCCCTAATGAAAACCAGGGCTGAGAGACATGCGGAAGAATGCACTACTGTCTTCCTAACACCAGAGGGTGCTGCGGCCCTACAGGCACTACAGCTCGGTTCAGGAAGCCATTTTCTATCTGAGAACTTCCCACCATATTTGGAGGATGCAGGCAGAAATGTGGACCAATAAGAGCGGGCCAGACCAGCTTGTATTTACGTTCACAGTCGCACATAATCATCATAATAATGGTTTTGCATTGATATTATGCTGCGGCTGTAGCTGCGAGCATATGCTGTTCACAGCTTGCTGTCACCCAGCTTTCAACAAAAAGCTTTAAATGGTGCACGGTTCTGTGCTGATCACGTTTTAGCTTGCCAGAAGGAGCATTTGCAGTTCGCATGTCCACATAATGGCAGCTTATTGGTTATTTTCTCAAGCCATCTGAGCAAAAAGGGTTCTCAGTTTTAAAAAATGTCTACGTACCATCTTTCCCAGCACTTTTAAAGGCCTAGAGCTGTGTTGTGGTAGAAACTATGTGTTTAAGGTGATAATCCATGAGAAAAAAACAGTAAGAAGTGCTTAAATCACTCAGCGTGACATTCTTTCACACTCTTGACGCCACATCTCATTTGTCTGTGGTCTACGTAGTGTTCTGTTAAACGACAAATGAGGGAAGGAGACGTATGAAGTAATTAGTCCCCTACTGAGAAACAAACTTGAGCGGTTAAAGATGCAGTGGAAAAACAGAATTACATAAGATCGTTGTGATGAAATATTTCTATGTAAATACGGGTTTGCTGAAGAAAATGCATAGCAAACGTCAAGCATGTCATAATCTTTCAACATATCAATATCTTAAAACAGAAAGGCTCATTGGCTGCTAATGTTCCTTCGGATCTCTCGATGCAAAGTGCCAGAAACTCATGTGATCATCATTGCCAAACTGCAAGAAAAACGTCTTTTTGCAAATAGCGAAGACCCATGAAACTATACTTATGAAACGACACATTTCATTGGAAGGAAACGGAGATGAGGATCGGGAATACAGGATATCCCTTCAACACTGGATTTCATTCAAAGCTCTGTTAATCTGGTGCTGTTAGGCAGATTTAAAACATGCCGTAACTTGCGGGCAGCACCTTTAAATATTGCTGAGCTACTGCCATGAAAACTAAACTTCTAAATGTCTGTAGGTCCAAGTTTTTTAGATATACAGCAGCAATGCGTGTGGATCATTGTGTTTCTGCTGCAGCTTTGAGTGACAGTGATTGTCCAAGGAGGGTGACGCAGAAAACAGTGTTATTCTGAGGAAGCTGAGGGATTCAAAACCTTAGTCTCACACTGCAGCAGTGACACTGAGAAACCATTAAATATTGAGAGGATGTGTGCTGGACAGACAGGTAAAGATGGCTGGTGGCACCATCGCTGGCAAAATTTTATAATGTGAGAATATTCTGTCTCTCACTTCCTAGACTCACTCTGTCCTAACCAGCTGTTGAAAGCAACCAAGGTAAAGTTTTGGGTCAGTAAAGAGTATTTTTAAAGAAATTATTACTCTTATTCAGCAAGGACTGTGAGAGTTAAGAATTGTACATTGTAACAAAAAAATTGTAATTTAGATAAATGCTGTTCTTTTAAAATTTCTATTCATCATGTGATCCTAACAAAAATATGAATCAGCACAACTGTTGTCAATGATTTCTTAATGATCATGTGACACTGAAGACTGAAGTAATGGCTGCTGAAATTTCAGCTTTGCATCACAGGAATAAATTACTAAAATATATAAAAATAGAAAACAGTTATTTTAAAATGTATTGATATTTCAAAACATTGCTGCTTACTGTATTTTTTAACAAATAAATGCAGCTTTGGTGAGCATAAGAGACTTCTTTCAAAAGCATTAAAAAGCCTTACCGCCCCCAAACTTTAGAACAGTAGTGTAACTGAAACACTGGCAGTGATTGTGCCGCACTGAATTTATCGCTTTCAGTGTGGACGGACAAATTACACGTTGCTGGTTAGGACAAGGTGTTAAGCCCAGATTCATTTCCTTTCTCCCTGTATCCTCCTGCTGGTGATGAAATAGTTACCAAGAACTGAGAGCTAAAACCACTTAGTTTGTCAAGCTCATAGGAAAGTTAAATCCTACCTCTTTCTGGACACAGAGGAAGGTAGACGCGGTTGTCTCTCAAGCCTTTAGATTTTTATCACTACACATCTCAAGAGTTCACACCTGGCATGGCCTGTCTGCTGGATGTAGTGTTTCCTGCCCAAACACTGCGCGACAGAATCTTCATTCTAATGGAAGCATTATGTAATGGGAAGAACAGAGAATGGTCAACACCATCTGATTAGAACTTCATCAGCACTCTGAGATTCAGCCTGTGGACCTTACCTACACCGAACTGACCTCACAGTACTGCATGCTTTTAACAGATGCATGTCAACCCTGAGGTTATGGAATAAAGCGAGCCCCTCGTCGACAGAGCGAGAAGTCTATTGTTTACCACAGTGACCTTAATGCTGGTACATGGACGTACCTGCACGTGCACACACACAAACACACTCGCGCACACAGACACTCCTGCATGGATGAAGATGCCTCTGGCTCGTTCATCTCTACAGCTGCTTTTTATCTCTCAGCCCATCCTAGTACAAAACGAAAAGGCCCAAAATAAACACTGACAATAGCGACTCTCCATTCAGTTTCAACAACACATAAAAAAATTAATCTGTACACTAAAATCCAACACAGCTTTGAGGAAAAACCTCTTTGAGGGGGGAGTTTATGCTTCAGAATATTATATACAGAGTTTTATTGTTCTTATGTCTATGACATGGAGGTGAAAAATCTCAGAGAGTACCGTGGAAGTACCTTACCATGGAGAACGGTAGGAATTACGGGTGTATTCTCTGTCAAAAATAAAACAAAACCTATACACACTCATTTACAGCCGTCATTGTTTGTGATTTGTTGTTTAAATGTCCTATGAAACTCCGGCTTAATATCATAAGCATTTTAGATGTAAAATTTAAGCTTTGCCCCAATTGGTGAATGTAACCAGTTCAAATATGTCCTACAATAACAATATCCTCATATAAAACTATGCTTCACAATGAACAATCACTTCCCTGTTATGAAAATGTCCTCTAACGGCATACTTTATCAGATATTAAAACCCCTAAACACCTTATTATAAAACATCTTCTTTTTTTTTAAAGAAATGATTTTGGTGGCAAAAATATAAGCATATCAACACAGTGATCTCCAAAGTGTATCAAATCCAAGCTTCCTGTGAAATCAGTTTCCACCACACATGCTCTGCAGCTCCATGGGCTCCATACGCACAGCGCACACATGCACACGCACACGGTAGGGATCCAAACATAAAAGGAGAGCATTGATGATGTGAAGACCACACCATACTGGCACTCGGGGTCCTTCTCTGTAAGCAGTTCACGCAAAGAGCACACAAAAAATTTCTTTATGCAACTGTGGGGGAGAATATTGCATGCCGTCTTTCAAACTAAATAATCTTAGCCCATGACAAAAAGGAGGAAGAATATAAAAGATGACCCCCTCGAGCCATATACGCACACGCACACGAAAGAAAATCCATCAAATGTCAATGTAGATCCATCTAATACTGAAACTGGAACTAAATGTTGGACTACATCAGGCTCGTACTGATGACCTCACAACGTCAAGTGCATCTGATATGTACAGGACGAGGTACAAAGGGATGATGCTCTATTTGGCAGACTGTTATGACATCTGTAAAAGATTTCTTTTTTCTTCCCCCAAGAAATTCAATACTGTGATTACTACTTCGACTTTTTTTCTCCGTTTGTCTGTTTGTTTGTGTTGATGTAATTTAAATGGCAACATGACTGAAGTCTCAGATTTTCTTCAAGGCAGTATCAGCTGCCGAAATGAAGTCCCATTTCATGGTGTTCACATACTTTTCCCTCGGCGGTCAGCGAGGGGACAGGGATCAAGGTCCCGCAGGTTGTCCCGTGTGTATCCACTAATCAGACAGTCTTTCTTTCTATTCAAGATTTTCTTAAAATATAAGAAAGAAAATCAGAAGCATGTATTGTGAGGTGAAGTTTTTTTTTTATCTCCTGTTTCTTCATTGCCCTTTTAAAGGGTAGCCTTTCGATTTAGTCCACATATTCAGTCAGCAAGTTTACACCAATCTATATATTTATATAGATTCCTTGTTTTCATAGCTTTAAAAATTCTTTACAAAAAAACTCTTTAAAAAAAGAAGACAATAAAAACAAAACAAAACAAAAAAAATTAATAAAAGAATAAAATTGGAAAAAGTAAGAGGAAAATTCAGGGGGGCGGAGCCAGTTGCTGGCAAACTGAATGGTCATCCTGTGATTGGTGGCGGCTAAAGCTAAACGATCAGGTGTTGTGACCATATTTTCCAGACGCAGCTTTCCCGAGTCGAGCCCATTAGGGTGTCTGGGGGTTAATGGGGGATTCAGATGTCACAGATGGAGAAGGAGAGTTTTTCAGAGGAGGGGGCAGGTGCATATCCTAGGTGGTCCAGAAGGAAAATCAGGCTTAGGGTCTGTGGTTGCCGCCCCATCCCTTCACGTTGGCTCTCCGCCGCCTTCTCTTGTCCTCCTCCCAGTCTAATCGTGGCATGTGGTCAAACCTCTACCGATTGGATCTGGTTCATCTGGGCCCTCATCATCTGAACGCTGTTGAGGATCTTCTTCTGATGACCTGCTAGTGTCACTCCGACCCTGAGAATATCCCTACGTACAAACATACAGAGAGAAAGAGGCGAGATTAAACATGAGCACTCTGAAGCCAGATACCATAATGCTGTAGTAACACATTTTTATTCACTGGCTTCAGCACATTATGCCAAAGTAAACTTAGCATGTTAGTTCAAGACTGAGTAACCGGTAAATTCCTTTATCCCTATCATCCTGTTTGTTGCACAATCCAAGCGTCTCTGAAACAACAACACCTCCTTTGTTTCCACGGTGTGTCTGGTTTGGCTAGGTAACAGTTGAGGTGAGGAGAGGAGAGGAATCTAAGCGTGGATTTCTCTGGCTCCCATTTCCACTGTGATTGACAGCCAGCAACAAAGATGAGGAAATACACCTATATTTATTTCTGAATTTAAACCTAGACTGTGTCTAATCACTAAGAAATGATTTCAGACTGCATTTGATAATTCATTTTGAAAAAGGACAAAGGGGATAATAAGGAGATTGAACAGTACAGCTACACAATCAATCACATTGAAACTGAAATCGTAATATGGCCTTATGCATTTATCATTACACTGCAAAAGGCTGTCACTTACATAAATGGTAACACTTTATAATAAGGTTCAATTCTTTAACTTTATTTAATGCATAAAATATTATAAATGAACAATGAACTACATTTTAACAGCATGTATTAATCTAGGTTAACGTATAAACTTTTGTATAATACATATTTATAATATACCATTCAAAAGTTTGAGGTCAGTAAGGTTTTTTGTTTCTGAAATAGGTCTCTTATGCTCACAAAGGCTGCATTTGTGGAAACCGTGATACATTTCAGGATTCTTTTATGAAAATTAAGTTTAAAAAAAGCATTTATTCAGGATATAAATCTCTTGTAACATTAAATATGTATTTACTGCCGCTAATAGTCAATTTATTGGCTATTATTATTTATAGTATTTTTACTATTACTATTATTATTATTATCTTACTGACCCAAAACTTTTGAATGCTAGGAAAAAAAAAATATATATATATATACACACACACACACACACACACACACACACACACACACACATACATACTGTATATATACACATATTTGTATTTTATATACTATGAAATATTATATTTTATACCAAATTGTGCAGTGAACTTAAAGCAATAAAGAGCCAAAGTATTAATTGATAGTCAGCACTTATGGAGTAAAAGATCCCCTAGAGGTTCTGCTGACTTGGTGATCAAAGTATGGCTGTATTCCAGGCTGTTCTCTCTCGTAGGTATAACACTTACTCCATGGTCATCTGGGAAACGAGGTCGAAGCTGGTGAAGTTGCCATTGGCAAAATTGTCTTTGTACTGGCCCATCTTAATAGCGTCCAGCCAATCATCCACAGTGCTAAAGCTAGAGAAGTCGGGCACACTGCGGTCAAGCAAGGGCAAATGCACACTGGAAGTCAATGAGAAAGAGAGAGAGACATGAGTCACACTGTTGCAGTAAAAATAGCCTTTAGCCACCAAGTAAACACTGAAATCCCCCTACTGTACATGGTACATTCCTAAACTACATGTGGTTCACATTTATTTGCCATATTATCATCAATGCAAAAAAAAAAAAAAAAAAAACTAATCTTGTGCATATTTTTGGCAATTGTGACACGCTTGGGATTTTTGAGCTATATTATTTCTTGGGTCAATATAATTCAATCTCTGGAGAGGACAAAAAGATGTTAGGGAAGAATTTAAGTGCAAAATATCCTCTGCCCTGCTTAATTCTTAAAAAAAAAATGCAATTAATGTCCCCAGATGACTGTACTTTTTAGCAACATTACTGTAGCATATAAGCCTCGAGGCAAAAAGAGCTGGTGGGAATCGCGCAAAACCAAAGCTTCTCACCATTGGTGTGATGACAGAAGAAACTGGGCCACTTTACATTTGTCCACAAGAAACTGACTAGAGTGTTGCCCACTGTTACTTCGTCTACCAGCTTTACTATTGTTTGAGGTTCATGATCGCCTGAAGCTTTCAATAATGATTTGATCTATCACCCATCTATTTACCCAGTTGATTTTATTTATGTACGTAGCAATTCAATTCCAAAAGAAATAACTGACAGCATTAATAAAGTCTACCACAGGTATCAGAACTTAAACCAAAGCATTGACCCCAGATTGAAAACAGTATGGTAATAATTTAGAAGGAGGCTGTTTAAAGACATTTCTATTAAGGTCATGTTCCATTTGGTTTTGTAAATATGCCTTGAATGATGCGAGCGAGACGGGTCTGGCAAAAGGTCAGGCGTAGAAAATTCCCTCTAATATATGAGACGCACACAAAAGGACACATGCAAACAGACATACACTTCAGTGTAATGGCGAGGGTGTAAGTACTAAATACCTTAAAAAAGAAACTTCAAAGCAAGTAATAAAGCTGTTTTTGTAGCCACACACATATCATATAACATGGATGGATCTGCACTCCTCTCCAAACAATACAGTATTATGTATGTGCAGCGGTTAGACTGAAAACGCCATTACGATCCCTTGATGCTGCCATGGCATACCATAGTGTAAAGTTTCACGTCTGTGTCTTTACTCTTTTACAAAAAGGCAATATGTCTCCATAAACTAAATACTGTAGAAACTTGTTTAAACATCTCTGTGACATTCTACATAAATGTGATTTATTGTAATGACTATTGCACACTACACTGCACAAGTTATGTCAGATGAGTCAAAGTGTTGAACGTATGCCCCGTTTGAAAGCTTAGAGAGCTGAAACCTTGCAGGTGACTGTTTTGGAACACACTACACGTGAATTTATTACAACAGAATATTATGTTAGCATGAAGCTCTAATACGCATTAACCACATTGCACAGATATATTTGGTAAAATATATTTAACTTTTGATATTTTTTCCTAAAAATGAAAAACACATTTAAAAAAATATTCACTCAGTCTGTTGCTTTCTCAAAATAAGGTATCTTAGAAGGTAGCATCATGTTGCTCTAAGGGTCTGAACTAACAATTATTTTGATAATCGATTAATCTTGATTATTTATTCGATTCATCAATGAAAAAAAAAATCCCAAAATAATTTTAATTAAAACCGTATTCATTTTTCCACTTGCATGACTAATATTTACAAATAAGGATAACATTTAAGTTATGTGCTGAGGAAAACGGGTCTCAAACGCAATAAACGGCACACGCATACGTCGCATTAACCAATTTTTGAAGCCCCTAATATGACGCATTCTCGTGTTTAGGACAACTTCCCCACAAAAGTTCACACTGCATCCTCCACTGTTTTCCATGCATGTCAAATTATTCACTTCTTTAATGTGAGTTGACTGGCAGATATTTTCCTTGTATAGTGCGCAGACACGATTAACCGATGATTAGCTGCAGCCCTAGTTGATTCATATCTTTTGAAACACCCTTCACACCAGTGATGCACTAAAATGATGTCAGACTGGGCAGCCCACTAGGTTTTACAGCCACCGACTCATCTGCTTCTGATAATCCAAAAAAACTGAATTCCGCATGTTTTCTAACTCACCCTGATGACAGTGGAGTCATGGCCTTCAGGCTGTTGGGGTTACGGATCATCTTGTCCAAGTTGTTGACAATCTGGCTGAACTTGGGCCGGTTGTTGCGGTCTTTCTGCCAGCAGTCCAGCATGAGCTGGTGGAGGGCACTCGGGCAGTCCATGGGAGGGGGTAGCCGGTAGTCTTGCTCAATGGCGTTGATGACCTGTAGAGGGAGACACAGATCCGTAAGGGTCTCTAGCCTGTTATTAAGAGGGGCGGAGAAAGATACGCTTGATGCATCTCAAGCACTATATATTAAAATTTCAGTGGCAGGTGACAAACGATAGTGGGAAAGAGGGAGGGATGGTTTCGGGAAATGACATGAGGCAGATATGAACTCAGGGTGCCTGCACAAGCATCACTACGTAACATGCGGTCACGCTCTTAACATCTTTAATTGTTTCTCGGGCCTGGTGTTTGTTAATCAGTAAGTCAATTCTTGGAATTGTAACATTTAATGTAATACATTGAAATGAATTTAATTTAAACAAATGTAATGTATTGCCATAAAACATTGTTTTGATAGGAGCTGTCGGCATGGCGCAAGGCAGGTGGTGGTAGATACGAGCCAGCGTCTGGGCGGGGGGTTGTAACACCGCAGGAGACAGAGGATTGATCTGCAGTCTTCATAAATGCACTGTGATCATTATCTGGGTCTTAGGGGGACACAAGGAAGCCATTTGTCATTGGCCACAAACACACACGATCACACTCACCGTTCACACTTACACAACCACACACACAGACTATAAATAAGCGGTCACAGTCAGCTGCTATCTAAATACCTCCTAAAATCAGCTAATAGATCTTGATTATAAGGGTGCTGATAACAACAATTTGGCAGTGCATGCGTTTCCTCACTGATCAAATGTGAAAAAAGAACAGTCGTAGAGTTACTAAGTTTTTTGGCAGCCTTCAGCCCGAGTCTGGCTCCCTACCGCCCTACTCATTTCCAATCATGCAACATCTGTCAGATTAAATATGATTAACACATGGCCTGCAATATACACGCTGACTAAATTGTACATTTGGAAAATGTGCTGCAAGTTGTTACAGGAAATTAGGAATGTCACTTAAATAAAACTTAAATACATCTCCAGCAAATTAACTGTGTAGCGTCACTAAATGTGCAAAACAGACATGGAGCGTTTATCTGAACTGAGCCGATGGATGTATCGTCACATTTGAATGGAACAGGATGCTTCAAGCGGCCTTGGTGGCCAGGAACGAGATGCACGGCCATGAAGCGAAAAGTGCTAGCAGGACCCGAGTGAGACCCGTCGTTCCCCAGCTCATTATCGTAGCCATTACGGCACTCCATTCAAGGCCTGATTAATCTCATTCAGGCGCCTCAAACGGCCAGCCCGATGGGAGGACCGCGACGCTATCTGGAGCTGCTAATAAGATAACAGGCGAGATCTGCGCTCCCTCTTAGCGCATTAGCGTTCACACTTTCAATTTGAAACTATTTTCATTATCTGGACCCATAATTTGACTTTTCGAAGCCACCCAGAGGGATGCTAGAAATGGGAGCTGTCTTCAAGGGCAGGGAATGTTTAGTGTGGCACCGTGCTTTGCATGTGAAATCGTCTTTTTGTTCATCAGGAAGTGAGTGTGAAGTACAGGTGAATTTTTGTGGTAGCCTTTATGAGAGATGTATATAGAGACTAAATGATCCCCTTTGACACAATACAAGGACAATAGCTTGAAGACACTCTCAATGTCACATGATGTAGCCACGAAGATCATACGTTCCAAAACAAACACAAATACAGTCCAAACCTCTTATTTAAACCCCAAAAATTTGATTTCTTGACGCAAATCCTTATGTCTTCTGCAATCTGATGCCAATCTGCAAAGACTGATAGCGCTCATGCAGTGTTTGGGGTTTGAGGTTTGGCCTTGCATACAGCAGAGCAGCACATGGGCAGATTTACGACGTGCTCTCTCTGCTGTTTACCTTAGCCTCTGATTCAACATTGCAGCACAGCACTCATCTATCACGCGCTAACACACGGCAACCGACCAATAGTCTCTGGCATGAGTGTTTGACTGCTTCTATTGAAAATTTGTTTTATAAGAAATTGGTGGTTATACTTAATAAAGATGGAGGATGTGGAGCTTTGAAAAGGTTATGAGGTTGGAACAGATATTGGAAGATTTGAATAACTAACTAAAGTAAAAAGAATTGTATGACTGTGTTTAAAACTAGGAATTCAAATTCCTTAACCATGAAACCACAGAATAAATGTACACGACCATTGAAAAGTTTGGGGTTAGTACGTTTTATTTTAAAATAAATATAGAAATATAGAAATAAATATTTTTATTCAGCTTATTAAGCAGCACAACTGTTTTCAACATTGATAATTAGAAATGTTACTTGAGCACCAAATCCAAGGATCATGTGACACTGAAGACTGGAGTAATGATGCTGAACATTCAGCTTTGCCATCACAGGAATAAATTGTGATAATTGTTCATAATATTACTGTACTGTATTTTTGATCAAATAAATGCAGTCTTGTTGACCATAAAATACTTCTTTCAAAAACATTAAACAAATCTTACAGACCCCAAACTTTAGAAGAGTAGTGTAAGCACTTAGGTACTTACGTCCTGATTGGTCATGTCCCAATATGGCCGCTCTCCATACGACATCACTTCCCACATGACAATCCCATAGCTCCATACATCACTAGCAGAGGTGAACTTCCTATATTGGATGGCCTCTGGGGCAGTCCATCGAATAGGGATCTTCCCACCCTGTATAAACCCAAATCAAAAACATCATCACAAATCAAAGCACAATTTTACATGAAACTTGCAAATCAAATAAAACAAGAGTTTTCACCAGGGCACTGGTATAGGTGGGGTCAGATGTGTCATCCTCCAAGAAGCGGGAGAGGCCGAAATCAGACACCTTGCAAACAAGGTTACTGTTAACTAAAATGTTGCGGGCGGCCAGGTCCCTGTGCACGTAATTCATGTCTGCGAGATACTTCATCCCAGAGGCGATCCCTCGTAACATGCCCACCAGCTGAATCACAGTGAACTGCCCATCATTTTGCTGTAAACAAGTACAGAATAGAAATGGGTCAAGACATAAAGATAAGTGTTTTAAGTAGTGATTTTAATATTTATTTAGCATGAAAATTATTGTATAAAAAGGGACAGAATGCACTCATAATTCTCAATAACAAAGAAACATAATCTGGAGTTATTTCACACTAAATAAAAGCAGAGGCAAATGTGACTTTTTATAGTAAGTTATTTTATGATTGTTAGTGTATGTCTATGTATAGTTTATCTAAATTGCTATAATATTTACTAATAAGATTTATTATACGATTGATTTATTAATAAATGATAAACAAAAACAGTGATAATTTGAAGTTTAGGCCTATTAAATGTTAAAAACGACTTTCTTATATTATTTCAAATGATGTAATTATTTTTATTTCAGCGATACTGGCCTTGATAGTAAAAATATACCATTTATTATTTAAAACCTTCTTCTTTTATGTTGTTTCTACATTAATTTGAGGATTCAATGTGTACATATATTTATGATTACAAGTTCTAGTCTATTAATCACAATAAAAAAAATAAAAAAATGATTAATTAGATACAATATTTTCTTAAAAACAATTCACAGCCCAACTTCTTATACAAGGCTTTTGTAAAAAAAATATTATATGAAATTGTGCTACAGTTTTTTTTTTTTTTTTTAATTGTGCTACAGTTATCTCTCTTGGGCAACCTATAAATCCCAAACAACAGCACTAAGACAAGAGTAAAGCTGTGGAAATCACAGTTAATGTCTAGTGTGCCCAGTCGGATAAGAGACCGAACACAATGCATTGAGTCAAGCCCGGATTGGGTTGGCTATGCAAACACTCTGGTGAGGATTGGTAGAGTTTATGCTACGCAATGCTAGATCAGACATTCGATGATCAATGTGGGCCCATGGCAAATCTTGCAGCTGTTGACCATGGTGGTCAAAAAGCCCTTTGCTCATTCGGAGGTCCAGCAGTTTCTGACCCAGCTGTGCTTGCAGCTGCCTTCATCTGCAGACCCTCCGCAGACAGCCATGAAGCAAGCAGCATTCAGCTTCCGATCAGAGACGACGAGTGCAGCCGGCGCAGTGTGGACAGACACGCACGCGTCAAGTGGAGAGAGGCGGAAAGCATTAGACGGTGCATGAAAGAACCATACGATGTCTTCATTCTGAGTCGCATACAAACCATTCCTTCTCTAAACTGCTTGTGTCACGCTCAAACCCTTCCCCCATGTTAAGTCGACTTCATCGAACTTCTCCTCACCCTCCACAGCAATTAAGCGGCATCCATTATTCATAAAGCTGAAATCCTTTGCAAATACAGCCTGGCACTCTAATCTGCTCACAGTGTTTGCCTATAGTTTAATTGGAGGGATTCTTCACCCCAAAGTTATTTGGATCTGCAGTCTGAGCAAGCAAACATTCTTTTTATTCCGATTAAACGAGAATTATTCTATCCGTGCCATTTCTTCTCAGACATGTCTTTGCTGCCGGTTCTGTGAAGCTGTGCTTAACTTTTCAGTTTGACGTTTCTCAAATCTGTTTGAAAGTTTTGGCAGCATACCTTTTTGAATTTCTCTCTCTTCTCATGGTTCTTAATCCACCACAAAACAATATTGGAAGTTGGATCAATGCAAGAACGACAGGTTAGCGTAGAGTCCCCCGCCCCCCCTCCTCACTGTCTTACAAGAGCTTCATCAGACTCATATTCTAGCACTTCAGCACTAACACACAATGTTGTCATCAGCTGTCTTAGTGAGGTGCCACAACAGAGATGTGTTGTTTTCAAAGAATTCAGCGTTCTGTCAGAAATGGATGACAGTCTTGCAAAAACAACACAATTGTGCGGCTGCACAAAGATCTGAGGCGTTTCAAAGCTCCTGCACGCCACCAAACTGACGTTATGAGAGCAAAAACACATTAGCTGGACTTTTTCAAATGTTTTAACAGAATTGTGATTTAAACCCAGAGTAAACCTGATGTATGAGGTGTTAGTTGTAATTTTTCACTCTTACTTCTACTTTCATTACCAGACATCAATCTTTTCCTCACGCTATGGCACAGTGGGTCATGTGTGTTCTGTCATGGGGTGGGCTGTGCAAGTATAAACACGAGCGAAACAACTGGCTGGCCAAACAGCTAAAATAACATCAGAACCTCACAATTACAGAGGTTAGCGAGAGCTGGATCTGATTGTGGTGAGAAGAAATAAATTCATTTCAAATATCTAACAAATGGCGGGTCGTTTGGTTCCTGTTTACTCGCCTTCGTTTAAACTACATAAACATAGAGGTTTCATGTTTCAGATAATTACACTTCCTGAGCCTAACACCCCGAAAAGCAATGTGTCAAGGATAAAATAAGTTTTCTCTTATGATAGATCAGAGGCAAAGTCTTACTAATGAGCAAAATAAATCATTCCTTCCCCAAAGATTACATATTTACATAAATCAAAGGCATATTTTCGACGCAATACACAGTGAGGCCAATTAGCAGCAATCAAGGCATCCGGACACCTATTTTATCCACATCAGCTCTGCGTTGAAATCAAATTGACGCGTGCCAGTCATAGGCTGACAGAGCCATTTTCTTATCATCCCCCACGCTGTTCTGTAAGCGGGGATTTGGATGGTTTTTGCACTCGGTTAATCATCTAAATGCGTCTGCAGGGATGGATGCTGTTATGGGAAACTGCAGAGAGATGTTTCCTCATGCTAAGAGTTTTCAAATTAAAACAATAAGGACAATTTTCTTATCATTCAGTGTGTTCTACGATATAGGATGGAAGTAAATATGGCGGCTCAGTTTATAAGACAAACCGCTCATCTGATGCTTGTAATGCAGAGAACGTGGCCGAGAGAGCGTGACCAATGCGAAATGAGGCCATGACTAACCACAGAGCAACGATTCAACGAATTCTTTAGAGAGACCATCTTAAAGCAAATGTTAGTGTGGCAACCCGTAGAGATGAATGGAAGAGTATTGAGCTTATTACAACAGTCCTACAGCTGGAATCAATACTGAGAGTAGATGTTTGCGGCAGGGGGAAGCTGGGTATTACAGAGAGACCCTGTGGAGAATTACCTGATGGACAGCATGAGAAATTAGGAGTGAACATTTGTATGATGTTCAGCATGGTGATGTGCATACACACCTGCTGATGTGAGATTATCACTTCAATGCAACCAGCATTTGAAGCATGTTTATGTTACTGAGCTCTTGTTTGCTTGGGGAAATCCACATTATTATAAAGAATCAGTTCATTCAGAAGGTCTGTTTCAAAGAAGTCATTGTCCATGAGTGTTCACACATATTGCCCTGCATATTTTGAATTGTATATTTTGAAGTACTAGGGATGGATGAGATTAAAATCCTAGACAACTCTAATAAGATTATAATTATGTAATGGACAATAAATGATAAATGGCTGATATTAAAATTCAATACTATTTTGTCTAAATAAATTAAAAATAAAACAAACAAAAATCAATTGTTTTAAATGCTAAAAAAAATTGAATTTAGGCAAAACAATATTATAATGTATATTATGACATTTTGTATTATATATTTATATTATAAATTATATTATATAAATATATATATATATATATTAAATATATATAAAGATTAATTTATCACTGCTTTCAATTAGGTTATATAGTTTGCATCACAACAATCCTCACCCTAAGGAAAGAGTCCAATGAGCCATTCTCCATAAACTCAGTGATGATCATGACGGGGCTGCTCTTGGTCACCACTCCCTCCAAATGGATGACATTGGGGTGATCAAACTGCCCCATGATGCTCGCTTCACTCAGGAAGTCTCGCCTCTGCTTCTCTGTGTAACCTGACTTCAGTGTTTTGATGGCCACAAACATCTCTCTCTTTCCTGGGAGCTTTAGGTTTCCACTGCACACCTCTCCAAACTCTCCTTTGGATAAAGACAAGTGGATTGCTATTTAGGTCAAGGCACAAGAAAAGCTTCATGGTAAAACACTGTTGGATGTTTGGAGGATTGATTACCTGCTCCAATGACTTGCTCAATTTTCACACACGAGATATCAATCTCCTTTGCAAACTCCCTCACAGCTTCATTGGGGTCTTCATATGTAAATGGATCAATGTAGATCTTCATTCCTGGTGACACTTGAAAAAAAAAAAAAACAGCTATAATATTTAAAACTAATTTAAAATACGATATACAATACTGCACGTCAGTATAGTCAGTGTAAATGTTTGAAAGCATTAGTGATGTGGGTCTTTGGAAATTTTGGGAATGGCTGGCTTTCTAGTAGCTTTGGATTCTGAGCCTGACATTGGAATAGTTCATGACTGCAGTCAGTGGAGTGTAACAGCATTCGCTAGGAGAAAGATAAGGCATTTTAATGTATGTATCAGCTCTGGAGTGTCATAGTCCCTGATGGAGACCATTTATCAGCAATTTCCATTGCTGCCAATCAAATGGCTTTTGATTGCAGGTAAATTGGCTTAAGGTGAACTTAAATGTGAGGGGACTCATGTGTGTGTCATTCCTGCCTTAAATCAGATTATTCAGCCTCTCAGCTCCAAATCTACCCAAAGGCATTTTAATAGACATTGTGTTTTCTTGCAGCTGGAGTGTTTTTTTTTTTTTTTTTAATATATATATATATATATAATTGGTGATCTGGCTGCACAGACATTTTGGAATTGATAAATGTATTCTCACAACAGACAAGGAGAAGATAAATAGAGCGAGAGAAGTGAATGGCATCCAACGTCAAAGGATTTGTGAACGTTACAATATTACAAATTCATGAGGTTGTAGTGTATGTGCTATGCTGGAGAATGTTCTTCTGAGTAGAGCTCGCTTTTTAAGGGATAGTTCACCCAAAAATGAAAATCTGTCATCATTTACTCACCCTCACTTTGTTCCAAACCCATGTAACTTTCTTTCCTCCGTGGAGCACATAAGGACATTTTGAGCAGGATGTTGATGCTGCTCTTTTTCCCACTCCCTTTCATGATATGGACAAGGGCAGCACAAACATTCTGCATAACATCGCCCCTTTTTTTTTACAGACGAAAACAAAAATGGTGACAGAGTTTTAATTTTTAGTAAACTTTCCCTTTTTTAAGATACAAAAAAACAAAACAAAAAAAACTAGGTAAGCAAAAGAGAGAGAAAGCGTGAACAAGACAGGTGAGAAGAGTGAGAATTGGAGCACTTTCTTCTCTTGAGCACTAATGGATGAATTCTGACCTTGATTTTTCTAGGTTTTACCATCCCCACACTCTTCCAGAAATGATTTCAATAAATACAGCATTTACCAATGATTACACTGCGTAAAAGCTGTTTAAATTGATAAGGAAGGGCAAAGAGAAATAAAACTTGAGGAAAAGTGCCAGACCATTTTCATTCAGCAGAGTGAGCAAGAGAGAGATAAACTATAAGCCCTCAGAGAGAGAGTGAGCAAGAGCAAGCGAGCGAGCTTAGCTTTAAATTATTGCCTCGAGAGAATCTTAAAGATTTATTTCTATAAATGGAACAGCACTCCGAGGCTAAGATGGTATTTACTGAAGTATTGCTCATTTTCTGACTAATCTTTGATGGATCTTACTAACTTTGAAACACCTGGCACTGAGCTCTTTTTGCATTAGATTTGTGTACTACTGTGATGGGAAAATAAACAAGTGGCGGAAAAAGAACTAAGCAAAAGAACAAAGACAAACAACGAAATCGCTCGTAGGGAAAGTGGATAATATGCTCTCTGAGGAGATTTTTGAGGGAAACTGGGATTAATATTTCACAGATGAATCTCGAGAAACCAAGGTCCAACTTTGAGACAGTGTGTTTGACAGTGAAAGAGATACAGTAGAGGTGTCTGAAGTGGGTAAAAGTAAGTGTTTGTATGCATGTAACAAAACAAAGTTTGGAGAAAAAAATACATTGAAGTGGATTCATGTAAAATGTTGATGGTTTTACTGTCTTACTGACCTTCAGTTTATTTGTATGCCTGTTTGAGATTTTGCTAGCTTTCTGTTTGTGTAAATGATATACTACCATTCAAAAGATTAGGTTTAGTAACATTTTTGTTTTTGAAAGAAATAAATACTCTTATTCAGCAATGATGCACTAAATGTGACATTAAATACTTTTGCATGGCTACAAAAGATTTCTATTTCAAATAAATCTGTTCTTTTGAATCTTTTGAATTTTCTATTCATCAAAGAACCCTGAAAAAAAGTATCCCGGTTTGAACAGAAACATGTTTTCAACATTGATATAATAAATGTTTTTTTGTTTTTTTTAACACCATTACAGGAATAAATTACAATCATTGGAATTTAATTTCACATTATTGCTGTTTTTACAGCATTTTTTATCAAATAAATGCAGCCTTGGTGAGCATAAGACACTTTGTTCAAAAACAAAAAATCTTACTGACCCCAAACTTTTGAATGACAGCGTACGAAGAAATGTATACATAGTGTGTGTATAGTACTGCCAAGTCCTAAGTACTCACTGTGGCCGCTTGTGTAGTGCTGCAACTTGTCCGTGTATTCTGAATCCGCTCTCTCGAACCCACGTCTGAAAGAACAAAGGCAAACAGCTCTACTTGTACTGTTTAAAAAGGTGCTAATGCCATGAAAACAACACTTACTACTGCCTACCATCATCTTGTTAACACAACCTCATCATTAGAGTTTTTACGAGCTATGCTGCTCTGTAAATGTCCACTAATGAAGCAAATGAGGACAAAGGCGTAAGATTTTGACATGTTGTTGGTATAATTGGGGGAAAGCTATGCTAATGGTTTACATGTTTAAAACACGCTGAGAGGAACTCACCGGTTGCAAACGATGATGATGACCACCACCGCAATGAGAAAGACCAGACCAGCTGCCGCCGAGCCAATGATGAGAGGCAGCTTCTCTTGAATGCTAGTGTTGTACTCCTCTGTAGGTACACACAAACACACACACACACACACACACACACACACACACACACACACACACACACACACACACACACACAAATCCAAAAGTTAGCACTTTCTGACAAACCCCACCAGTGTGTCTCTATATATGAAGCAGCCTGAAGCAAGTTCAGACTCCACTGAGGCACAGGAGTCCTGCAGTGTATGTCTACACAGGTGAGAGACCCTCACTTCCCCACTTTCACAGTGGGGAATCTGGGACAGGAAGCCCTGTGCAAGATACCTTCAGGCAGATGGGGATGTACACTTGGACTCCTTGGCTACAGCAGCATATGGGCAGGCAATAGAGGAAATGTGTTGGTGCAAAACAGACGGATTGGGATGTTGGGAAGGCCTGGGGAACTTTCTTTTCCCTTCCTTTCCTGCCTAGCTTTCTCGTTCTCCTCTAGTTGTTTATAATTACAGACTATTCGTTCACAACGCAGACAACCCCCTGCGCTCACTCTGCAACCCTTGAGGCTAAGTAAGCTGCTAGCGTGCTACCAGATTTTACCACATTTAAACACTTGCTCCGAGCTCCCAAAAAGCTGATGTAGTAAGTAAACAAAAACCTGAACTTCATCGGGTCTCAAGTGAATTCAACTGCACTGTAACTTCCTTTTTAATCTGTTTTAAAACTCTTGGTTAAATCACTCCAAATGAGCGCAGCCTGCTGGCATGACACATCCGTGTTTGGATCACCTTGCTGAGTTGCTGTCTCTCATCATGCCAGGAGAGAGCTCGGGAGGATAGATCAGACTAATTCTGACTCTCCGCTCGTAATAAGCGGCTTAGAGAGTAAGGAGCCATGAGTGAGCAGCTGCCTCTGAATGAGGAGATCTGGGAAGGGCAAAACGATGGGCGGCCATCCAATGGCATGTTTCAGCCACCATTCTTCCTCTGCAGAGTTTTGCGAACATAATCTAAAAACGGGCCCAAACTATATAAGCAAAACAGTATTATTTATGCAACAAAATGTATGTATAAAATTGTATGTTTTCCCCCCAATATTATTTATATTATTAATAATATAAATAATTATCTAAAATATGTAGTGTATCTTTAACTACAAATCTGTTCAAATTTAAATTTTTTGGCCCAAGATATAATTTATACTGAATCTAATCAGAAACATGCAGCAGAGAGAGGACAGGACATTTGGAGATGTAACATGGATCATCATTAGACGATTAGATTAGTAGATGAACTATCTGCTTCAGCAAGTCAATTACACACAGGCTTGCTCTTAAGATAAGAAGTGGGAAAATGATGGGCTAAATCATATGCATGTAATTTATTCCCATGAATGCCAAATTTGAAGAGGTGATTTTGTATTAAATAAACCACTGTTTTATCATAATTTTAATTAGATATTCACCCTCAGTCATGGTCTGGAAGTACATCTTGCCGCTGAAGCGTCCGAACCCCGCCACCGTACGGGCTCGGACCTGGAAGACGTAGATGCCTCCAGGTTTGAGGCCACGGATGACTGCAGTGTTGGTTTGACTCTTTACTATGGAAGAATTATGCTCCGTCTGGTCCTGAAACAGAGAAATGACAAAAAAGGGTAAAGACATTACTTTGATTAAATCCAGTGGTGTTTTTGCTCAGTATTTCACACCAAAGGACATCACAAGAGACTCAGAAGAGTACATATGGCTCTCTAACAGGGCTATCTATCTCATCAAGTCCCATCAGGAGAGCCCGACTGAGGGTGCTGGGCACAGGAACGGTGGCTGACACTTTCAGGCCAGCCACGATTCATTAGTCTGGGTTGAAAGCTGTGGCCACTGTCGCGCTGAATGAGTGTCTGTTTGTGTAAGCAAAGAAGAGAAAGAGTGATAGTGAAGGAGAAGCAGATAATGTAGGACTCAGTGTGTGTCTATACATGTACTACTTGAGTGCTCCGTTTTTTTTCTGTCAGCTCTATTTCTGAACTCTGTGATGTGAGCTTTGCTGCAGTGTTTTGCAGTGTTTTGACAGGCGGTCCTCAGCACTGTCTGCGAAAGGAATTATACTGAGGAAAGACTAAGAACAGGAGCAGAGCCCATGGGACAGTCAGCTTATGTGTGTGTGTATTACAAAGAAAGAAAAGACAGAAAGTATCTGTTAAACTATGCGTGTTGTATTTAAGGGTGTGGTTGTCTTATGTGTGTCAACCAGCGCAACAAAGCGAGCGAAATGGGAGACTGAAAGAATATCGGCATACTATGTGGGTGTGCGTGTTTCTCAAGCACAAGTTAGCGTGTGTGATTTCTGTGGCCCGCGCTGACAGAGAGGAATCTGTAACTGAAATATTTGTTTTACTTCAGTGAAATCTCTGTTATTTTAGCCACTGGTATCCGGATCGAACCACAACAGTCTTTTGCAGAGCAACTGCGTTTGTAATAAAGTTCGACAGAAAAGGAATTTGCTATTCGATATGTCCGACAGCTGCCAAAACCCTCAATTAAACAGCAATCGAACATCAGCAACCTTTTTCACAAGGAACTTTAATACATTAACATTACTTGATATATTTTTTTTTCGGTTTAATTTTTGTTAAGTAAAATGTCAAAATAGTTTTGATCATTTTAATATTTATCATTATTATGAACATGTTAAATTACACTGCATGCTTTAATTCACTAAAAGTGCATACATTACTCAAGTGTGTTTATGTGGTACCTTCTCATAATACTGCAGCTCATAGTCGAGAATGACCCCGTTGGGCTGGTCAGGCTGGGACCAGGAGAGAGTGATGCTGTCAATGGTGCGGCTGACCTGATGCATGATAGACACCGTAGAAGGAGCTGGAAAACAAAACAGAGACATATTATATGCAGTATTTAAAGATTGATGCAAAACAAGTTGTGGACATGCTTTATATACAGCAATATAGGCATTAAAGCACAGATCCTGGTGTGTGATTAAACAGATGCAAATTGCACAGCGCTGAACCACATAAACAAGGTGGGAAAGGGAATTTCCAGGCCAGGCTCTGTCTCTGTCTCACTCATTGGTCATGGTTCCACAACGCGATGTAATCTAGCCTGAAATCTCTTCTCTTGTTATATTCTCCTGAAAAGGAAGGCGGACTAATTTTGTGGTGTGCTGAAAACACATAAAACCAGGTGCAATTTCTACTCATGAAAACCACAAGTATGTTGAACACAACTGGCATTTTGTGTCTTTGAATTTGTGAATTATAGAGTTTATTTTTTATTAGCATGCCTGGTAATTATGCGGGAGAGTGTCAAACCCTATATTAGTAGCTCTGTTGTGTCGGACTTGTCCAACCTGACTGCTGTGCAAAAGAATGCTTCCCTGTTCATTACTGAAATAAAAGTCCAGGGTGTTCCTAATGGCCATTAAGCATTAGAGCGTGGCATACTGGGTCAGAAAAACTCAATGGAGATGCTCGGGAACGCAGTTGAAGCAGTGTGGGCTTTGGAGAGGCGGGATTTATGACCCTTGCCGTCTCCAAGGCTCAGGCCCGTTAAGACACGGGCCTCTCCTCAGGCACACACTTCTCTACGAAAAAGCCACTCTTTGGGAAAGCCAGTCACTACTATCAGCTTGAGCTTTTGGTCTCCGGGGTTGAAGGAGAGCTTAAGTGGCTTATTCGTGTGCTTATTTCCCACTCTTGAGAGCCCAGAATGAGTTGTAAATCTGTCTCAAATACACAGGTGATAGAGAAGCTTAGAGCAGCACTGCTCATTTTCAGCAGGTTTTCTCTCTAGGGGTATCACAAATATGAAATCTTAGAACAAAATTAATTGTAATTAATGATTCAATTGTCTGATAAAATAAAATAAAATAAATTACAAAAAAAGAAATAAAAATCTAATTTGTCCAACCTGACTTTTGTACAAAGGAAAGGTCCCCTGTTTATTACTAAAACAAAACAAAATATAATAAAAAATACAAAAATAAAATGAATTAATTTAATTAAATCTAACTTGTCATCACTTTTATTACTAAAGATATAAAATGAAAAATTAATTACTAAAATAAATAAATAAATTTCAATTTATGATTGTAATTTACAGTGGACAATAATCTCAAATAATTGTAATCAGGCAATTATGATAATAATCTAATATGGGATATTATAATAATCACTACAGGCCTAGTCTGACCTAGTGGGCGTTCATTTATCCAAATGTACATGCTGAACAAGCTATAGTCTTGTTGTCCCTGCCAGTTAATAAATATATGTCAGACGATAATGAATGGCTTCCCAGAAACCTGAGCAGTACGGGAGGGCTTGTGAATCCTCGGTCGGTATGCGCCACCGTGCTCGGTCCAACCAAGACCTATGTTCTAAAAGGCAAGCAACTGGCAGCATCTTGTCTGCCTTAATGGTGGTATGCAGTATCAACAGAGGACTAATAAGAAAAGCAGTCAGGCTTCCTCTACAGGGAAGCATACAGGCATCATATTATACATGAATAAAATATATATATTTAAAGGCTGACATATGTGCTTTGTGCGCTGCATTTACATTGCGCCCAGCCTGTCGCTGGTAATCCAGTCTGGGCTAATGCAAACAAAGTCAGAGCATGTACAGCAGCTCATAAGAGTGAACATATGCTGATTTGAGGCAGATTGTTGCGGTTTTCCAGTTACTGGGGGATGTTTTCCTCATGCCTGAATGACAGCCGAATCTTCCTGATTCACAGAAAGTTAGCGGGCATCATAGTTCAATCTAAAGGAAAACAGTAGCATCATAGGTAAGAAAGCGACAACTTAAACATCTTAGCGAAGAAAGGGCACTCTCAGAAATGATTATCACAGCTAGTAAAGTGTTTGTTCTGCTTTTGCAGAATTCCAGTGTTTCCACACAATTGCGCTCCATGGTACAGCTGATGAGGACTATTTATCTGCAAGCCTAAGTGCTTAACTTTTTCCTGGCAGACTGAGTGTTCGGACACATTGGAACGATCACACTATGTGCCGCACGCGGTCTCTGTGCGTGAGGTGCAGAAAACATAAGCATGAGGAAGAGATAGCGTTTGCATATGGGCGCTGAGGAAAACAACCAGATGGAACAGAACGGTCCTGTTTAAAAGTTGGATGGAATAAGGATGAGCTTATAGAATCATACATATCCAAACAGTTGATTGGTAATTTATTCATCACAGTGCTGGGCATTAACATTTATATGGGCTGTTCTTCTGGACCAATATGACAAACACCAGGATTTGTGCACACTTTATGACTATTTTGCAATAGTTTCTGAGAACTAATGTATATATTCTGATATACTGCTATATGCCAGTATATCTTTACTTCAACGTCTAACAGATCCATAATAAATAATATACACGGTTTACCAAGTTAATTCCACTCATATAAGTTTATTGGTCTGTAATGGGGCATGGACTTGCAAACACAAAAAAGCGCAACACTGATCCAGTTGAAGTGCCTCTCAGCCATTATAACTACAGCAAGCCTGGATTCTGGATTCTTTCTTAGAATCCCAACAAATACTTTGCCCAAAATTCCAAACAATAAAAGAAACAAAAAACGAAGAAACGAAGATCATGCTGCTGAAAATTCAGCTTCGCCATTACAGGAATAAATTACATTTTAATATATATTGAAATGGAAAAGAGTTAAGTGTTGAATTACAATAATATGTCAGAATATTACTGTTTTTACTGAACTTTTGAACAAATAAATTCAGACTTGTAAGCATAAGCATAAGCATTTCAAAAACATTACCCCAAAAGAAATCATTCTCAGGTGACACTTATTCTGATATAATGTATATGCATATATGTGTGCATTTGTATGTAAATTAATAAATGTAAATGATCCCTATTAAAAAGATGCTTGATTGAATTAATATGTATGTGTGTGTGTGTGTGTGTGTGTGTGTGTGTGTGTGTGTGTGTGTGTGTGTGTGTGTGTTGTGTGTGTGTGTGTTTGTGTGTGTGTGTGTAATACACAACATATATTCATATTAATTCAATCAAGCATCTTTTTAATAGAGATATTTTTTATTAATTTACATTATATCAGAGTAAGCGTCACCTGAGAATGATTTCTTACTTATAGGTGTTTAACGACTAATGAGTGATAATTATGGACAGGGCGTACAGTGAGTGAGCAAAGAACCAAAAGCTCGGCCTAATAATCATATAAAAGGCTCTGAGTGTTGTGGAATGTTCTCTCAACTCCACTGGCTCTGCACTACGGGTCTATATAATAGGTTTGGAAGGCATGTGGATCTCATTTGGAGGCGAGTTGTGGTGTGGAAGAGCGACGTAGTGATTTGGTAAGGTTGGTAGAAGTAGCCCTTACAGGTCAGCGCTTATAAATTTCGTCCACCCCCGTCGACTCCCCGAGCCCCTTTTACGGTAAAACTTTTCCCCACAGCAAGCTTTTCCCAGCACAATCTGACAGCAGCTGCTGTTCCTCTACCACGCAGGACCGTACACTGCGAGTATTCCCTATTTACGAGACTCGCGTCCAGAGAGAGCCAGAAAGGAGGGGAAGAACCCACTGCATTTGCATGTAACATTTAGCAATGGTGTACGACCTAAAAAAAAAAAAGGCAGAGAGAAACAGTGAGTCTGGCAGGCGTCCCTATTTCCCATCTGCATTGGATTGAGGGTTTTATGTCTCCACAGAGTTTCCAGCGCCGTAAAGCAGCGCACCCCTTTTCAGTTCATCAAGCTTTAAACCATCTGCACTGGAAAAGATTGAAGCATTAATGTACTCGTATACACACCATAAGCTAATTCAAAAAATAGGCACTTCAGCGTCTTAAGAAGATTGCAGACACTTACAGAGAGTTTGAGTCTAATCTGAAACCCTCAGCACGGTTTCACTGTTCAAGGTACTCTGGTGTTTAGTGAAAACCCAAGCAAGTCTGTAAATGGCAGCTGTCCAATGACGTGCATTAGCATTCCTTCTTTTATGCATAGACGCATAGTCAATATGATGTATGTCGACTGCCATCTGACAGATCTCACAATCTTCACAGACAATCAGAGGTCTGTTGGCACATCACATCTAAACAAGGGAACCTGTTCAACTCTTGTTCTTTTTGCTAACAGAGAGGAGGACAAATTATATTAGCGTTCATGATTTTGTTATCCTGCCATGATTTATTTGGATCAAGACTCGGGCACAAGGACAGAGATAATCACGTGATCCCAAGCCGGTACGTGATTTTAGCCTGGGACTTTGGACTAAAAAAATAACCTAGGGAAATAGAAATACAGAAATACAGACACAAGCCCCATGAAAATCTATACATTTATGTAATATTTTCATTTGCATATTATCTGCATGATACATTAAGATATCATCTCTAATAAACTTTTAGCTAGTATTCTTTTATCAGAAGTCTAAATAGATGCTGAAATGTAAATTATGGATGTACTTACAACATCTAAAACGTAAACATTAGGGAAGTAACGATACATAGCTATATCGAGATATTGCAATATAAAAATGTGACGATATGTATCGTTGATGCAAAAGACAAAATTCCCGATATAGTTTGTCAAAGACTCAGCTTACTGTATTTATAAGGTATAATTCACCCACAAATGTAAATTCTGTCTTCATGTACTCACTGTAGAACCACACTTTACATAACAATACATACGAATACTCATGAGATCATGTTGCATGATCATGTGATGCTGAGAGCTGACAGAGTATCCACATTACGGAGATCACTTGTGTCTGAGGGCTGCAAAACTAACCTTATTAGCTGTCTTTGTCATTGCTCATAGCTTTGACGTCTTCTTGTTCTGTACATCATCACTTCTGATACACTTTGTAGATGAATGCAAAGAAATGAAAAACAGAAAAATGATACTTTTGTGCTTAATTTTATCGCTATTCAAAGTACTCATTCACCCTACTGGGTTTTGCTTTTTAATAAAAAAAAACAAAAAAAACAAAAACAAAAATATTGTTAAATATTACAATTCGAATAAATATTTTCAGCAGCCATTACTTCAGTGTGATGTTTTGATCTTGAAATCTATGTGCAAGGAGTAGAAAAGTAAATAAAAGAAATGCAGCGGAGGGTCTTGGATATTTTAAAGCCTTGAATTTCAGGATCATATCAAACAGCCGTTCCATACAAATTACACTGGACATTTGTTTATACTTCTTGGTCTTTTTTAAATATTTCACAAAAACACAATAAACTTTTCCACTTCCAGCAATAAATCAACATGTCTAATTGAGCCTTTGCACCTGTCACTGCAGTACTTTGTTAATCCAGGATGATTACAGCAAAACAAACTGTTCTTTGTGAATATTATTGGCTTTGATTAAACAACAGTGATTTAAACACTAAATCCCTGTTGTATTGTATTTACTGTTGTTGGACGTACGAGCGGAATGTTTTCAATCATCATAGCGTTCGTAATTGGCAAGACTTCAAACTTATGACAATAATGCACTTATATTGTAGTTTTCTTTTCTGTACACATGCATAATGAAATGGATATTTTATGCACTGCTCACTGCATAGTCAACAGCTCTTGTGGCCAGTCCTGCATACTTATGAAGGCCTTTTCCCTGGCTAATGCAAATGAAACAACCCTTACTTTCCTCCGATGACACCTGATGTGATTAGTATGCAACAGCATGTGACAGGACGAGAGCTGTGATTTTGGACTTTGCCAGTGCTCCAGGTGTCCGGTGCAGTCTCCTGCCCGGCTGCCCCCTGACCCCACCTGGCACCTTCCATATGTGCCCTCTCTGCCACCTTCTGTCACAGTGCTCCCACACCAGCCACCCCCTTTATATTTGTGAGGGACGGCATGAAAAGGGCAGCCTTCTCGGGGAAAGATCCATGTCCGAGGTGGAAAAATCCCCTCCCTCCCCAGCTCTTCTACATTACAGGTGGCAATCGACATCCATCTGAAAGCAACACTGAAGCGAGTCCATTTTGAATACCGAAATGGATGACTCTCTCTGCAATAAGGTCAAGACAGTAAAATACAAAAGTGCACTTCTCAATTACATGGCAATAGAATCATCTAGCTCTGTATCGCCACATTCTCCAGAGGCTGCCGGTGGCATCACTGTCTCTGGTGGCCCGACAGGAGTTCGCCAAAGCAATTCTGAAGATAATTAAGTCATAAATCTTCCACCAGCACCCGACAGCGCCCGAGCCAGATTACCAGACCCAACTCTGCATAATGTAATTCATTCACACAATGATTCCCCCATCTGATAAGGAACCAATTCATTTTCTCAGGTATTAAGGAAAGCCTGACACATGTGGTACTGCTCACCTTGGGCTAATGAAATGGATAAACAAACAGTAGCTGGAGTGTATTATGCTGAATGACGCAATAGAGTACATGTGAGCTGGCAGACGGAAACAGCATATGGGTCGGCCGTTTATCTGGGTGCGCCAGACTCTCACGCAGAAAGCTAATGGCTGGGAGCTAATGTTGCCAGGAGTTTTCTGTGATGGACAACAACTGTTATGCTCAAACAGTGCGTTAGACTGGAAACATGCTAAACAAAAATGGAACATAAAGAATAAAATACCATCTGTAATAACTTGGAGTGCACTATTAAGTCATTGAATATGTTTCACCAATTTATGTAACAAAGTAAAACCGTTTCAATTATTATACTGTATGTAAAAGTTTGACACAGAAATGTAATAAAAAAAAATTAATAACTCTTTTCTCAAGTTAAATTTTCAAAGTTCAATTCATCAACAGTTAATGCATTAAGTATTATGAACTAACAACATACAACCTTTTGTTTTTACATCATTTTATTTTAGGTTATTGTTGTTAATTACCATTAACCAAGATTAAGAAATGCTGATATTGTTCACTGTTAACCATAATATTAAGTGTATTTAAATTCTGTATATTACAACAGTAATTTGTGGTTATTTGTTAAATGTTTATTAATTTCTCATAAACCTTTTTTTAAATATACATTTATTAAATGTGGATAATTTGTTTGATAAAATTATGCAATATTTGGTTGATTCGTAAAACCATCATCTCTGTTGCAATATACAGTGCTGCAATGAATTCAGGGCATGGCAAAGGATGTAAAGCTCAACCACATAAGGCTTATTGAATCTTGTAGACAGAATTGTTGATTTTTTGTGTGTGTGTTGCCATTCATCCATCTCTGCAGTGGGAAGAATAGCACTACGTATAAAGTGAAGCGGACTGAGCCATGTGGCTCTATTTCTCTCCATTCATGGGGAGAGGCAAGTTAAACGACCCCTTGAGTAGCACTTGCCAAGTGCTTCCCGACTTTAGGCAAATCACAAATTGCATGCGATCTGTCACACACTGCTCTAATAAAACTTTCAGAGAGAGGGACACCCGGGCGGACATTTTCTATCCTTGGCTTGATAAATGCTGGTCTCAAATGTGTGTGTTATAGTAAAGTGAAGGGCCTGGAGTCAGTTTGGGTTTACTTGATGACTGATTAACCTTGCTTACCCTGTTGATGCAGAGCTGCAGGGGACAGGCGAGGAAAGCCAAGCAGAAAGGAAAGGTAAAAGCTGTCTTTGTGTCTCCAGCTGTCCGACACAGACGTACACTATTACTGTAGCCGACCAGAGCTCAAGGCCTTCATTCCAGTTTGCCTCTGTAAAATTGCCTCAATAACACATTGTGCCTTTCTTCAATACAGCTTTGTTAAGCTTTCTGGTGTGCCATAATTAAGACAAATCACTAAACTAATAAAGGAAAAGCATGCTCTGTTTAGACCTCCAAGGGACACTGATCTAGATTGCTGCTTGGGCTTCAGTCAAAGATCAACAACTACCCTCAACAACACACTATGATGCAAGTAAATGGACGCTCAAGCTACTTGAATGCATGTCACTGCATTACAACAAAGTATCAAACCAAGTGAGGAATTAAACCACATGTCTATTAAGCTAAATAAAAATAAATAAATAAATAAACAGGTTAAGTTTTCAATGATAAAACAAGATAACATTTTCAAAAATAACACGAAAGGTTTGCAGAAATGAAATGTCCACATTTTAAGCATGGGTTAAGTGCATCCTATTATTTTTTGGGCTCCACTGTATCAGTAATTCTCATTCAGTCTACTTCAAATTGAATTTTTATCCATTAAACTCAAAACCCTTGAAATAAGGGGGTTTTCAGATTTTTTTTCTTTCTGCTATTTGATTCTCTGGTGGAAAAGTTTGAAGGCCTTCAAAAGATTAAAGGACCCTTGACACAGTTTTACAATGACCAAATTCATTTCAAAGGTTCTTCTCTGCTAACGTTTTAAAGCATGAAGTGTCAACGTGTCTAAGTTGAAATGGCCTAGATTTTTTATACCAAGATTAGTGGTTCTCATCTAGTTTTGCTTCAGGGCCCACATTATATAATAGACATCAAGTGGTTAATTAGCATAGTCCTTAGTACATAAAAATGTCTTTACAAACGAAGTGTTTATTTATACTGAAAGCAAATAGCCAACAGCTAACCTGGGTTTTTTCCTGTAACTCTGCCCACCTATATTTATACTTTGTGTGAATAGCATCTATCAGTATTTGCTGTAAACAACTGAAAAATGTATTAAAAAAAGGATATGGGAAGTTGGGAACTACTTTTTCCCTTTTTTAAAGGTTAATGAATTCCTCTCAGACAGCAAATGCAGTGAGTTTGCTTCCTTCTTCTCTGAGAAAATCAATAATATCAGAAAGGTGATCAGCACATCCTTGAGTCACGCTGGGGTCAGACAGATCAAACCACAACCTGTTACTATGTCTGATTTCGAAGAAATTGATGGCAACATTTTGGAAGAAACCATACAGCACCTTAAAACATCAACCTGCGCCCTTGACGCACTTCCCACATCTTTTTTCAAAAGTGTGTTAAACTGTTTAGAAGCAGATCTCCTAGAAGTGGTAAACTCCTCGCTTCTCTCTGGGAATATCAACATATCACACCAATCCTCAGGTCTTTACACTGGCTCCCAGTTTAATTTAGGATTGATTTTAAAATATTATTACTGGTATATAAATCACTAAATTGCCTAGGACCTAAATACATTGCAGATATGCTCACTGAATATAAACCAAATAGATCACTCAGATCATTAGGATCACATCAACTAAAAATACCAAGGGTTCACTCTAAGCATTGCGAGTCTGCTTTTACTGTAGCTACGATGCCAGCCGCAGCTGGAACTAGCTTCCAGAAGTGATCAGATGTGCTCCTACAGTAGTCACATTCAAATCCAGACTCAAAGCACATCTGTTTAGCTGTGCATTTAATGAATGAGCACTGTGCCACTGTGCGTCCGACTGATTACACTGTATTTCATGTCTGCATTCTCCTTTTGATTCTAAACTGAACTCAAATGGCACTGATTGATAACAACTCTGATATGTTCACAACCCTGTCGCACCCTCATTTTGGGTTGTGACCCACAAGTTGAGAACCACTGGCCTAGATAATAAAATCATCTTAAAAACTAACTTCTCTGCAGTGAAAAATGGCAGAAAAAAGTGAACCATAGGAACCTTTTGCAACTTTACTCACTACTACATTCTGGGTCAATGCAGAGAACAACACCAACCTGATACTTAGTGGGCAGACTGGACATAATTCATCAAGATCTGGAAAAGAACTCTCCAAGGCCAAGATCATAACACTCTCCCCATAATAGCAGTGTTTATGAATTGTTCATCCCTTAATAAGTGTGCACGAGGACAGTTTAAGCCCATGATGTATCATCACGCATAAGTATAACTCGGGCTTTAAAGACCGTCCAGCATACAAACTTGCGCTCAGAGTTTTTCTTCCTTTGTCTGCTGTCCTTTCAGCCATTTGAGTCAAACTTCAACTGTATTGTGTGTGATAATGATGGACAGTGTAAAAAGGCCTGGGAGAGGATCATACCGGCAGCTGTGGAGAAACTTCCTGAAAACAATGCTTGAGAAAATAGTAATTTCAATTGACGCCTACTGCAAATCTCATCATCAAACCTAAAATCTAAAAGGGGGCCATTTGCATAAGAAAACAAAAACTTTTCACGGCAATCACTTTTAATTTTCTAATTTGTTTTTCTCTTGCAGAACATACCTCACCTCTTGGGCAGCCAGGCTTAAAAACTTGTCTAATTAAAGCTTGCACATGGATACGGACAAAAATGCACACACACAATCTACTGCGAGCACAAAACGTGAAGGGGGAAGCTCGAAGCCGCCTTTGCTAATGAGGGGTGACAAGATGTTTATGTAACCCCAAAGCCCTCCAATCCAGACAAAATTAAAGGCCAGGACAGACTGACCCAGGCCCCTCAGTCCTAGTGCCCTGTCCCAGGGGGCCCGGGCTGCTAACAGGGAGCTGGAGTGAGTACTTTCACAGCTCCCCCTGATGGAGGTCCGGGGCTGCTAATCCAAAGTGACAGGCGGAGCGGGGGTAGAACGTCCCAATAGCAGGGAGGAACTCCAGAAGGAAGAAAGCACGGGTTAGAACAGGGCAATGCCAAATGAAAACATATGGAGAACAATCTTTCTATAAAAATATATATAAAAGCAATAGCAATTCATTACGTAAAATGTATTTAAGGAGCCATATCATGGAAAATTTGATATTCCATGCTCTTTTGAAATAATAAAATGTACTAAGTAGACCTACTCTACTTGGTTTTTATACATAATCCTGTCTGTAACTGTGATTTATGTTTGCACCACAGTTTCACCCAGAGGACCAATACCTAACTATGATATCCTTGCTTAGACTAGTAAAATGCACTTCTACAAAACTAAAACTTTCTTGTCAGTCCAAACAGAGCATTTACTGTATTGACGACACAGAGCTAAATCGCAAAACATTACCACCCATATTTACACATCAATGACTAATAGGAGATCAGAAAGCTGCTCTGCCCAGAACGTAAGCACCAAAGTACACCCAGGGCTGTTACTCATTTCACATGCCAGGAGAATGTTTCTTAAAATCACTGCAACAAAAAAAAAAAAAAAAAAAAAAAAAAAAAAGATTGCCAGAGAGAAGAACATAATTGTCCCCCTCCCCAACAACAACAGTTTTTGACACAACATTTTTTTAGTGACATTATAAGTGTACTAAAATAATAATATAATTATAATTGTATGATAATAATAATAAAAATGTATCAAAAGACATCTTTTAGAAAATAATGGGGTTGAATTAAATGAAAAATTAAATTACAAATACTGAAATATTCAACCAAGACTTTTATTTTTTATTTGCAGTCCCAGTATGCTTTTATGTGCAGTAATGTAACATAAATGTAATGTTTTAAAAAAACGGCACAAATTCTAGGCGATTCTCCAAGGAGAATATGTGGACTCATAAAGCTTGGGGGGAAAACGTTGGCTTTTGTTTCAAAGATGCTGTTCAGCAGACTCATATGAAGAGAATCTAACAATTCTTCTGTTTCCAGCAGATCAGTCATTTCTTGTTCAAAGAAACATTGAAAGCCTCATCATTCAGCTCCCATGGCAGTTTCACATACGTTCATAAGTCCCCTAAATGTCTCAAGTGCACTTAGTGTTACTGTTGAGAGACTGAATGTAAAAAGTTGAAGTCTTTACAGGATCCCCCTGTCAGTTTATGAGAGCGAGTCTGAATACGCCCTTTCGCCTCAAAGACCTGCTGCGTATGTATGTTTTTCAACTCGAGTTTCAGTGACAATACTTAACGCATTGTCTCTACACTCAAATGTCTGTGATAATTGGATTTCAGTAGCTGACTGCATGAATGCGAGTGAACTTAGCTAGGAGAGAGAAAATAGTTTGAGTAGGTAATGTGTGCATGTAAACTAGTTGGTTATATACGTTTTATACTACGGGGCTGTTGAATGCTTGATTCTGATTGGTTGAAGAACGTTCTAAGTTCTGAAATTATTTTTAGGGAAACGCACGGCTAAAGTTCCAGGCAGGTCTTGACTGCATTAGTTTCATAAATGATTTTAGTTATTTCAAAGGTCTTTACAGCCCACAAAACTAAAACCCACAACGAGCAAATAAATATAGTAAACAATAGGATAAAAACAACCAATTATAAAATAATTGCCACAAAATTACGTTTTATTATGTATTTAGCATTTATTAGTTATTATGGAAAAGCACGTCTCTTCCTCGCGCTCTCTCCCACTCAAATGCACATACATACAGTAAGGACACACATCCGCACAGAAACGTGTTATCAGTGCTGATCTGACGATTTTATCAGTAAAATAGTTTAGAAACTTAAAAGCTACATGACATTTCTAACTAGCAAGATGCACTGCAGATAAACAAATTTTCTCTATTAGTAGACGTTGGTGCCAAACACTGTTGAGAGACGCACAGACTGAGGTAATTCACACACGCTTAATTTCTCTCTCTCTAATAACTGCATTAATAACTGCATTAGACTGCTAGCAGTTGCTTAAGTCTCCGTTACTAGCTTTAAAATGACATTTTGGAATTGGCAACAGAGGCTTGGGATGAGATGTATAAAAACAAATTGACCCACACATAAGAGCATTTTAAGTACAAAAACTTGGCAAACGTTTCGAGATACATCATGTTTTGAGGTGTGGTAACCGTAGAATAAGCGGAATAATTGACTCTGGGCCATGGAATTATTCAAAAAATAATGAACACCCGAGGTGCATTACCACCATTTTTCTAATAATTCAACGGCCCGTCATCAATTATCCCTTACATGTGTGATGATGAAGACACAACATATGCACATCTACTCAATCACCTCTCTCATTTTGCTTTGGTCTCATCAGTTGTAAACACTCCAAGGATAAAAGATACATCTCTTCAGCATGCTCTTTGCACAACAGATCGGTTAAAACCTCCCTTGAATGTTGCAAATGTCAGGAAATTGTTGAATTTTGAAGTAAGTGATGTCACAACCAATTAAAATACAGTCAACAATAGAACAAGGAGCTTTACTTGGCTAAAGCGGGGATGGGTTTGATGATCTGTCTGTAGCCAGCAGGATGAGGAACATAAAATAATGGCTCTCTGTTTGAGCCTCTAAGAGCTCCAAGTACCGATCTGGCACAATCAACCGCACATTTCATAGAGACACTTAAAAGTACAAATCAATGCTGCAGTCCCTCTGAAATAATTGGAACACAGTAATCTAAACCACAATGGCATCAGTGGAAAAAAAGCAGACTTCTGTTGCCTTTGCAATGGCAGCTTTTGATTGTACTTGAATGTCTTGAAGGCATGGCTGTTGCTTCAGGAGGTGGAAGAACGGTTTGTCTAATCAGTAGCAAGAAGCTGTTTTTCATTAAAAGTCATCATTGGCTGGAGAGATCCTAGGCTCCGGATAATCTGTCTCACTATGGTTTGGGTCTGATTCAACGTGGATCACGTTGAGTTTCTGGGAATTATGTCTAACCTCATGGTGACATGGTGGGATGTGAGCCAAAAAGTGTAATTGGGATGTAATCTGGAGGTAACAAAGCGAGTTACAGAGTATTTTGAGATCTGTTTAACGCACTATTACACATAGTGAGTTTAGACTAGTGGGTAAATAAACAATGAAAGCATAGATGGTTATGTGGTAGAGATTACATTTTCTAAAATAACTGGTCAGTGGTTTACCTGAACAACTAATCGCCTAATCTTAAATAAGCCCTTAATAATTAGGCTGGTTTCAGATTCACCCTATACTGAACAGACATATTTCTTAAGAAATAAAAAACTTTTAGATAGAAACTTTAAAACTTGACAAAAGCAAAAAATTATAATAGAATGCAATGCAACATCTTAAACAACAGCTAAAATTAAAATAAAATAAAGATAAAAATAACCAAATAAAATAAAACAAAACAAAGCATCATGACCATTGTGATCATGGATCATTGTATAAAAATACAAATTACGTTCATGTTTTTTAATAAAAAAAAAGAAAAAGAAAAAAAAAAGACCTGCGTAGGTGGTACTGTGGTACCAAAGCACCCAGTTGAGACCAAAAAAAAAAAAACCTGTAAAAGTGTAGACTTACCAGCCTGGTTAGTAGTGATGTTGACCGATGCATATTGGGGTGAATAAGGGCTCTGGTCTGATACACCGTTGACAGCCTGGACTTCGAATGTGTACTGGGTGTGAGCCAGAAGTTCACTTATAAAGACCCGGCTCTCCGTGAGTCCCAGCTGCCGTGGAACAAACTGCACGTTGTCCCCACAACGCGTGCAGCCCCCTCTGCCACCTCCGCAACTCTTGCAGATGATGTTGTAGACCACATCATCACGACCACCAGTCTCCCGCGGAGGATTCCACTCCAGCATCAGTGAAGTCTCATTCACACTGGAGATGACATTTTGAGGAGCCGATGGCACAGCTGGAAAAACAAACAAGAAAAATATTTTTACGAAAGTCTGAAAGAAAAATTATGTTACCCCTGTAAATGACTCAAAGAATTGTTGTCTGCCCTTTGTTTGAAATATATATTAGGGGTGTAACGGTTCTCTGTTCTCCACCCACGGTTCTGCACACACTAGCGCCGTGGTTCATTTAAAATCTGACGCCGTATACACATATGGTTTGCTGAAAATAACAAGATGTAAAACAGACTAATAGGCTAATTTAGTTTCTGACGATGGATCCGCATTCTGGCTTCCCTTAAACTTTGTTCAATGAGAGTGCTGTATGCTCTAACATGACCAGTCATTTACGCCGTCATCACCTGGGTGTCGATAGTGCGCAAGCACAGGTCAGACCTGAACAGCACACATTGCTATCAGTGTTTAAACTAAACTCATTTGGCAATTTAAACATTTAAAGAAGACGCAAAAGAGAACTTGCGCACGTTGTGAGAAGATTTGTGTGAGCACTCATCCGAAGCGTGCACATGGAAAGCCTTGCGCTCAAATAGTGCGCAAATATTGAGTTGTCATGGACAATTTCACACACAAATTATGTCAACATGCCCATCTTGGCGAGTATCCTAGCAAACAGTAGGTTATGTCTTAAGTGAACGTAAACAGTCGAGAAAGACAATGCATGTGTATCAGTATCAGTGTACTGGATCTGTGCATTATGGGCCCTATTTTAGCGATCTGAAAGTATCAAACGCGAAACACAAGTAACTTTGTGGGCGAATCTCGCTATTTAATCGCTGTTGCTATTACCCATATAGAAAAAAAATATATTGAATATATTTTAAAGTGTCAAAAATATATGTGGCATATATTCCAAATACATTGAAATATATTTGCATTGTTGTTCACTTATATTTATCATTTATATTTATCATATATCAACAAAAATATATGATGTTAAGTGTGAAATATATTTATATTTATAACATGTAATGTAAAATATATGACAAAATATATGGTCATAAAATGTTTAGCTTGCTAAAGAAGGGTCGAAAATGTATTTTGATCATAGTAATTCCTCTACCTTTTTCCCTATACACAACAGTAGGCAGTATATCCCCAGATATACTGCGCAGTGTTGAAGAAATTTCCACAGGCCGCCAAGGGACAACTGGGGACCGCTGTCAACTCAAAAATAGCTGAACTCAGATTTAAAATGAAATAAATAAAAATGTAAAAAATAAATTGAAAATGTGTTGTTTGTTTGTGAAAATGTTAACTTTTTAAATTTCAAAATATATTTCAAATGAAACAATTTGCAAAAGTTAAAACATATATGAACATATATGTTGTTAGTAAATATACTGTCTGACATATAAATATATTCACATATTTAACTAAAACATATTTTCAAAAAAGTAAAAAATATATTTACATATATTTAACTAAAATATATTTATTGGGCCAATTTCGAATACTTGCATATATTCCAAAAACATATTTCAAAATATATTCTGAAAATATATTTCAAATATATTTATTTTGTGTATGGGTATACCGGCGGGATAAATAACTCTTACGCCCGACGCAAATCTAAAATGGGTTGGTCTGAAGGAGCTACATTACTCATAGGTGTGGTTTGGGCGTAACGTGAAATAAACCAAACAGAGCGGTTCACAGTCGGGGAGACCAACGTTCTCGTCAGGGCCGTAAAAGACAGAGAAGTGACATCGTATGGGGATGGGAGAAACCCACCCAAATAAGCTTCGGTTAAACAGGCGTATAATAATTTTGGTAAATGCGTAAGCTAGATTTATGCCTATTTTTTCACATCTTCATGGACACCACAATGATTTCCCTCGTGTGGAATATTTTACCTTGTAATTATGTATGGTTTGCAAAAATGGCAACTGCTGCGTCTGTGTGTAGATAAGAGAAGTGTATACGCATTGTGCACACGCTACATTATGGCCAAGCATGCGCCCTTAAAACAGCATCTGAATAATGTGCCACTGAAAACGCGCCACTGACTTTAGACTAGGTTTTTCCTGGTCTGTGGCGGAATTGTTTTCTGGAACTGCAAAATAGCACCAGGGAATGTTTGCGCAGGAACACGCCTCCTCTTTTCGCTGAACCGCCCCCGGGAGCGCAAGTTCATTCCCTAATTTACCGACGTGCATCTGTCGAGGGAAAAGTCCGCTGTGCGTCGGGTGCAAAATAGGAATGATACATGCGTTGTTGTTGTACAAAGTCAATTGCGCTGGGTGCAAGATAGGGCCCAATGTCTTAAAGTGACAGCAGCCTAATTTTCCTGCTGCTGTCTGTGTTTTTAATGTTAATCAAACAACAACAGACAAGGGAATTACTCACATACTTTTATCTAGAGGATAGTAGCGTGACAAATAAATGAAGGAAGGTGAAGGAGATGAAAGGATCAGTAAATGTGAAGTCGGACTTGAACTCCCAACACCCACTTAAACTTCCCAGCACAAATGTGTCAGAATGTGTGCTAAGCACTTTAATTTTAATTTTCAGATGGGTAGACAGAATAATAAAATGAAACAATGTACATTGTGTGCAATTCCATGTGTATTTCCTTGCATATTTCCATCATGCTAATTTGAATTATGATAACATCGCACAAATCACAGGCTTACTTGGGTCTATTGAGAATTTTTTTTTCGAGCTGTTCCTGTGTTTGTAAACATCATTTGCATTTGCTCATGCACACACAGCACATTTGAAGAAGAGTAAGAGCACACCAAACAAATACACCTCCGAGATCTCGTCCTGACTGACAGCCCAACTAAAGCTAACAATACCCTGTGTTTATCTTCAGCCGGCATGTGCTCCCAATTACTGTGGGTGCTCCTCTAGGGCCAAGTGAGGTAATCAAGAAACAACCCACTGCCTTTTGCCCTTTTAAAAAAGCCCCCCAAAAATGAAGCCTCCAATTGATTACCCATTTACAGCTGTGAATCATTAAGAGCCATCTCTGTCTTGAAGCTCTGTCGCACGCAAAACTGTTTCTAAACATCCCATTCCCAGGTTAGTGGGCGGTAAAGGCTGCCGTTTCCTCTCTTTAATCAGGCAAAGGCCCACTGAGCTTCAACTCTGCGACACGATGCTGCTCTCTTATTCACAACAGCTGCTCTCCTCCCAGGGCCAGGATTTTGCAAATGGCTTTTGTAAAAAAGCTCTCGTTCTTCCCTTTCTTTCTCCTTCTCTGCCCCCACCTTGCCTTTTTCAGGAAGAGACAAAAACATGCCGTTCACAACAACATAAGGAGCTGTCTGTCTCTCTTTTCTAGTCTTCATGGCCTCATCTGTTTCAATAATAGGGCCATGAGTAATTTTTCTCTGCCTGATCTGTAGTCAGTGGGAATGAAGAGAAAAGGCTGCTGTTTGCAATGGTTTTGGAAGAGAGGTGTGCTGTTGACTATGCTGTAGGGGTAGAAAAGGTTAGGAAATAATAAAACTTTCCTAACGTTCTCCCATATGCATCATTGGTACATCTTATCCATTTTAGTGATTTACTTTGTATTGTTGGATTAGTTGAATCAGTTTGGATTTTGGACCAAGCTAAATATATTCACGATGAATTTTTGTAGCAGAATATTTAGTTAGTCAGAAAACTTAGAGACATTATATCTTAATTTTGTGCAAGATACATACTCAAAGATTAAAAATACTCTATTATAATATAAATTACTATATATATATATATATATATATATATATATTTTTTTTTTTTTTATATATATATATATATTTTTTTTTTTTTTTTTTTTTTTATATATATATATATATATAATTTATTTATTTTTTAAGACATCGAAAGTTCACACTGAAAGTTCAGAAATAGGCTTTCATGTAGATTTGGAAAAAGCATAGAGGACGCACTTGTACAGGGCATCTCTAAGGGGTCAGAGTCTGTGCGGTAATATCCATTTCGGCAGACGCAGTTGGTGGCTCCGTCGTTGGTTGTGCGGCTGTTGATTGGACACTGCAGGCATTTCTCGTCACCTTGCGCAGTCTTGAAGAAACCTGAAGGGCATGCTGAAACAGAGACAGAGAAAGGGATGAGAGGAGGGCAAGAAAGTGAACTTTTTAATATTACATGATTCCCAAGTGTCGGAGGACACTAAAGAAATGATGGGCCACTGAAGTCAAACTGAAACACACTTTGGAGCACTTCACACATGTAAAGAGAAGCAGTATAGTCAGTTAAACATAGCATGTTCAGTATGGGCTGAATAATTCAAATCACGTGCTCTTTCATGACACGCTAAGAGCGTTCCACTTCATGTGATCTGCTCATGGATGTCCTCACTTGGTTGATTGTAGAAACAGCGTGTAAAAGACAGGGGAAAAAAAGGAGAATAAGGCCAGAAACAGTATATTCATGTACAAATACGCAGATTAGCGTGCTTCAGGTCTCAAGGATTGTGACTCCTCTTTTCTTGTTTCCTTTTGCTGTACTTTTCACCTGTGACACCCCCCACTTTACAACCACACATTTTGGAGTGAAAGAGAACATAAAAAAATAAAACATGTAGGGTGTGACTTGATTTTATCAACAGGGAATTGATTGGATTGTGAAAAGCAGACCTCCAAAGCCAAAATGCAGCAGGAACTGATTTGCTGTGGATTGTAAAGACCTTTGAGAAAGATTTTGAACTGTGGAGGTCAAGTTCACTCTTGGGAACATCTCATTCTCAAAATAATGGTAATGTTTCTTTTCAAATCTATATTTTTTTGCTGCTATTGTTAAGTTTTATTACGTTAAACAAGGATTAAAGTGATGTCCTTGTATTGAATTCACCCGACTGGATGTTTTTTTGTTTTTTTTATGTTTTAGGTTGTCTATCCCCACAGGACCACCAATGTGTATTAAGAAGGGAACAGGGTAATGTTTGATTTACATTGACTATGTTTGTTGTTTTAATCACCGTTGCTCTACCAGAGAGCAGGAGTGTATTTTCATGTGTACATACCGGAATTCCCTGGAGGCCTTTCAGACCTTGTGAGTTTTCATGTTGTACTTCTCTGTACCAAACAAACAAAGCACTTCCCAAAGAGTGGGAAAACTGACAAGCACTTGGCCCGGATGAACAGCACATTGCTGTGGAGTACATCCCCAGCACTAACCCAACCATAAGCGCAAGAGAAAAAGACCACAGCAAGTGACGGCCCACATCCACACACATCTGGAAAGAGAAGCCGCCTTGGCTCGCCAAGTTTGAAAAACCCTGTCACTCCATTCCTAATGGGTGACCTTGCTTCCACGCCAAATTATTTGAACACACCTTCAATATCTGAACCGTTTTAGAGGAGCTAAAAAGCAATAAAGCACAGACACTTCGGCCTCCATAGTCTAAGCTGGCAATCACGGCAAGGATTTGTGCAGCGGGCCGGCCAAGGAAAATGTCTGTCGACGGGTTTATTTGGAGAAAGCAACTCCAGTCAGGGTTCAGCCGTGCTCTTAAACATGCACAAATAAGCTGGACTGTACATCCGTTGAGGCGGTGAGATCACATTCTTTCAGCTCAATTACAGGGGGCAGAGGTTAACTAGTGCCCAGTGGTCATTAAAGGGGAGTCTGTTATTTCAGTGAAATGTTTCAGACAGAAAGGGTGCTATTCCCCATTTCCTCTGACCTGCTCGCCACAGACCGTCTCTCTTGATCCCATTTCAACACCCTGGCAAACCACAGGACCAGCTCAGCATCTAGGAACACTTTAGACTGCCATGCACGGACACACAAATACATGTTTTTACATTCCCTCTTTGCACTCAACACATCCGCACTCATTTTCTTATTCCAAAAACACCCCCACTCTTTCTCCCTCTTAAGAGTTTAAGCAAACTTAGTCTTTCCCAAATCCAGCTGACAGGTTTCTATAAGCCTCCACCAGGAAACTAACAGCCCAGTTCCCCAGAACACACACACACACACACACAAACACACAAACACAAATGTGTAAAAGCATGGCTAAATATCCCATGTGAATAAACGAGTATAATAAACGTTTAGAAATGGATTGCTGGAAAAAATGCACAATGTGAAAGCGATAGAGGACCTCGATATCACCTAATATTAGATTTGACATGTTTTTCTTTTCAAATGATTTATGGCAAAACTAGCCGTGTGTAAAGTGAAATATGAGGCTTGTGTGTTCGGAGAAAGTGTCATTGGAGTCACAGAGACAAGCACAACTGCAAAGCTTCAGCATTTAAGATTAAACTCGGACAGAAAGGTAATCAAAAACAGCAATGGAAAGCAGACTGGACCCAAATGGACTGAGATCAAAGAGAGAGAAAACAGGAAGAGATGGAAAACTGCAGCAAGAGTGCTTAAAATAAATCTGCTTTTGTCCCCTTGTCTATTAATGTATTTAAAAAATATATTTTAAATCTTGCTCTGTGATGAGCAGGTTTTTAATTTTTGAATTAACTAATTTTATATATATTTTCGGGGGCACAAGGTCAAAAATGTCCTCATTAAACAAATGAAATTCTTGCGGGGTAAAAAAATAACCTTTAAACTCCAAAATGAAAAATGTTTAGCATATTAGCTTATTTCATAAAAAAATTATTGTAACAAAACTGCATATTAATACAGTATTTTTTGGGGAAAAAACGTTGCAAAATAAAAGTCCTGTAGTGTGACCAACAAAGTCATGACTCATGTGGTCCAAACAAAATAAAAAATAAATAAAAAAACTTGATGTCATATGATGATGTCATAGAGAGGACCCCTGCAGACAGAAATTAAAACGTTCTTGAAAATGGTATAATAATAATAATAATAATAATAATAATACAAAGATTACATTTCTAAGAACTTGGCACAAGTGTTTTAAACAAGATGTTTGCGTGTATCGTCATTGACACCTTATCTTGCAGGTTGACATACGCTAACTAGTGTTGAAGGGAAAATTGTGCGCATTCACTACAAAAACAGAAACTGAGACGGCCCGATCCTCCCTCCATTAACTCTGCCAGTCTCCTAGAGAGGGTTAGCCTATGCCACGCTGACGAAGGAAGGGGGAGGAAGGCACTGAGTATCCGCGCCTGACTCCACCACTTGCCATCTGGGCATGACCTTGCATGTCTCCATACTTGCTTCCAGATGGTTCCATCCAACCAAGGGAAATAATGTCAGCCGTGCTAAAAACGTGGGGACTGTGCTAAACATGGCTGTAGAAGTGTACGACTCTGCTCGCAGAACTACCCTGTGCGGAGGAATGCAATCGAGAGAAAAACCGTGTCAGCTGTAGCCCCAGGGACGATAGAAACCCTGATTAAAGAGCACATCAGTGCTTTGATACAGCTCACATCCAGATTAGAATTGGTTGCATTGTTTGATCACAATGTTTCTCTTGCAAGCTCAGAATGGAAATAAAGTCTGTTGTTTTTTTTTTTTGCAAAATTGAAATCTTTTTGTATAGAAAAAACAAATAATGACACTTTTGAAATTGAAACACTTTGGACCCTTTGGTCACTTTTTTGATGAGAGTGATTAATCTGGTTCTGTAGCAAGGAAGAGATGAAGTCATTTCGAAATACGTCCTTTGCTGAAAAGATCAGCTTATTTACAGCATTAATTTACAACAGCCGGTCCATGCAGGTTTATACTGGTCTAGCTGACTAGCATTGTCTTTAAGCTGGTTGACTAAGAAAGTCTTAAGCTTGAGAAGAAACCTATGGTGACACCAGCATCGTAGCAACTTATGCTAGTGACCAGATATGGGTGTTTCTTCACAGCTTTATGTAATTTCTACCACACTAAACAATTTTGCCCCTAATAGTCTGTGTCATTTCGAATAAACATGTAAATTACCAACTTAAAATATCCTCTTAAAATAAAAAAATATATTATTTACATACAGCTAGCTATAAAATTAACCTTAGTAACACAAATAAGTTGCTCACCAAGTGCACTTGTATGACCAATATACAGTAAAAACAGCAATATTGTGAAATAATATTACAATATAAAGTAACTGTTTTCTATTTTGATAGAATTTTTTTTATTTATTCCTGGGATGGTAAAGCTGAAGCAGCCATTACTTCAGTCTTCAATTAAGGTGTTAAACTGAAAAAAAAAAAAAAAAAAATTAGCGAGTTCATTTTGACAGCCCTGAATTTAACATAAAAATCGTCTAAGCATTGGTATAATAGTGCAAATTGAGAAAAAAAATTATCCAGTTATAAATAATTACATATTAATTACCAATGAGAAAAGTACAGAGTTATCAGTTTATTTTATAAAAATCCACAAGGCCAAAAGCACTTCTAGTTAAAGAAACACCCATATATTGTCAATTTTATCCAGAACACATCAAAGAGGTTCAAGACCCGCCGTCAAAAACTTAGTTGTCGCATTTCAGTGACTACGGGTGAGAAGTATTGAACGCAAACTGCCTGGCACTCTTTCAAACCTTGCCTTGCTTGTGTTTATTGCCTCTAATAACAAGTGCAGACCGAGGAAAAGGTAGCAGTGGCATAATGGCAGGCTTAGTGGGCTGTGTGAGTGAAATCCCGTTGTGAACATGTGCTCGGGTGCCAGAACGCTAGTCATGTTTTATTACAGGTAATTCGCTGCCGATTTCAAAGATTGCCAGAGCGTTTTCATCCAGTCTGATTTACGTAGGTGCTAAAGAAAGAGGCGTACACGCAGATGGCTGTATGTGCGCTGGAGCCGGTTGGTAGCGGAGCAGGAATGTGTGTGTACATGTACCGGCGGATATGGCTGCGTCCAATTCAGGAGCCAGGAGTGCAAACAACACCGGAGCCTTTGGGGCTGGCATTTCCATCATGGCTGCCTGTGCATTATGCTGGATTCTCTACAGACACTAAGGGCTGTACACAGTGTCTAATCCAGCTAAAGTCACAGTTACTTAGGGAAAAAAATAATAAACCTGGTCACTCATGTGCATATGCAATGAACATTTATGTACCTCAACCCATACACAGTCACATGTCCTTTGTTCCCCACCAGAACAAAAAGGCCTCTTTGTCTGGAGTGACTGTAGTGACAAACTCCCCTCCCTTTTTTTACGCTGCCCGTCTATTCAGCCACTCAAAAGCTGGTTTGAAAGTACTGCATTTAATGAAAGCTATATTAAAGAGAGACCAGGGACAGAGGTGTGTGTGTGGGGGGGGTGGGGGGTTGGGTGTATGTGTATGTGAAGAGAGAAATGCATGGAAAAGAAAAACAGAAAAGCGAAGAACCAAGGGATGCTCGGTTTTGTTTGCACAGCAAAAAATGTGCTGAAAGCAGGGAAATGGGGCAGAGTCTGAGGGGTTTTCTGTATGAATGGGGGAAGTCCTATTGTGACCAAGGGGAGCCGTGTGTGAAACAGATGGGTTATGTGTTTGTTACACATCATCATACAACTGCTTTAGAACAGCTTTATATTTAATCAAACCTCAAAATTATTTTCAAATGATCTGGTAGAGCTTAGAAACCTTCTCATCTATATAAAAAAGTAATATTAGGAGGAATAAGTCTTTGATGATGTATAAAGTTGTCCAAATTAATAGAATAAGCAACATTTAGGGATGCGCAATATATCAGTACCATATCGGTAGTTGTGCGATATTAGATTTCTTAATTTATCCAATATTGACCAATACAAATTAATTGTGCATGCTCATTTAATTTATTTTTACATTTAAATTACCTTTGCTGTCATATAATAATTTTCAAAAACACTAATATTTTAGTAACACTGTTATAATGTAATATTCAGCAACTCTCAAAATGAATATCAATCTTTCATATTGTACATTATAATGTTGTGATGCCTAAATTCACTTGCATTTAAAACAGCTGACTTTAATCTTTTAATGTTAATTAATTTAGACAAAATAGTGTTGAATTATAATTAGTTATCACTTATAACACGCAAATCAGTTTCAGCTTATCACAGAATTGTAATATTGTGCAATCCCTAGCAAAAACAGACCTTGTTCTTTAATGATATTGTGGATATTCAACACCATGCAATATGCAAATTATGCAATGCGACTCTGAATGGAAGTGTCCTGATATAGTTGGATACTAGTAGAAATTCCTACTAACATCAAAAAGAATTGAAATTATACTGCTTTTACTAGTAGCTTATACAGTGCGTGCAGAATTATTAGGCATGTTGATTTTCTGATTATTATTTTTTTCCAGGCACATTTTTAGCACTTATTTTATCTGTAAAAGAAACATGCCTAATAAATAAGGCATTTTTCATTTCCAGCCTTCATGAACAATTATATATCACTTTTAAATGATTAAATACAAAATTAATAGTAGTTATTACGATTAATGTGGTTTGGAATTGGTAAAATGTGCCTGGAAAAAAAATATGATCAGAAAATCAACGTGCCTAATAATTCTGCACGCACTGTAATATGATCAGAATATTCAATATAAGAATATGCACAAGGCAGGGTAATATGAACAGCCAAGAGTGGTCTTTTGAATTCTGCTGAAATCTGCTGTTTTTTTTACGCAATTACATGGCCACAGGTCTACACATGAAAAGGTAATACAAACTTCATCATTCACCATCTCAAGAGTGCGAGAGTTAGCGAAAGAACTCAGTTTGGAAAAGCATCAGTGGGTCTTAGAATTCAATTAAGGCTCAAGCCTGACCAGCTAATTCAATCAAGACTGTGTGAAAGCAATTAGACAACTGGCATTCAGCTCACCCCACCACACGAGCATAAATTACAAATTTATTTCCCTCTCTAGGTCTTCTTGTCTGATGCAATTAACATGCCAGGAACATGTCTGCCCAGTATGTTAGTGAGGAAGCAAGCCGTGTTCTTGGGAATAAAGGAGAGCATCAATGATCTTCTCAAGGTCTCTCAATGTCAACTCTGACTCCATCAGTCATAGTAACTGGTAACACAAAAAGGGTTGAGTTAGACATAGGTTAATCAGTGCCATATGCTTGGCTGTCTTACCACAGTATGGTCAGAGTAGACACCATATTTAATTTGACATGAGCAAAATCGGACAATGAGGGACAGAAGAACAGCCCATTTAGTTTAAAATTTTGAAAAGTCTTTTCAATTTAAAGTGGACAAAAAAATGCAGACTATTATGAATAAATACAGGTTATAAATATTAGATATGACCTAAGGCTTAAAAGACATGTTGAAAAGGCTACTCAGAGTACTTCTATCCTTCACAACCAGGTTATTTTTCACGTCCAATTACATTTGCTAATCTATTCTGACTGAAAGACTCTGCTACAGAGTTTCTCAACTAGTTATGATGTGTTAGCTACAGAGAATGAAAAGTCTTTGACAGACACAATAGCCGCTTTTCCACCGCCGGGCCGAACAGTTCTCATTGCAAAACCGTTCCATTTCGTGCAGCTCCTGGCCAGCCGGCACGGTTACGGTTTCATTTTCCACTGTGGGGCAGATAACGGCCACCCTTTGGAATGTAATAAAAGCGTCAGTCATTGCCTTGGTAACGCACGCGTTTACAGACGATATGAGATGTAAATAACACCTGCGTTATGGAGGATGATCAGATTTATTTGAACTTTATTATTCATTTGTGTTAATGTTGCTCAAATAGAGTGCTTAGCCAGCTACAGAGAAACTGGTAGCTAGGCAACAGACAAGTGACCAATTCTGAGTTGCGACATCACTTCACGTATTCTACCAGCACGGTTCAGCCCAATTTCACACCGCACAGACAAACACCAACAAACACGTTTGTTGGGTTTTACCTGATCAGTGTGTGTACCCCTGTCGGCGTCTGTTGGCGTTGGTCAGGGTTTGGTTTCATCTGACTTACCATGTTCAATCAGTGTTTGTTGGGGCAGTGTGAACATGAGTTATTTTTCATAAAATTCTAAATCCAACTGCCAACTTGTTTGTTAGCGTTTTTTCTGTGCGGTGTGAATTGGCCTTTAGACAACAGTGCAAAGAATTCCGTGCCGAGAACAGTTTGTAATCGTGCCGTACTGTACCAGGCTCAAGTGGAAACACAACTGGAACCGTTCCTTACCATTCTAAGAATCGTTTAGTCTGACAGTGGAAAAGCAGCTAATGCCAGGAACACACTTAACGACTAGCTGAAACATTCTAAGACTGAACTGAACACACTGACAGACTTTTCAGCGACTGGAGCAGATTTTAAACAACGACTGAACGCAACTGTCTCTAACTTGGGCATGATCAGTCGTAAGTATCAAATTACATTCATAATCGGCCTTACAGTCGTTAAGTGTGTCCCCAGCTTAATGTGACAAATATTTGTATCTAAATTGTAATCAAAATTCTGACATACACGTGCAAACTTCTCATCAAAAATTAGGGGATACATCCTGGTGTCTGTGTCCAATCTTGGCCCCTTTGCAGTTGTTAGAGCTGTCTTCAGACAGGATCTGTAGCCCAAATCCGCCCAGCAGGCGCCGCCGCCACAAATTAAGAGCACCGGTGGAGTGTGTGTGGAGAGAGATTACAGGGAAATGTGTGTGGCACCTGGGAAAAGAGCTCTGTGGAGCGCCTGCAACAGCTGGAATGTGCCTATGAGCGCGCTTATGTGTGTGCGGGCGTATGTATGCATTCGTCTAACATGCATGCCTCACATTTTAGATCAATGCATGGTCCCCACATGTTGCAGTCAATAAACACATCCAGAGAGAGAAGGAAAATGCAAATGCAAAATCTATTCTAGCTCAAAAGGATCCCCTGACATCTGCAAATGGCTGAAGTGAAAAGGTGTGTGTTGTAATTAGAATAGATCAGAATTGACAACTTACTGTACTGTGTATGGCTTTGTCTGTTTTTCAGTAATCAGAAAAAGTGCCCTCAGACAAAAAAAAAAAAAAATACTGCGGTTGCCAACTTGATCTATTATGCTTATAATAAACACACACACATTTATAAGTATTTATGGATATACTTTTATAAGTTTGCTAAATGCATAATATAACAGTATAATAATAGAAAAATAAAATTTAAAAACACAACAACTTCACTTTTAAATTCATTAATTTAGCTTGAGAAGGCACAATGCAATTTCTAAATTCACATTATATTACTTTTTGTATTTTCATTTTTAATTAAAAAAATGTATTTTTAAAAATTCTTTATTAAAACTGCAAAAGACACCGGTTTTCACAGAATGACTGTCTAAACACAGATCCATCAGGTCGGTCACAGAAATGTCTGTTTAGTAGGTAAAAGGACAAAGAGGGCAGAAGGGACACAGCAGAAACGCTGCCTCAGCTGCATTATAGGCCTTTACCGTAATGACAGAGAGAAACAGGGCCCAAATGGTCCACTCTCTTAGCTCCTTTGTTTGTTGTCCATAATTTGAAAAAATGGCAATGGGCAAATTAGTATTTTAGAGAGGAAGATGGATTCTGGCAATCATCAGATCACAAACATCCAGACATTGGAAAAAGGAAAACACAAAGTGAAAGAAATGGATTTCTAAAGCTATATCTGTAGAACAATTTTCTGTCATCCACAGCAGTCTGAATTACAGGAATCTAAAAAGGCTGCTAAGAAACAGACAGACAAGGATCATTTCGTGTAGGTGGATTGCTTGACAGAGGTCACACTAAAGGCAGACAAAAAAAAAAAATCTGTACACCACCACACACAACCATTTTGTACCTTCACTGGAGTCTGTTGCAGATGGTTGGGGAGGGGCAAAGCTCAGCAGCCACATTTATCTCCATTAAAGAGCGATTGTCAATCACAGCAAGCTGTCCAGTGAGACAGAGTAAAAATCTTGGAGATACAGTGAACTCTTGGGTGACACTCAGAGCAGTCAGATGGGGGCCACAAAAGGATGCCCAACAGACACACAAACACAAAGACCTCTAGAAAACACTAAACTCCAGTTATCCAAAGCTCTCAACATCAACCAGACCCTTGGCTAATTTGATTATGTTTTCAGTTACTACAAATGTAATAGACTCAGCCCTGAAACAAGCTGGACTTGGTGATCACATATACTGCAGCCACGGCTCAAACCAAACCTGCGATAATTTTAGAGAAGGTCAAACTACACAAGCATTGCGTACCTTTCATCCTCTATTGATATGACACGGCTTCATCTGACACCCTGATCTGGAAATCGGAGGCTGCTATTGTGACGACAATGTTACGGCAATTTGTAACTGGAATGGGTTCTGTCTACAACTGTCCTTCCCTTTCCTCTAGGGAAGGAAAATGAAAAGACGTGATGACTGTGGTGGTCTCGTTTTTTAAGATCTTTGTCCACCTTTGACATCTTGCCCTTGGTAACAGGTTACAATAGGCTACGCCCTCTGCTGCAAGATGACACGGCTTGTTTGTGTCTTACTACTAAAAATACAACTAGCCATTCAACATTATGATGAAATAGCCCACCGTAGCCTAAGGCACAAAGGCCAAGCCCTTTATTAAGATGATAAACAAGCAGATGAATCATGCAATTTTGGTTCTGAACACTCATGATAGCTGGATCGACGCATCAGGACGCTTTATGAGTTTTGACTGTGCCTGTCAAAACCTTGGCCCAAAAACTCCTAACATGCCCTTTCCTCAAGGACGGGGAAGTTGCCAGGGCAACCACAGCCGTTGCCATGCAGGGCCCTCCCTGGTTGTGCATGCATTCCATGTTCTGGTCAAAGGCGCGAGATGCCTCTTTCAGGAGGGGCGGAAGGAGAAGGGGGAGGGCTCTCCTCGCTGGAAACCAAGGTGTCTTCACGGCAGAATCAAAATAAAATTGGAGGAGGAAGAGGTGTAGTTCTGAAAAAAGGAAGCAGCGTGAAGGCAAACAAAGAGAATCAGTCAGGCAGATGGAAATGGGCCTAGTTTTCCTAAACGCAGCTTTGAATCGCTGCGTGGCAAGGCAATGTTTTTCTCAGAAAGAATGGAAGGCGTTTGTGAAATTATGCCATCGAAATGTTTTTTTACCTTAATGCTTTAAACTCAGCCGCACGTACAAAAATCAATACAAACACAAATAAGTCTTCCGTTAAAAGGATGGCATTTTTTTCCACGGGTAAATAATAGCTGCAAAGTGGGGAGTCGGCACTTGATGAGAAGCAGAAATGAAAGAGAGAGAGAGATTTAAGGAAATTGAGAGAGTCAAAGAGAGAGCGACAGGCAGTGAGACAGACAGGAAACGAGGGGGCTCTATTGTTGCCCGGCAGATGCAGTGTCTAATTGACAGAGACTGTCTGTGCAGCGTCCAGTGACAGTGGCGGCCTCAAGGTGGGGTGCGAAATGATGGGCAAGCTGCATAAAGGAGCTGTATGTTCCCTGTCAGAGCGGACAGCAGGAGAGGGAAAGGAGGGGACGGCTGTGGGGCAGAGGATCTAGGGAGAGCAGCTGGTGTCCAATCCTGTTGCGATCCCTTCCTACAGATATGAACGCAGACATACACACACACGCAGATGCAATCGAAATGAGTCTAGTCGTGTTCATTCGATTCCAGCCTTGTTTCTGTAGCAAATCCCAGGAGGGTATTTATGTAAGATTATATCAGTTCTGACCAAAAGTTTAATTAGCCTTTGGGGAATCCGACCTCTATTATCTGTTTAATCTGCAAAAACAACAGCTGCATAATATCTCCAAATACACACAGAACCTGTTTTTATATATCAATATCATATCAAAATCAATTAGTGTCAAAGTCTGTAATAAAATGTTATTAAAATGAATCAAAATAGATTTTATAAAATATAACTTTTTATTTTAAATATTTTATAAATAAATAAACACACACACAAACAAGCGCTTGCAAAAGTGTTCTTTTTCACATTTTGCTATGTTGCTGCCTTATTTTAAACTAATTTAAATAACTTTTTTTCACATTAATCTACACTCCATACACCATAATGACAAAGCAAAAAACAGATCTGTGACAACTTTGCAAATATATTAAAAAGAAAAAAACTTTAATAAATACAGTGCATAAGTATTCAAACCTTTAACTCAGTACTTTGAAGCACCCTTACAGCCTTTTTTTGGGGGGTATGATATGACAAGCTTTGCACATCTGCATTTGGTGATTTTCTGCCATTCTTCTTCTCAGACCCTCTCAAGCTCTGTCAGGTTGGATGGGGGCTATCGGTGGACAGACATTTTAAAGTAGTTGAACAAGGCAACAACATAACAAAATGTGAAAAATGAAGGGGTTTGAATAGTTTTGCAAGCCACTGTACATACACAAACACACAAGTTCAAAAGTTTAGGGTCTGTAAGATTTTTTGCTTTTGAAAGAAGTCTCTTACGCTCGTCACGATTGCATTGATTTGATACATTTTTTTATATTTTTATATAGATTTTTATATGAGAAGTTTGCACGTTTTACGTGGTTAAAACGGTTTACAAAAAATATTAAGCAGCATAGCTGTTTTTTAACATTGATAATAATAATCAATGTTTCTTGAGCAGTAAATCAGCATATTAGAATGATTTCTGAAGACTCACGTGACATTGAAGACTGGAGTAACATACTGAAGATTGGAGTTTATAAACAGACAGACAGACAGAGAGACAGATAAACAGACAGACAGATTTCTTTGCACAAAATGATGAAAACAAGACATTGCATGGATTCAAGTAAAAAACCTGTATCAAACCACGTCGATATTCAGCATTTATTGTGTGCCTCCCTGAGGCGTCTACACCTGCATTTTCCTGGGCGGGTATTGTTCGTCTGCAATTCATTTGAAGGGTTTAATGGTGGCTATTTAGGGGTGGAATACATTATAAGTGTCAATCATCAAGGCAAAGAGAGGTTGCGCTCCTTAAGCACATATTCTTTACATGCATTGCATCAATTAATTAGCCTATAAATTATGGGTTTTATTGAGAAAGAAAAAAAACACTTGCCGGTGTTGTATGCTCCCCTAAAATGTCTTCCCCTTCACCACTGTCTGCTTAACCCTGTTACAGAGACTCTGGGGCCGGCTCTGTAGTCCTGCATTTGTACCAATCAATGGAGCCTGTTAAAAGCAGACCCTGGGGGTCAGGGAAATTAAGCGGCTCTGCTTGTGTGGAGAAGGGGCCAGACCAGCACGAGGTGCACGGGGGATGAGCAATGCTTCTCTGTTGCTATGGTGACGGGGTGCCAAACTACTATTCGCAGTCTCCTTCATATTGGCCGATCAGTCCTTTGAGAACAATGGCATCTCCATGGCATGGGGAAGGCCATTATATAAATGTTAGGCAGAAGTATGTTGAAGAAATTGGGATTTATATATTAAAAAAGATTGCTTTGTCAAGCTTGTCAGGGCAGAGGTTTTCAAACTTTTTGATGCAAAGGCCCCCCAAATGTGATTAACTCCTTGTGGGACCATCCTACTAAAATACAAACGGCTATATGCCATCATGCACAAACACACATTTAATAAGCATATTATTATTATATACTGTACATATTTAGGATATTAAAAAATTCCATTAAACTAAATGTTATGGGAAAGATCATAGAAAACAATTACATGTACTAAATCAAGTTAAATCTATAATTTTGTAAATTACTTCTAAAAGCCCTTAAACACACACAAGTACAAAAATAAAAATATAATAAATAATAAATAAATACACATCACCTTGAGGGCCCCATATTAAAAACCCCTGCTTAAGTTAGGCTATTTTCTAGGTCAAATCAATGGCTCTCAAAAGAACAATTACGTGTGTTTTTATTCTTTTTGGACCACACACACTAAGAGCATGAACTGACCCTCCTAAAATGAGTTCACACTGGAATGAAACATGGGACATTTTTCCCACAAAAGATAATGTGTGCTTGGTTTACTGTTGTAAGGAGACCATATCTCATGACAAGTAGCTGTAGCATTTTCGCACACTCCATTATGTTCCTAAAATCCCACCTGAAAACAATATAATCATTTATGAGACCACAACACAACTCGTTTCCGGATAAACGAGTGTGAGAAATTCACTCATACGTCTATGCATTACTGCTGCTTTAAACACAGGTGCACATATCACGTAACATAATTGTCACCGTAACTTTCTCACTACACAATGTGCCAAACCCCAAAATCAACACGATCCTTCCCTAAAAACATTTCAACTTCCAAAAACACTAAGCATTACCATGGGAATGGAGGCCAAGGACATCTTGGAATTCAGCAGAGTCTGATTAGGATGGACCAATTAAGACAGGTCCAGCTGTCAATCATCATAAACTGCAAATTCATCAAACAAATGCTGAACTCACAGAGCCACAATTGAGACATTCCGAAAACATGTACCTGTCATATTCGCACAGACTGGTGCAGAACTCAATGCCGGGCCCGTGACAGCTCATTACTGTAATATGAGCTCATGGTGGTTGTTTGCCAGAAGGTCACTTATATACTCTGTGTGAGAAATGAGTGTTTATATATGACTTATATATAGAGAGATATTTATTTCTTTGCACTTCATTTGTTGGCTGAAGAATTTTAGCATGAGGAAGAGCAGTTGAGTAAATATTGGGTAAACGCCAAGTAAAACATTTACGATCACATGGACGTAAATGCACACTTACTGGCATCGAAACGAGTTTAAAATCCCGTATTGTGACCGCAAAAGGTCACTTAATCTAAACGAAGCATAATGGGACCCCCGGAGGTTCAGCCCGGAGACCGACTGTGACTGAGAAACTAGCAGGATTAGTCTAAGGTTTCTGGAGCTAGTAGGATTAACCCACAAGGCCTGACAGGGCCGGTTGGACGGACACACTTCACAACAAAGATCTTTCTCCCTGGTGTAAGAAAGACATGACAGTTGGATGCTGCTCGGTTACAGGGCCACATGCGGCTAGCCAGGACGTACCGCTCACAAGACTGCCTGCCAGAACAGGGAGAAAAAACAAGACAGGGTGAAACAAAAAGCACAAATAGCGGCATTCAAAGATAATTTAATGGCTTTCAGTAGATTGCATCAGCAAACCTTAACCAATGTGATGGAATTTAAATTGGGGGTGGATCGTTTAATCCCAGCTATGGAGCCCGGATGAATGATCCGTGTCCGAGCATGGCTCTGGTCTACTTTGGCTTTTGCGTACGCTATGTATAAACACAGAGGTCTCCATCATGCTTTACAATCTGTGACGACATCCACGGTCTTTATGGGCTGGACCTGCTATTTAAGGTCCAGTGACACCGAGCTGAACCACAACTATTAAGCAGGCGCCTGCTGCTGGAGGCACATAGTGTTTTGAGCTGAACATGCTAATTGAGTCTATTTCCAGAGAGCTTGAAGCAACCTGGGCCTCCCAAAGGGTCAAATACCTGCTTATCAGCACAACTTACAGGTCATGCCCAGACAGGCTCAATTAGCCAGCACTTCAGCTTTGTATAGGACGACTCCTGCTTTCAGCACACACGCCCCATATCAACAGAACCAGGGCGTCAACAGGGTGACAAGCAGAACTCTACAATAGCCTGATTGTGGCCTGTGCTGAAAAGCTAAAGTGGGATACTGGATGAAAGATGGACCCTAGTTGCAGGAAGAGTGCTTTGTCTGGACATGAAATGCATGTTGCTAACACTACCATTTTAAAGCATGTGTATCACATGCAAAACTATGCAATCATGACAATGGGGGATTATACAAAGTAAATAAGTTGATTTTCTCAATTACAATTTTTATTTAAACTTGAACTTTTCAAGTTTCCATGTACCGTGAAATAATGGCAAGAAATCAAAAAATTTGCCAAATTGACAACTGAAATGAATAAAATCTGAATCACAAAATTGTGAATAAGAACAGAATCAAATCTAACTGATAGCTTGTGAAATGGAACTGAATCAAAATAAATCGTAAGCTTGTAAATTGGAATTGAACCAAATCTTTAAATCTATATCAATACTCAGCCCAAATACTGACAGTTTGGACAATCAGAAACCAAACATTAGTCTTCAAATCCATCTTGCATATTCCCTCAAACATTTTACTGACAGACAAAGTCAAATGTTGCCCTGTAACAAGGACATGGACTATGCCAACAGCTCTATGTGCAGTGTCAAAAAAACAAACCTTAGAGGCCAACCTCAAGTGTCTGAGCCTGTGCTTTGAAGCATTCTCAATAACTTGTTTAATTTATATTTATTTCTCTAGCAAAAGCATCTAAAACAGAACATACTGTTGGCATTTACGTTTGAGGTCTTGTTGAAAGACCTCAGACATGCTTGCACAACTACTTATTTTAACTAGTCAATGGGTCAATGTTTACCTTATGCAAATGACTCACGCAGTGCAGCATCAGCAGTCTTTGCTGTTTCTGGCAAGTTCTACGCAGAGTTGATGGAGAGTGTGAGTGGAGAAAATGTTGTGCAGCTGAGATGATGAGGGTGAGACACCAAAATGTGCAAAAGGTTTAGCCTGTATGTGAACACAAATGAATTGAAGCCATCCAGATGTACACAGCACCAGCGTGGTTCACTTATAATGTGCTTTGTAAATGCAAATAGCTTCATGTTCACCTTTGCATCATTTCAAATATCCTATAAATAAATGTCATATGCATTAATTTTACTCTAGGGTGAGTAAATAGTGACAGAATTTCATTACTGGGTTAACCATTCCTTCAACATCACTAGATTTTACCAGTCATTGTTTAAGAATGCAAACAATTGTATGTCGATACATATAAAACGCAATGCAAATACTTCTGAGCACATGATGAGCATCCTTTACCTTTCTAACATCTAAGCAGCTAAAGAGATTATTTAGCTTTAATGTGTGCACTAGATGGCATCTGATATGCTGCTGTGAGTGGGGGCCATTCAAAAGTTGAACTTGGAACTCTCACAAGAACACGGAGAGGGAGGGACCTGGGAACTGTGTTGTTATAGGACCAGGGTGTATTCATTAGTGGGATCATCTGTACATAAACAAGAATTAATACACGGAGAAGGTATGGTTGTGAATCCACTGCCCCATTGAAGATCATTGCTTTCTGGTGGGCTTTGTTATTGAGCCAAAGTGATCTGTTATCAAAATAGGTCAATGTGTGAAAACCCTGTCCCCAAATCAATATGTGTCATTCTATTTATGGTAAAAGGGTCACAAGGAGGAGCTGTTATAGCTGTATGGAGAGGGAGCGACATCACCTTACGAGCTTCAGTGTCAGTTGGCACTTACTTTAGGTCTCCACAAGCCTTTTTTCCACTGAGATCGAAAAATCTCCTTTTGACTGTGCCAAATTTCAAAGTGTCAAAGTCAACCATGTCCCATGCCGTTCAAGCCCAGTCAATGATTTATTATGCTCACTGTCATTTACTACTTACATCTAATTCTTGCTATTGATAATCATGGATGATTGAGAAAATTGCAGAAATTTTCCGAAAGTATTATGCACTGCAAGCTAGGGCTGGTCGATAAATTGATAACGATAATTATCACAATATAATTTTTCTCGATAAAATGACAACAAGAGTTCAATAAATGTTCGATATCATTTTTAAGCGCCAAAAGCGGAACAAAGCAGCGCTTACTAGAGCAGATGCGTTTACTTGCTGATAGATTGGTCTCGGTTACGTGACCACTAAACAGCGCCGTGAGATCCAGTGAGAAGCACTTGAATTCAGCGAAGAACACAAATGCCTCTGTGATTTAAAGTACTTTAAAGTCAGATGAAACAGCTCTGACATTGACAGAAAGGAGAAACGCTGTGTGCAGTGATACAGTCAGAAGGCTTTTCAATCTACATATTGCCATTACTGTACTAACTGGACCATGGTATTGTGGCAGAAATGTGGGATATTCAAATAGAATTTTATTATATTATTAATGCACACATGTATTAAATGTATTAAATGAGTAATGGAAAATAATTACAGTATTTTTCTGTGATTAGGCTATAACATTTGTGCATTTATACTACACGTAACCTATTTAAGCTACTGTTTTTCATACAAATACCATGGAAACAATATAGTTACATTTTACCATGGTAGTGAGTTGCTATGTGTGTGGTTTTAAATGTGGTTATCATGATCTAAATGTATGCTACTATGGAAGACCAATGGTTAATTTCAATAAAACCCAAACAGTCAGAATATTTACATTTTACCATATTATTTTTATTTTTATTTTTTTTACAGATGTTATGGTTTTTGTTAATAAACATTTACATCTGCATCCTAACTCAATCAACTGCTGTCAACTCAAGCTACTGTCAAATGTGCATTTATAAGAGACAAAACATTTATTAATAAAAAATTATTAATATTGGAGCCTGCACTGCAAACTGTGCTGAAGATACGTGCCATCAAAGTCAGGCAACACAAACCCGTTTCATGACTTGAAACAATATCACCCGTTAGCACATGCAGAAACCAAAAAAATCATTTTTCTACTGAGATATTTATTATTATTTACAGTATTATTATATTTAGGAAAAATGACTGGAAAAGTGTAAAGAATTCAAAAACGTGAAGTGTTTGTCATGTTCTTCTGACAATAAAGAGTACTTTAAAAACAATTAGCCTAATGGTCTGGTTTCTACAACTTTCCCTTATGAGCAAAAATCTGCCTTTAAACTTGAAAGAAAAGATAGATTAGATAGATAGATAGATAGATAGATAGATAGATAGATAGATAGATAGATAGATAGATAGATAGATAGATAGATAGATAGATAGATAGATAGATAGATAGATAGATAGATAGATAGATAGATAGATAGATAGATAGATAGATAGATAGATAGATAGATAGATAGATAGATAGATAGATAGATAGATAGATAGATAGATAGATAGATAGATAGATATAGATATATATATATATATATGAACAATTTTAACGTCATACTTTTTTTGGGCCATATAGCCCAGCCCTACTGCAAGCTTATTCAAAGTTGTAAAGAAGAATACAGTACAACACATCAGCCAGTTTAAAAAAAGACCAGAATGAAGGGCACATAGCATGACTCTTTGATCACCAGGAGCTGTTCAATAATGCTAATGTGTTGTACGGGACCCAGCAAAACCATTCATCATCATACAGCTCTATTAGACAGGACAGCAATACAAAGTCCAGTTTGCCCCCACTACTGGGCTGTTCCAGTAAATATAAGGATAAAAAATATAAATATAAGCAAAGAACAGAATGTATGCAGATGAAAAGACACACATAAATTAAATAAATATATTTTTAATTAAGAAATGAATACTTCAATCCAGCAAGGATCCATTAAATTGATTAATAGACATTTATAATGTTGCAAAAGATTTCTATTTTGAATAAATTCTGTTTGTTTTTTTACTTTCTAGTCATGAAAGAATCCTGCATGAATGCATCATGATAATAAGAAATGTTTCTTGAGGACCAAATCAGTATATAAGAATTCTTTCTGAAGCGTCATGTGCACTAAAAGTAATAGCTGCTGAAAATTCAGTTTTGCCATCACATGAATAAATTATATTTTAAAATATATAATATATATATATATATATATATATATATATATATATATATATATATATATATATAAAACAGTCATTTTATATTCTAATATAATTTCACAATATTACTTTTTGCTGAATTTTCGGATCAAATAAATGCAGGCTTGGTCAGCATCAGAGACTTCTTTCAGTCTCACCAACCCCAAACTTATATATATTCTGTCAGTGGCAGTCTGAGAAAGCAGTCTGCGTGCAGCAAGGCCTACGTCTCAGTACTGTGAAAAGAGAAATGTGGTCTTACAGGCATATTTATCATTGTTGGTTAGTCTCGACTAAAGCTATGAGTTTGTTTCCTTTTTTCTGCTTTCCCTTTGGTTTCACCAAAAAGCTTTTACGACAGCCCTATTTTCATACTTAGCTTGCAAAATGCCAGAGGGACAAAGAGAGTCATTAATAACAGGCTCTAATCCATTCCTGCCGGTCCTCCGATCCTAAAGCCGGCCTACTCGTCTGAAGCAGGGCTGCCAGTTTGGTGAGCCACTGTGGTGCCACCACACAGTCTGCTGGCACCAGCTTGAGAAAAGTGAGCCGCCTTGAGAACTAGCATGTACAGGCGCCTCCTCGCCCTGCCCAAACCTCCCCACATACCACTACAGTGCCAGTAGCCTTGATTTGATAACACTGGACTAAAACAGACTATGCATATAGTATACGTATATGGTCATCAACCATATATATATATATATATACAATGCTATTACTTTTTTTAACGTTTAATTTAAAAACATAATATTGAGTGGACTAATAAAAAAATAATAATTTCAAAAAAATATTAATTTGCTTTTACTTTCAGAAGCAATATGCATGTGACAGTCCTGAGGACTGAGACTAGAGATACAGAAACCAAAATGTTTCTATCTTGGTGAATGAACATGTGCACAACTTTCTCACCACAATCCACATTTATTTTAGAATGTATATGAATGTATTTTCCTTTGAATGAATCCAGGTTTCTTTGAAACTCAAAGTACAAAATATTTCATATTGCATCAACAGAATTATGGTCTTCCGCAGTGGACTCAAGCAATGCGGTACCTGTTGGATGTTTTCAAGCCAGCATCACCATCATGTGGCCTCCTTATAGGATTCCTGTCCCATATTCTGCAGCTCTCCAAGCACCTCAGTATCCACAAGGCCACTATTCATAATTGGAGATCGTCCAGGCCTCACTTACCACCCCACATTCTATTCCATCATTAGAAACCGGGTATTATCGTATTAGTCTTGGAATGTTCCTTTTCATGAGAACAGAGTTAACCATCCTCTGTTCCACATGCAAGGAGATATAGCCTACTGTGTACTCAAATTCAGTCTGGTCGAAATATAAAAGATTCTAACGCTGAAGAAAACGCAGTGAATCACTGAGTCATCGGTTTTCTCCATGATGTCCGGCACGTATGCTTTGAGTTGCCAAATGTACTAAGTCTGCAAGCAAGCCAAGAAATTCAATTCAGTGTGTGCCCAAAATCTGTGGAGAGATTGAAAATCCAAACATAAAAAAGAAAAGAAACAGAGAGAAAAATATATTAATGATTAGCTGCATTTATTTATGAGCAGTGTGTTTGTTTTAATATTACTCTGGAAGGGAACTGAAAGAGGGATTACCTATTTAATTCTAGTTTACTAGGCACACAAGGCTATTCATTATGTACACTGCTGCAGAAGAATGCACTCCAGAGACATGCTGCATGGACCACACAGCTCTGCATTTCATTTGGGCTATACACAACACATGTATTCATTATTGCTTATTCTTTTTTGGCTCAAACATTAGCCTATTAGCGTCTCAAGTAAATCCGTCTGAAAGTATAGGACTGAAACAATGTTTTAAACTACAGTACACCACTTGAAAGGCCTTCTTAAGTGCAAAACAGCAAAAATAACACAGCATGAGGCAAAGCTCGACGTCTATAATGGCGACAGAGTTTCTGTGATTAAACAAGTACTCTTCAAGAGGACACTGTCTAAGTGTGCCAAATAAAACCACAGACAAGTGAGAAACAAATCATTGCTCAGGACGGGATGAATTTGGTGTCCGCAGAATGTTGAACTTGGCAAGAATTCGCTCAGACTGAGGCCTGTTTTAGTTGTTGTATATTTACTTTAGCCCTTCTAAAATGGAGTCCAAAGAAGACTCACTTCATATATAGATTTATATATCTTCAAGCAAACAGCAGGTGAGTATGTGATGGTATCCTCTAGATGAACTCCATTTCCTAAACAAAAATTTAGAACAGCGATGGTGGGAAGATATCCATCTCCCAGTGTGAAGCTCTAGATGTTCACAGAGTCTAAGAATAGCTCATTAGATTGTGTAATTTGCATTGCAGTGCTTGGGGCAATCAAAATGTTTCATTCTTAGGCTTGTATAAATTTGGCTGGAATTTGAACAGCAATTGGTTTTTAATTATTTATCATCAACTTCAAACGCGCTACAATTGTGCTTGCTTACGACACTGAAGACATCATAGACATCAAACCTGGCACATTTTAAATATGCACAAAAAGGAGTTATCAGAATGTCAAAGCAACTAAAATGTATGCTGATCACTGACTGTCAAGCTCAACTGCAATATAAATTAATGTATAAAAAAAAAACCTTGGTCATGTTTTATCTAACCGTAATTGGAGCCTACTCAAAAAAAAAAAAACAGATGCAAAAAAAGTATGACATGAAAAATGATTTTAAAAAAATTGTTATGTGATATGCAAAATGATGTTTTAGGTTATAACACATTTCTGATTGCAGTAAGAATCTTGACATTCTTCAAATCATACATTCACAAATAGTGTTAAGTCTTAAAACTAAAAAAAGAAAGTCCTCTCTACCTGTGGTGCATTTCACAGGTGAGTGATAGTGTAAGGTGCATACTAATGATCAGGGAATAATCTGACAGTAATCTCTAAAGGTTTGATTAAGCTAAACTTTTCTGAGGAGGACTTTAGGTGAATCTGCTCAATTTCAAACTGAAAAGCCGTAAGAAAACATGCAGTTCAGCACAGACAAATCAAAAAACTAGATTGTCTTAACTGTCTTAATTTGTTCTCAGTGTTATCAAACAAAGCTCTGTAGAGGTGCTGGCTCATCAATCAAACAATCCCAACAAACAATTCAACGATATGAATTCTACTACTGACAAACATTTGTTTGTCTATTATCATTCATGCTATTTGGCAGCAACAGTTCAGCTCTATTCAACTCAAAGTCAACTAACACTGTTCATAGCATGCTTTTATTTTTCAAATGTTGGCCTTTTACTTTTTGATCCCTTGATCCCAAAGCTTTTACACTGCACTTTAGGCAACAAAATATTGAAGGGTTAGGAAAATAGCTCTTTTGAGACCTGCATTGTCGGAAGAGCTAACAGCTGATATTAGCACAGTACGTCAGCCCAACTGTGAGGCATCCATTACCGATGATCCATTCAAGGGGTGAACACATGCTCTTATCTTCTGCCCTTCACCCACTTTCTTGTTTAATCTTTAATCACCGAGAGAGAGGGGACAGGAGACATCATGTAGGGAGACCTTTTGTCAGCAACGGTTTCTTATTTTAGAATCCATTACTACTCTGCAAATCTATCCCCATGAAGGAAAGAGGCACTCCTTGAAAGACACGTGGCTTTAAGCACAACTGTAAGTATCAAGCATTGTTGTGAGAATCGCCCAATGACGAATCGTATTTCACCAGAGAAAAAAAATCTACTAAAAATAAATATACATATATGTTATTTTAACCACCACTAAGAATTAAAATATATATATATATATATATATATATATATATATATATTTTTTTTTTTTTTTAAATAAAAGAATGCAACCTTTTAAAGTTCTCTTGAGCCACATGTGGAGCGCATCAAACTGAAGTAAAACCTTAGAGAACCTAGTGTAACAAGATCGCCTAATTGATCTTTGTAAGGTCATATGACAGATCAGGAAACGACACACTTTGTAGCCTATATCCTTCAGAGCATAGCTGGGGGTCAACAGAGTGCGAACAACTGGAATCCTGCAGCAAAGAAAGACGCAGCGTGACACAGATTGCAGCACTGGCCTCACATCGGCATGAGAGCCATCTATCAAAATCTCCAGAAAAAGGCTTGAAGTGTAACAAATTCCTAACCCTGCACTAACCTCAAATGTCACTCAAGGTTAAAGAATTGCAATTCATATTGGCTTGCATGTCAATTGAATTCATCCATCACCAGTTGCTGTCGTAGTGGCACAACAGCTGTACTGCTATTTGATCCTGATTTCTTCCCCAGAATCGAATGGTATTTGTGACAAAACATGCCCCGCTTTCTGTAACCCCTTGTTCGTTATTTGCCAGCGGTTAGCGCAGACTTATAGCTCTTCAGAAGACACATGCCCTGTTTCTTTTCTTTCGACCCGAGACAAACTGATACTGCATCCTGTCTAGGCCTTTCAGTGGTCAGAGCATGAATCAAAACAGATGAAAGAGATTTCTGGCGTTTGTGAGAGGTCCCATGTTTGATTGGAAAAAAAACATCCATGGCTTCTGAAGGAGACCAAGCCCCTAACCTCTTCTCCACCTCGGCATAGTTGTGCTAGAAGAAACCGTTCCATCAGCATAGACCTCTTAACCCTTCGATTTTCATCTCTGAAAACTCATAAGGTGTCCTGAAAGAAAGACAGGCGTGAGAAATCCCTCAAATGATCAGAGATGCCACAGAATAGTGATTACAGCCTCTGAGGATCATGGGACTCCAACAACGAGAATCCCAGTGGACATGTGAGCTAATGACTGGCTGCTCGGAGATGCATGTGGAACAAGTTAACACATCATGCTCCCTGAGCTCTGGGCCGTTCCCAGTCGTTTCAGTTTGGCGTTATCACTTACAAGGGAGTGATGAATGTGCTGAGAGAAAAATGACGAGTGTTCCTCAAAGGAGTAAATGTGGGTGGGTGAGTGGGGAGATATCTTTAGCTTTCAGAGAAGTTACATTTATTCTGCTTCAGAAGAAAGAAAAAAAAGAAAAAAAAACTGAGCAGAAAAAAAAAAAAAACACCTGGAAGAGCTGAAATCTCCATTACGGCTAGTCAACATGAAATAAAAGTGTATCACTACTCCCCTGGGTCTCGGTAGGTGGGTAGACAGCTCCTATGGTACTTGTGATCCTAATCCTTGGCTAGCGTAGAGGAATCTTTATTTTCTGGCCATGCAAGCGACGAGTCTAAGGACTCGACTTGTTGGCTTTACCGTGTGTCTGCTGTCACCAAGAGCACTTTGAGCTCTTTGTCACACTCCCACTCCCAGTGTTGGGCGCTAGAGTGAACAACTCAGTATGAGAGGGTTTAATTTCACTGCTTAACGTTCTTTACTTTCCCAATTAGAGTCCAGACTGGAGGGTTGGCAAGAGCAGAGTAGTTAGGAGCTCAGCCATAAAAGCGTGCCATGGGTCAGATGTGGATTGAAGCTGTCTGAAAATTGCTGCTAAAAAGGCCGTATTGTACATACTCAATAGGTGAGGAATAAGGCCGAAAAGAAAGTCGAGAGGTTTGCATTACATTGCAGCCATGCTATTCTGAAATGTATGTGTCCATCAGCAGTAGATAATGCAGAAAATTGCTTGATGAAGTGTTGAGGGGAGGCTGTGGTAAGAGGCCACTTCAGTGAAACAGCACTACAATGAACCATGAACATGGGATTGTATGAATGCTTGTGACTGAATACTTTATTGGGACAGATTGAGCATTAGAGCTGTGTCTAATATTGATTTTCATCTACTGTTCAAACCTTCAGCACATTAATTGAATTATGGTTTAGATTTCATATCTAATTTTAAAAAAAGCGCTAGAAAAGCTCATTCAACAACCCAATGGGTCAAGCCATCACAACTGCAGCATTAAGTCTATATCCACATTTGGCTAACTGTAAAAAAACACCTGAGACATATGCACCATAATCAACAGAACATTTTACAATAAAGTTCAACTTTTTTTGCAATACTTTTACATTTACTAATCATGGTTAGTGTTAATTTCCTTAAATACTAATAAATATTAACATTTCAAGTGGTATAAATAAAAAAGTATAGTATATATATATATATATATATATATATATATATATATTGTTTTCAAAACTTCAAGGAACAAAATCCCAAACATGGTCTCCTACCTGCAAAGCCCTTCATTTAAACATGGAGGGCTGAAAGATGATGCTGGGACAATTGTTTGTTTAGCTTCATGAACCCCTGGGATTTCAGGCTGACCATAAGCATTGCAGTGCCCCGTGTTTGCTGTTAGCCAATTAGAGCTATCATTAAAAGCAGATGCTCCATGGGAAATAAAGGGAGTCACAGTGGTGCCTGTGGATCATGATGACTTCTTCGCTAAAGCCTTGTCGATGTGGAAGGTAGCCAGCACCAGGAATACAGAGGGACACACTGTCCTTTACTCCTTTCCTCAACCTCTATATCATCAGGACATGGTTTGTCTTCAGCTTTTTTTATTCTACGGTATTGAGAATTACTGTAAAATTACATCAAACCTCAGCCTTAATCTTCTGTCTATGAATGTGCCACCACTCCACTGTCTCCTACTAATTCAAGCCCAAAACTGTGGTGAGAAACAAAAGTCAGGATGCAAATTATTCATAGCTTTATTATTTACGTTTTGTCCTCCTCAAGTGTCGTCTGTTGTAGCATTTTAGTATCAACAGCTTTAAGAGATTTCCCATTTATAATGTCTAAAATTTAGATGCCATAAATGAAACACTCGTGTAGAAAAACACATATTTCTCCATATGGGAAACTGCTGTATCTATCGTTGCAGAGCCATAAATAAACTCTTGTGGATCTGGATCACACAACCACATTCCTGAAGAACAGACGAGTAATGCTTACCACTGTAAAACCTGCTCGCTCTCTTTCATCAGACTCAAGTTCATGAGAACTTCTCAACAGGTGGAAGGTCTGCACTCAATCAGCTTTGCCAAAGCAAGCACTTTGTCTTTCATCGACAATGCTATGTAGCTTAAAATACCTTCACCAAGAAGTCCCCCAGTGCCGTTGCATTTGTTTGTGTTCATTTGATGTTCTTGCCTAATGGGTATTAGCCTAGTCGAAGTAGACTGCAAAAAAATACTACTTTCAATTAGCTTTTTTTTTTTTTTTCAGTTTTCCAGGTACATTTTTTAACTACTGAAAAAGGTGTCACTGCAGTAAGACAAAAATACATTTATATTAAAGATATATTCTCTGAAATCAAGTCTTAATATCAGTATTAATATGCAGTGTTGCTTCTCAAGTGAATTTATTTTGTTTTAAAGATATTTTAACAGGAAAACAAGTTAAAAAACAACAAATTAATTTTTTCTTTTTTTTGCAATGTACATTCAACACGTTCTCTACAGTTAGTTTTATATTCCAATAGTTTGCACTTCTAAACCCATTTTCCATGAACTGTGTGATCAGATTACAATTTGGAAAAAATATGAGCATTGATTGTGGACCTAGAGCCCCTAACCATGAACATGTCTCCTATTATGTCCATCTGAGTATTCTGCTACCATTTCAAATGAACACGTTCTCCGAACAAGACCCTGTGCATTTCCAGTGGGTCCACGTCTAACGCAGCTCTAAACGAAATCAGATCTGCCTTTATAAAGGGCATTTCTGCTAAAGGAACCTGGCTTGCTTCATTAACTTACAGCGCCTCCCTGGGAGGAAATTTAATATTGTTAGTAAAACGATCTCAAATTTCTGACAAGAAGCCAATGCCATCACAAGCAAAAGTAAATTGGTATGTTGTCAATATTTTGACAGACGTCATGTCGAAGAATCATTATCTGTTGAAAGTGCTGGAGAAGACTTAATTGAAACATGCATAATTACGCGCTTGTTTGTAGCGAGGTGTCTGCATAAAGTGTTAGTGGAGTTGTGAAAGTTGCTGTGAGACAGATCTTTCATCTGCAGATCTTATGACCTCTTGGAACCAAGAACGTAAGTGGATACCACGGCATCCCGGCGAAAACATCTTTCACAAATCAATTCATTACGCCCAACTCTCAGCAGTTAAAAGCCCTTCTTTCTTGCATCAACCCATCCCCCGACCACTGACCACAGTCCTGACATTGTCTCACGCAGCGGTATCAGCTTTCCCCTGCCAGAGAGATAAATAGCTCAATGAATTGAAGGCAGACCTCGATCAAAACCGCTTATGTACAATACAGTCAACCACCATCAATAAACTATTTTCAAAATAAATCTATCTATCTATCTATCTATCTATCTATCTATCTATCTATCTATCTATCTATCCATATATATCTGTCTGTCTAATTCAGTAACATTTTACAATAAGGTTTAACTTTGCATGCAATGCTTTTACAATTTATTATTAATGGTTAATGATAAGTTCTATATGTACTAATAAATTATACAATTTATTGCTATAAATTGTTAATATGTATAATATTTAAGAAAATAAATAAATGCATCTAAAAAATTATCCACCCATCCATTCAACCATCCTAAAGTTGAGAAAATAATTAGCTCTATTCCTTTCAAATGTATCTAGACATTTTCACTCCCTCAAAACACATCTAGGCAGTGCTAATCATCAAACGCTCCGTCATAGTTTTAAGAGTGCTGATCCAAGGTCAGTTCTAGCGCCTCATTAACATTTAGCTCATGGGATTAGAGAAATTTCATGACATTAGCACTCTCTCACTTGCAATCAGGCCCTGCTGTCAAAAAAATATTAAAAAATATTCCTCAATGAATTAATATTCACAAATGCTTTATGAATATAAGCTAAATGCTCAGTGATTAGGATCATTATTCTCTCTGTTAGGAGTAACAGTCTTTCAGCAAAACACTGACAGTGTTATTTGAAAGGCTTTAACAAGTACCTTTTTATAGCTTGCTTGATTTGACTATGAGCCTCTCCATTTGTCTTTCACAATTGTATGTTTTTTAAACCCAGGTGTTTATAGAGATACCTCAATTCCAAGCAGACTCTTGAAATATTAAAATCGATAGCATGCAGTAAAGTACATGACGATCAAAAACAACCAAATGTGTATAATTATGTCAGCTCTTCAATTTAAAGTAGACTGCTTAGAGGATTTATCGGCAGGTGCTCCTGTGCAAGGATTGTGACCGTACTCATTAACTGTCATTGAATGCATATCGGCAGAGCGCCGCCCTGCTAGCGCCTGCAATGAGCGGCTATCATCACAGCTCATCCTGGACTAGACGGGGAGCCGGGGTGGTAATTACAGCCAGGCTCATGAAGAGGCTGAGCGAGTATGTGTGTGTCTGTCTGTGCGAGTGGGTGCGAGAGGAAGGGGGGGGGTTCTGAAACACAGGTGGGCGTTTTATTGTGTCGTCTGTGTCAGCGTGGAGCCTGTCTGAAGGCTGTCGTTGCCGTGGGAACAGGGCCCGCCGTCGGGCAAAACGAGAGCTCCCACTGTAGAGCGAGTTGAATTACAGGTGAGGTAGGCTGAAGGAGAGGAGCACTGGGGTTTGGATAAGAAACGATCAATACGCTCACACGCTGTGAAAGGGCCAGCTTACATTGATGCTGCACAGGGATACTGTGAAAGGGGGAAAAAACAGCCATACTACCCACATCAACATGTTTGAGTTGCCTGGGATATCACAGTGAAACCACAACATCAACAGCGAGCCATTTCTAGAGCTTCAGCTTGGTAGGAAACACATGCTGTAGCTTGTAGGTCATTTACAAAAAAAAAATACAATACAAACATCTAAAAATCCTTAAAATATGATTAATTTAACAAAGCAAAATTGCGCAGATTAAAAGACCCAGTCACACCAAGAACGATAATTATAAAGATGACTATAACGATTACTATGTTAGCATCCACACCAACACACAATTTCGTTTTGTTTATTATAAGCAAGGGCTGTTGTTATGTTGTCTGCCTCTTTAAATGCTCTAGCTCTTTAAAACGGATGGTTTCTGATTGGCTGTCAATGTTTTTATCATACATCAGCTGGAAAAAATACTTGTGAAAATGAATCCAACAATATTGTTATTGTTGTGGTGTGCTATTCTTTTACATTTAGAACTATTTTTAAAACTATATCTTTATCATTATAGTTATCGTCGATTCCTTTTCACAGAATATATCTTTAATTATAAAATTCTAATAATTGCAATTATTTTAATTATTTATAATTATAATAATAGTTTAAAAATAATAGCATTTGCTATGGCAAAAAGCCAGTATTTTGTTACTTATGCTTAAAACAAAACAAAAATGCTGCCAATGGGGTGTTGCCAAAATATACTCTCTGAGAACAAGCCTTAAAATATACTGCAATTTTGTTTTAAGCAAATGTATAATATTTTAAGGATGCATGTTTTTTGAAAAATGCAAGAAAAATGTGCTGAAAAGACGACAGATAACCAGAACACACAGACAAGCAAACAAATACTTTTCTGCTTTTTAGGGTCAGTAGCAGCTGTGACCAAAAAATGAAAAAAGTTTTGTGCAACATGACAAGACCACTACACATTAGCAGAAAAGCATGCTTACCTCTGCAAACAGTTCCATTCTCCACAGCCTCGTGCCCTGCTTTACACATACAGCGGCCAATAGGGACCATCCACTCTCCATCTCCATTACAGTACAGTTTAATGGGAACGTCAACCTCCTCGGCATTAGGGACGCACACTCCCCTCGCCGCCACCAGTGAGGTGCTCTCTGCTCCCGAAAGCGTCTCCTGAAATATCGCTCCGTTGCGGATGGTGCGAGGGCACTTCCGGTAGAACACTCGCACGGCGATAAGCGACATGCACCCGCCGTAGTCCTGGAAGGCTAGGTAGAAACCGTTACGGGAGACGGGGCCGAAACTGCGAACCTCTGTATTAATCTTCATCACGCGTCCGCCCAGGTCTACTTGCGAGAAGCTCTCATCGGCCGCAATGGTATCCACCTTGATCCAAGGGTTCTCCATCCATGGGGGAAAGACTTTGGTGGCCGTGTCAGAGTCTGATTCATAGTAGTAGAGGTTGAACGTTTCCTTGCAGGAACCAGGAACTCTTGGGATGCTGCTGCAGTCTCGTACTGAGAACTTCATCTCCACATGAATGCGTTGAGCACCTCTTCGGCGGATGTACTTGGTGCGCACCCAGTTATTTTGGTTGGCGACGAAGACATTACACACCTGATAGGTACGAATGGTGTTCATATTCTCATCGTAGCCACTCACTTCTTCCCACTACAAAGAAAATGAGAAAGCAAAGGTTTACATATTTGATTTACATCCAAGTTTGTTTGTTTTTACCTCTAGACAAGGAGAAATGGGACAGGAAAGGGAAAAATGCTTTATTTACTACCATGGTTACATTTTAGCCGTATACATTTATTTGTATGAATTATTAAATATGTGCTCATGTGACAAAAATGGCAGATTAAGAACCGGCTACAGGTAATACAAATAGTCAATCCCTTCTCATACAGTAGATCTAGCTACATTTAAAAAATGATCTGACAGCAGAAACTATCATTTTATAGACACATTTGTATCTCTGCATCAAATATCTGGAGGGCTTTACGAGCACCTGAACCGTTTTCAGCAGCTTTCCCCATATGCACAGGCCAGATTACTGAGCACAGGAGGAATGAGGTGGGAAAGAGGGCAAAATTCTCCTGCTAGACTGCCAACAGGCCCTGGCACTAGGCATAGAAAGGACTGGCATTGGCTTGGGTTTCCTGTAGACCCCCACACTGCAGTGCCAAGCGATTCTAGTCTCTATTTATGTCTCTCTCACTCACTCTCAATTTCTTGCACTGTATAAAAATATGTACTATTAATATAGCTCAGACAGAGAAAAAGAAAAGGTGATACACTTTGATGTTTACACAATCATCTATTTTTTGCTTTTCTGCCCTCAGGCAGCTTAAAAATGGAGCCAGCATTAGCATTATTAAACTCTTTCCCTCACAACGAGAAAACAACTGAGTATAGGTTATTGAAATTAAACAAACATGCGGACTCAACAGCAAAACTAACAAAAAAATTAATTAAAAAAAAATTAAAGGGAGTGTATTAAAGGGATAGTTTATCCAAAAGTTCTCACCCATGGTATGGATTTTAAAAAAAAAACTCAAAATGAAAAAAAAAAAAAAAGTCATACAGGTGACATGAAAGTGAGTCAATTATCACAGAATTTTTTTTGGTAACCGATCCCTTTAATTAGAGATGAGAAAGAAAAAAGAAAAGAGAAATGAAACGAAATGAACATAAACGAAAAGAAAAGAAATGCAGAACATTTACCTTCAGTTGACCTACTGATCATTAGTGTAACAACTCACATAAACACATTCAAAAAAATCCATCCCGTTGAACATTACAACCCTAAGATAATCAAATTATACGGAAAGCATTTGATAGAGTGAAAGAGACTTCTTGTAAAATTTACAAGTATATATTGCGCAGACTAAAGCATGAAGGGAACATGCACCAGGGACTTCACTGCTCGGCCTAAAGTGACTCCAGATGACTCCATTGTGGTTTTCAGCCAACTTGCCTGCAATCAAGCCACAGGCTTACCAGGCACAGAAGTCTTGACCTAGTCCAAGAGGGAAAGCCCTTTTCTTCACCTTAAAAAACATTTTCGCACCACGGCCTCAAAGCCCAGCAAGCGATCACCCAAACCCTCCCCAAATCACCCTCCCTTGAGTGTTATACTCTTCACTTAACAGCTGACATAATTTCCCAAATTAGTTGCTGCTTAACAAGGATTTTGACAGAGTTTTGACAGACTGGGGGAGAAAGTCAAGCCTGTCCAAAACCTCCATTCTATCAAATGATCTTGGACTAATTAAAACAGCATTCTTTCCTTGCAGCTTTTGTTCTTTGTTCCCATGTCCCTGTTATTCGGCTGAGATGAACTGAAGTGATTCTGGATAGGATTGTGGTCATTAACACTTGCACTGTGTGTGTGTGTGTGTGTGTGTGTGTGTGTGTGTGTGTGTGTGTGTGTGTGTGTGTGTGTGTGTGTGTGTGTGTGTGTGTGTGTGTGTGTGTGTGTGTGTGTGTGTGTGTGTGTGTGTGTAAAATTAAGTTTTCCATCACTTCAGCTCAGTCCTTTCAAGCAGCCAGATGTGTTTTGGGTCAGTGGCAGCCATTGACCTTGCCACCTTTCTTAAGGATGACACATTCTTCCATGAACCAGAAAGGGGTGAGAATGAAGGGTAGTTAAACAAGAGAAGACAGGGTGTAGCATCCTCTTGTTTGTAGTCTGTCACTCTGACTAATCAAATTAGAAAGAATTTATATAAAAGCAATGTTGCTAATAAGAGACTGAGTAAGCGCGTACCACATGATGGTCCAAACAAACGGCCTTTAAATGGAAAGCCTCCCTTTGTGCTGTCTCGGCTTCCCTGCCACTCTTTCATCAGAGGCAAAGAGGAGAACCAAATGAGACATAATAAGAGCCAAGCGATCAAGCACTGAGTGTGAAATTAGAAGAAACATCTTCATTTCCATAGGTTTTCTCCTGGACTTTCAGTGGGAGAGTGGCTAAAGGGAGACCATGTGTTTTAAGAGGGATTCATTAAATAGCCTATGTTTTTTCTTTTTTTTGGCAGGAAAAGTATATAATATATAAGCAGTCTTTTTAACATTTATTGTTAAAAAACTAAATATAAATGAATATTTTATATATTTTAACAAATAAATACAATTATTGATTTTAATAAGTTAAAATAAATAAAATTATCGATTAAAATTATTGATTTAATTAGTTAAAAAATTATATTTTTTAATAATAAAATAATTCATTAAAATCAGTATTTTTGTATTTATATTGCGTGTGCTGAAAAATATTTTAAATACTACTCTTTTTTTAAATAGTCAATAGTTATTAAATGTGAAATATAAACTAAACAATTTAAGTTATGGACTTAACAGAGAGAGTCATGCTTACCAAATCTATTTATAATCTATCATATACTGGTTCCTCCTGAATCTATGGGTATTATACCGCTCTCACAAGTGTGTCAGGGCCTTTATCAAAAAGTGTTAAGACCCACAAGAAGAGGGTGGCTGCCCTCTGGTTAAGAGGTCAGAGTCTTACATAGGGGGGCACTTCAGCAGTGGTGCACCACTGGCTTGTGTTCCTATATACTGGCACCAATATAAAATGATGCCGCCATTAGGTCTAAGGGCTCGATCTATGCTTTGAGGGTCACAAGCAAATTATTACAGAGACTGCTAGGGCAGAACCCAGAGATTCAGTCCACTGAATGAGAACACAACCTGGTATTTATAGGCCTCACATGGTCCTGATCTGCAGTCTTTCAATCATGACAAGACACACTAATTGTATTCGGTGTTCTTCTCTTAATCTACTGTCCTATAATAGTTCAACTAGACGTTGCAGGCTGTGTTATATTAAGCCAAGCATCACTATATCTCATTAGTTAAGGTTAAGGATTTGAACAATCAAATATATCTATCATACGACCTTAAAATTTTGTATTCACAAAGTTTGCTTTTCTAGTTAAAAATTACAGTTATACTGTACAAATTAATTTTAATTCTACTTCATTACATTTAAATTTAAATTCAGGAATTACATTTTAATTTAAAGTGAGTTCTCAATTTAATTCTGAATGGTACACAACCCTACTAAATAATAAACAGTGACATACATTATCCCATAACATTTGTGCTAAACCTGCTAAAAAAAAAACTTTCAGAACACTAACAACATCACAACATCCAGGTAAGAACCAACAGCATGAGCATTTATTAAATTAAAACAGTTCTGTCTTGCTGTTTTTGGGTGCAAAAATGTGTCCTCAGTGAACATCCTTAATAATGATGATAACACTTTGGCAAACAGAATGTTTTAGCTATATGACTAATCTTGTGTAAACAGTGTCTTCGGCATAGAAAAGTATCTAATTTCAATAAATCATGCACAAATTTTTTTTTTTGACAATTGAACTGAATTAAACTTGTAACTTGCACTGGGAAAAGGAGCTCTGTGATAAATGGCACACTGTTCTTGTAGACAGAAGTTTAGAAACGATAACTCCCCAGCCACCCAAGACGAAGGAAAGTTCACAGCCGAGCTGTGATCTATAAGTCTCCCAGACAGAGGCTCTCCCGGCTAGAGCGGAGCCGCACGCTTGTGCTGAATTATGAAAAAGTCTCGCTCCAGGGGATGCAGAAGTTGGCCGCGATCAAACTTTTGTGTTATATTAATTGTCCCACTATGACACGGCTCTGAACTTTTATTTGGACTTCTGCATCTTTTACAAATAAACTGTCAGAACCTTATGAAGTTTACATGAAGCCAGCAATTAAAGCTCTCCCAAGGCTGTCATTTGTATTCAAGCATTTGTAAAGTCGAAAGCTGAAATATGCTGACTCCACATCTCAATGCAAACCGCTCTTTGGACTCAAAGAAATACATCGTAAATCTGCATAAATAAATCATTCACGCAGAGGGACGAAAGGGAGCATGTATGACAGCTCCTGAGGGAAAGTTTCCCAATTTGCAGTTGTGGGAAATCTGACAGATAGAGTCACATTGAGACATTTGTCCTGAGGGGACGTGTGGGACAAATGACATCCGGATATTTCAGCTGAAGTGCAGTGGGATTACAACCCTAAGCGAGATACTGAACTCCCCACCATTAGAAAGATTGACAGAGGGACAGAAAGTGATTGAAAAAAATGAGGCGACCTACAAACTGAGCCGTCTTTGGCAGTCAGCTTCAATTACCTCCATCCACTGGTAATGCACAACATGTGAAGTAAGACAAACAAGCTTCCTATTGCTTCTTTAACCCTTGTGTCTATCTATATACATGTGGATCATGTTTACATAACTCATACAAATCAAGGACATGACAAAAGAGTTATGCTGGGGAAGGGCGGCTTGTTTCAATCTTGACATGTGACCACACAGAGATTTGATTCCCTGATGGTGGGACCCTAAAATAATACAATCGTTTTAGACCGATCCACATTGGAACTGATTTCAGGACATTTCTTGAACCAAATTATTTAAGGCGGTTCTGATAGGTTTGTGTTGGCTGAAACATCTGTTTCTTGATGACTTAATCTAGCTCATGTCATGCTAATCAGAAATGCTGAAACTACATGGTTTTAAACAAGGAACCCACAGTTTTAAGAGAAGCTAAAGAATTGTTCCAGAAATGTATGACTTTCTTCTGTGGAATACAAAATTAGATTTCATTGTATGGAGAAGAAGAATTGTTTTTTTTTTCTAAATATCTGTCGTCTTTCACAAAAGACAAAATCATACAGGGTTGAAATGATATGAGGGTAAGTAAATGATGACAATTTCCATTTTTAGGTGAAATATCCCTTTAACAGAGGACATTTGTGAGCATGTTCCCCTTTACAGCATCAAATGTCATTTCATTGTTCATTATTCCTCGCAAAACAGACAGAAGCAGTTCATGAGCATGCAAATAAAGTCACAGATGATTAATGACAGTGTTAGATCTGGACCTTGAGGCAGTCAAGTGAGGGCCACACTATCACACTGATTAGTTACACAAATGTACTAGCTTATTTTCATGTTCTGCATCAGTAAGCAATGAGTCTAGATGCATGACCAATACTGAGTTTGAACATGTTTGCATTTACACACATTTGTAATGTCTCCTGCAACGCTGTTCTCTAACTAAGCCGCTAATGACTTAATTTACAGCCTCATGAGGATGTGTACAGACTGCACACACCATTGCTGTTATAAATTAAAAATAAGTCATCCTTAAATAAAATGTTTTACATTACATAAAATGCTCCCAGAGAGGCATAAGAGAAAATTGTCTTTTTACGCGATAAAACAACCATTTATAAAGTGCCCTTGGAAGCTGAAAAAACCTTATGCTTTTTGTTGATTTAAATTGTGAGGTTAACAGAATGAATTAAAAGGTTCACAGAGTGCTGCTTACTGACATTTTCTCTACCACTTACTTTGTTTGTTTTTAGAGTGAACACAGTGTTATCATAAAGAAAGTGTCTGATTCTGTATAGCTGCTCAAATCAGGGGTTGCATGCCACTTTACAGTTATATAGATGGCCAAAAATCTAACAGACCAAATTTAAAGCCAGCAAATTCCACCTTTGATTTCAATAAGTCTTTAAATTATTAAAAGGCATCTGAAAGTATAACATAGGATTTGAAAAAGCTGATGTGCAGGTCCAAACACGTAACTATACAGACATGTGGAGTAATAACTACAGTCAAAAATAATAACAGAAAGCACATGAAGTATGTGCTCCTCACACCTGGCTGTGATAAAGGGTTACCATAAATCTTTCTTTAATGTAGGTGTTAACTTCCATAATTACACTGTTCAATACAGTATATTCCACCTGCACAAACCATCAAGGGGTTTAGAATAAATTCAGGACACAAATGTGAATGTATGAATGAAAGAATGAATGAGTGAATGAACAAACCACATCTGGATTTCGGCAACGGGGGGTTGTTTTGCAAAGCTATTCAGTGGCATGTAGGCCAACTGTTGATGGAGTGCTCTATATTTTGACTGACACTGATACTTTAGCTAAGCCCACAAGGCTCTGCAGGGGTGTAAGACAATAACTTAAAGCCTTTCTCTCTATAAGGTTTACAGAATCCCACCTGTTTAATGCTGCTGCGGGGAACCGCCATGTGTGAATTTAGTCAAAGTGTGCTATGTCTTGCTAGAGACTATTCTCTATATCTTGTTTCTTTTAAGAAAATGTATATGCTCTTTGAAAATACGTGGTGTCAGACAGCAGAATAACCAAAAAATGAATCTGAGGGAAAGTTTGAACAATCACTAGCATTCCTGGCTGAAAAATCAATTTCCTCTGAGACGCTGGGGTCATTTTGGATATATATTCTATAATTTCTGAATGTGTCAGAACAGCAAATAAGTTTTGCATCTGAACTATGCGATATTTAATTTCACACTTTATATCGCGACATTCCCTCTTGTCTGTGTAGCTATTAGATGTGGTATTGAAATGCTCTGTTAATTCTTCAGAGTTGTAAAAATGAAAAAGATGTGATGACGCAAAGCATGTGTAATTCCGTTTCTTTTGTTACAGAGGAAAAGGAGAGGTGAATCTTATTCGGTGCAGATTGAATCCAGAGCCTCAGACCCGAAGACACCAGCACTTTGTTCTTTAATATTGATTGCTCTAATCAGTACAGGGGAAAAAAGCTGCGTGCCCTCAGGTTCGAAGAGAAGATGGTGAGCAAAATGATTTCTAAAGAACTTTGAAGTTGCTCAGCCACATTGTCAGAATTCTATCCTCTTTTCTTCTTCCATTTTTTAGTCTCTCTGTCTCTCTCAGTCTTCCATTTTTATTTTACTGCTTCCAGACGCATGGAATGGTATAATTTAAACCATCCCCCCAAACAGACACAGAAGCATAAATAATTGAAGAAAAATAGGGAGTGTTTTTTTAGAAATAGACCAGCAAATTACTCAGGAATATATTTTTCTTCCCCCGATCTGTTCGGAAGAACATAGATCTTGGTGTCGGGGAGGAGACGATGAATTGCTCCTGACCAGTGGGCGCTGAGCAGGCATGAGCCTACATGGATGAAACCTAGTCTTAGTGGCACTATATCCAGTTTCTGTCATAATCATCAGAGTAGTAGGATTAATTGATCATTTCATGTAACCTCAGTAAACTGTGTGCAATAAAAAGACTAACTGAATTAGAAAAAGAAATCTGTTAATATATAGACACATTAAGAGAACTTACACTATTGTCACTTGTCCCCGACAACGGATATACTGTCCAGCCAAGCTCTGCGGTCGCTGTGGTGGAATCCATCAACATTTCTGTGGAAGTAGGAGGAAACATAAAAAGGTTACACATCCAGGTCATGCTTTGTACAATGTTTAATGTCTGTGAGTTCATATACAAATATCACCCACAGAAACTAGCAATCTTTCATTTATCTTCAATAAACAGAGTGAGGGAAATTGCTAATGTTGTCTCAATTAACTCCAAGAGGTTCCTAAATTACAAACAAAACCAGAACAAACACACTCTGACGTTAACACCCAATACAGAGCTTAATCGCTTTTTATCCCCAGTCTTTGCTTAAGGAAATGCTGGGGAAGAATAAAAACCTATGAATATTTCATATATTTCCATGCATTAGCATCATTCTTTATCCAGACATTTATAGAGGCTTGTGATACCACTTAACCAACTGCTCCATAAAATACTATCAACACGTTTGACACGAATCAGCCTTAAATCTGTTTCGATATTACAGCTGTCTCCAGTAGTAAAGATGAAAAATGCTGTAAAATCAAGAAGGGGGCAGGAAATAGTGGGTTCTGCTTCCCTGCTGTTTGATTCTGCCAAGATATTTTACAGACAACAGCACACTATCAGGCTCCACCACTGCAGAGGTTACATGGGTACAGGATGTAGGTAAGCAGTTGGACAACGATGAGATAACCACCAGAGACATTTTAATAATGACATGGCAGCGTACTGATACTGAGAAAGGCTAATCTTTTACAGACCTTACAATGCCTGTGCAGGCAAATGTATATTGCATCGTTCTAGGCATAGCTAAATTTGTGTTCAGATTGACTTCTCTTATCACAGTACTAGGGATGTCACTAATGGCGATTATTTTGGTAATTGTGTAAAAAGGGTTAAAACTTCATTTTGAAATCGTGATGAACAGTTCGCATATTTTATTGATAGTTATTGATGTATTCTCCTGGGTTGGCTTAGGTTTATAAATGATTTACATTAAAATCTGATGAAATGGCGCACATCGCGTTCCCAGATGAATGTTATAAGCAACTCAAACTGCAGAGATGGAGTTTGAGATGCTCCACACATGTAAATGATAAAAGTTTGTGTGGAGCAGCATTTACTGTGAACGGAGCCACTCTGAGATGCACGCAAACTACACACATGTAAATAAAGTAGATATATTAAACCCGAGGATTTTTTTTTAAATGGAGTACTCGAATTTAATTGAGGAATTAAGACAGTCCTTCACAGTAAACAGTTTGGGTCACCATTTATATGTGTACAGGATTTGAAACCACTTGAAAATACTATTTTCATGCCAAACAAGACAAGTGAATTTTAATTTGTTTTGCACATACTGCGTGCTAATATGAAAGTTAATTTAAAATATAGCCTATTGTAGCTGAGTTTTTCAAATATTGTGACTAAAATATAATTCTGCTGCCTCCTAATATCCTAATATTTTGGGGGATTAAAATGTGTAAACTGTGCTTGGCGTTGATGCTAAATCCACACATTTGAAAATATAAATCTAATAATGCTGACAGCAAAAAATAAAAATCACTAAACAGGTGAAGCGCTGCCTCATCAATATTCAGCATGGAAATAATGGCTTTTAAATCAGTTATCACTCAAAAAGCTCCATAAATAGCCCCTCTGTGTACATTTGCATCAAAAATGAATGCGTACATTCTTCTTCCCTAGATAAAACATTAATATTCTACAGTTTGTATAGGGACAAGCATTTTATACATGCCTTCATAGTAAAGAAACTGCAGATTTGAGTGCCACTGAAAGGGGACGAATTATAATCAGATGAAAGATGACCGTTTGGTTGAATAGAAATCAGTCTAATAACAATTACTTCAATTACTCCAGCTGTTCAACATCAGCTCAGACCTTCAAGTAACAATTCACCCACTCGTTCTGTGCTGAGACTGCAAGGTTGGAGAAAAAAAATCTAGTAACTGGAGGCCAGTTACTCTACTTCTACTGATTAGTTGGTGTTAAAGAACATCTCAAGTAATTGGGGTCAAAGAGAACACATTTTGCCGTCTGGGGTCCTCAGAGGCACGGGGATGATAGTTCTCAGTTCAGATTGGCCGTCAGTCGTCCCATGTGAATATTCCATGTTATCGCATTGATGGCTTAATTAATTTCCTCTAGTAATTAGAGTAAGACTAAGTTGTTAGACTTTTGGAGGGAAATAGAGGAAGTTTGTGTTTTATCACAGTCGAATGCAGCTGTTTTGACTTCCTTTTACAAGCATCAGAGTACAAAACGTCTTTCAGAGCCTCAGCTTGGGGCCAACTAATTACCAGTCTTAGCTATTGGAAATACTTATTCATTTACAGAATTTTCATTAATCTTGCATTAGGCTATTTGATCATTTTAAATGCGCTTTCGAACGCTGGTTGCAATTAAGACGGGCCTTGAAAACGACAGCGATTTTGAAGGAAAACAGTAAGTGTACTGTTTGGGGCTGTGCAGAGGAACGCAGCCTTTCGGGCATGTCTCTATACCTCAGATTCCCTCTGAATTATATTCCAGGAAAAACCAAAAGCATTCAATGAAAAAAACTACATGTGGGTCCAATTTATTTGAAAAAGGACATATTCCATCTCTAAGGCACACAAATTTAAGCTAAATTACATGATTATCACTAAGCCTAAAATTTATATTCAGAGACTCATGAAACTTACTCTGGATGTCCATTCATAGCAGTCTAAAATGAAGATCTGCTTTCAGTTGGTACACAGAGGTGAAATCAAAATGCAATAATGGGACATAATAAACAATAGAATTGAAAAAGTGGCAAAGTCAATTTTCTAACCTCATGCCGAGGACTTGTGGGCATGTGGTCCTTTATAAAGCACCATGAGTGCATTGACTAGCGGTGAGGTAAACATTCTTTCCCTTTCATAAGCTCCTGTGCTTTATACGCTACTGCTTTTCGCAGTCTGGAAGAGTGATGCACTGCCTGTCCTGTACCGCACGATGGATAACCCCCCAACCAGAGGCCTCATGCGTACTCAGAGCCAAGCTAGAGATTTACGACTCCCCGCAGTTATGGCCGTACCTCACTGCTACGACTTGCTTCCAGCTCTTCATCCTCTGTGACGAGGTAAACCAGAGGGGTCTCTTGGCTCCACAGGACTCTCTTATGGACTTTTTGAAGAGAGTGGTGGATGTGGCACCATGAGGATTGAATGTGTTTATGCTCACACCACGTCTGGAGGTGACAACACATTCCATCCAGGGCCTATGAATAAGCCTGAGTCATTGTAAGGTCCAGCACAGACACCATTTTAAGACCCAGGAGGATGGGTGAGTTTAAGCTTTTCAACAGGAATCATTTTTATGAATTTTCCCAATGTGAATATGTAATGGTAGGAGGAGCTTTCTGACCGCTTAGTAAAATACCTTCTCAGAGTATAATGGAGTTCAAGACATCTTGCTTATGCTTCACACTCATATTACTCACATTTTACCTGAGTTTGTGGTCCGAATTGAGTGTGATGAGATAAAAACAATGTGTACTGCAAAATAATTGATTTACACAAAAACAGTGCAACCCTATTCATGAATAAATTAGGGATGAACGATATATCGGCCACCATATTGGTATCGGCTCATTTTGTTCATTTTTAATGTAATCGTTATCAGCCCAATAAGAACATTTGACCGATATATTAAAGCTGATAAATAATGGATTATTTCCTTCAGCTGAGACACTTGAGATGCGAACTGTTCACCATGATGGTTTTGAATTGCTTGAAATATGATTGGAATCACTTAAAAAAGGAAAATACTGTTAAGTGCAACATGTGCAGCGCAAGTCTGTCATATAGCCTAAGCTACATATAATTATTATGAGAACATTATAATTGTGTGTTTGGGTCATGGCTTAATGGTGAGGCTTTTATTTTTGTAATCAGGCTCTCAAAAATTATATAAAAATTTGAGTTTAGATTTATCAGCCAATATATCGGTTATCGGCATTTAAATACAAAGATTTATCGGTTATCGGTATCGGCCAAAATTTGAATATGCATCCCTAGAATAAATGACTCTTATAATCTGTTCTTTTAAGTGAACTAGAAACATACAGCACAACTAATATAGTCTGATTCATGCACAACTTACTCTTTTGAACCACTCCTTTTAAACAATCATTCAAAAAGACTTCAAAATCAGTGTGAAGTTGAACCCTATCATTTGAATCTTTCTGACGAATCCACTGAACTCACTGAATCCATCTGGTAATATATTCAAATACAGTAAAAGCACAGATGATACAGATACATATAGATGATGCATAGATATTGATGAAAACAGAGAGATTTTGAGGTTTTCTACAAACTTTCATATAGTAGTTTGTAACAAAAGAGTTCATAACTTTATAATAATTTTACTAATTAAATGTAATTTAAAGCTTATTTAAAAAAAAAAATCTTGATTGTGTTGATTATTATATGTGTTAGCCTAAATAAATATCTGAAATTTACCCAAATGAATTGTAAACAAATCAATTTTGAACTGAATTGAAAGCTTGTGAATCTGAATCTAAATCAGGCCATATGTATTGATGACCCAGCCCTTGTTTTCGCTGGGATTTAGGGTGCCATGGCATTTCATCCGAAGGTTAGAAAGGCCAGCTGTTCATTGCAAGGCTGTAAACAAAAGGAGCCTCTGAACACCAGTCCACGTTAATTGATAGGAAACAGGATCCTTTCAGACCAGGGATTACTGTTGGGAAAATTGATTGGTCAGCAGCTATGCTCCTGAGCCAGAAAGTGGCACCTGTTAAAATTGCTACTTTTAAAAAGGCCAGAGAAAGCTATTTAGGGAACGCTGCCGTGTAAAATGGCTACACGGATCATTAATAGGAGGGTCTGTTTATTTGGGGAGGTGATTAGGGTTTAAGCTGTAGACCACAGAATGCCACACACACTTGTTGCACAGTCACTGGACTGTAGCCACTTCACACAGTCATAGATTCAGTGACCTTGAATCTAGGCCTGTTTCCAAATCTGCATCAAGAAATGTCAACTTGGAATGATAAATGGAAAGTCTTCGGATGATAATTCCATTTCCTAAAGAATCCCTAATATCTCTAATACCTGTGTATGTCTGTGGCTGATTTTATATACTCTCCTGAGGATGCTTCCGGAGAAAGCGGCTTGGCTGACTCTAACTCAATTATGTGGGTGGGCTAGTTATGACAGAAGACTATGGTATCATTATTCTGAAACTTGCAGAGGTGTATGTGGAGAGACTGACTGAAATGTTTTGGCAGCTAATGCCCAACAAACCTCCCCTTGCCCTTGGATAGAGCATGGCGGTGCTTCAGACGAGTACTGGCTTCCAAACAGCCAAGGCCAAAATTCACATCAGTGACTCACAAGCAGCATGTAGAAGCACTGGTAACACTTCAGAACAAGGCTCAATTTGTTAATACTAACAATTTAACAATTTAAAGCCGCAATGTACAGAACATCACAGAAAGATATAGAAGAAAATGTATAAAAACATTTTGGATTAAATTAATTAAATCAAATTAAATCGGCTAAACTGCCTGTGCGAAGACGCTCTAAGTAGCCTAGGCCTACAGTGCAACATGAATGCACTGAAAAACAATTAATTAACAGAATTAAATTAGAACAGAATATACCTTTCTAATAAATAAAAATACAAAACGAAATAAGTCATAATCAAGTTTCTAGATTCAGAACAAATGTGTGCAAATTGCCTAAAGTGCAGGGGAAAATATATTCAGAACACAAGCCACAAATAGTTCAATTAGATAACCCTGAGTGACCAATTAATCAAATTAAACTAAAGAAAATATTAAAATAACTAAAGTATGGCCAGAATTGTCAACTTTGTCTTTTGTGTGCGCACATAAAATACTTTCTAAAACTATTAACGTGAAAAACGTTTAACGGCTTAATGTCCAAAAACTTTTATATTAAAAGATCAAATTCTGTACACACCTTATTAATAAAGCATACTATATAGCCTAAAGCAGGGGTCTCCAACCCTGCTCCTGGAGGGCTACTGTCCTGCAGACTTCAGGTCCAACCCTGTTCCAACACACCTGCCTGTAATTATCAAGCAACCCTGAACAGCTTGATTAGCTGGTCCAGGTGTGTTTGATTGGGGTTGGAGCTAAAATCTGCAGGACTGTAGCCCTCCAGGAGCAGGGTTGGAGACACCTGGCCTAAAGAAAAGCAGATAAGCCCAGAATATGAACACAACGTGTTTAAGTAGGCTGCTACATGTTAAGTATTTTCCTCCCATAGAAAACCGTTAAAGAAAACGCTTTACGTGACTTCCTCTATAGGAGGAACACATTGCGTTCATATTCTGGGTTCATCTGCTTATCTGCACATAGTATGGTTTCTTAATAAGGTGTGTAGCCTACAGCGTTTTAAAAGCTTTTTTCACGTTAAGCGTTTTAGAATGTCCCGAGGAAAACCAGCTTGTTAACGTTGGCCAGCAGAAGTGCGATCATGGTTTTCCTGATGCTAAATCCAGCCTTGGAGAATATCCTTTCTGATGGTGTGCATCCACACTTTAGATTGTCTTATCCCAGACATTGTTAAAGATTTAAATCCCTGCTGCCAAGACTCTCCTCTGTCGGTCACGGATCGAAAGTGAAACTTCTGTCACGGGGTGTGTGGATTTATTCACGCACGTTAAAAATATTTATTAAAAGCTTCTATCTTTGCACATTTTTATTTACACCATTATCATAATAGGCTGTAGCCTATATTAACATATTGACAGAAAACCGGTAGTTTTATGTGAAATCAAACATTGAGCACCCTCATATAGCCAAAATGGCATGATCTTCGTTTAATAACACCTCAGCGAAGATTCGACCGTGAGATTGGTAGTCGAATCAGGCTCCTCCTATCAAAGCACTGAATCATCAACTATTTGGGGTCACATATATATATTTTATTTATTTTTTTTTATTTTTTTTTACAGCATTTATTAATCTTGGTTAATGTTTATTAATAGACAATTTTTTAAAGAAATGTAATACTTTTATTCAGCAAGGATGCATCAAAATGATCAAAAGTGACAGGATGTATCGGTCAATAATCGGTATTTGTCGATAAAAGCAATTATTTTCACTATCGGCCATCAGCTGACTGTATAAAAACATATGATGATCCGATAATCAGGGCCGATTATATCCTGTCTTTCAAAGGAGGACGTAAAAACTTGTCAGACTGCTTTTTCATACTGTGTAAGAAGGAAATGTCTCATGTTGAATTTAGGGCTGTCGAAGTTCAGGCAACACAAACGCAACAAATTAGCAGTTAAAAATTAGTGCTGCTAAAGCAGGCTTTTTTTGACCTTATGAATCACTTGTAGTTCAAGCCAGGGTTGCCAGGTCCGTGTTTTTTTTTTTCCTTACACCAAACATTATTTGTAGCGTACCTGCCATCTAATAAATCACAAAGAACTTTGTGCTTTACTCCTTGTGGTAAGAAACAAAGTCTCAGCTTTCAAATTCTGTCCATTGTATCACGAAATTCAAACAATAAATAGAGTTTTGAAGCTCTTAAGCTCTTAGTTTTGAAGCATGTGACGTGACAGATCGCTGTAGTGCTTCAGGTCAAGTGGCAGCGTGGAGAGCGAGTCATTTCTTCCACTTTAAAAGTTATAACATGCAAAAAACATGCATGAACATCGAATGTTGAAAGATACAGTACAACTATGTAATGTAATCGCTCAATGTTTCAACTGCGGAAAGACGTCAATAAAACTATCACATTATATATGAGCATATAAATCATTATCACATGTTGCATTTACCTCAGGGAAGTTATCAAGTGTTCACAGTTCCACTAGAGGAGCTTATTTACTGTTAAGTATGCTTGCTTGAATACATTTGCCATGAAGACAAGTGTGTATGAAAACTACTTTAAGTGCAACTGAGTTGTATACAAACATTTCAGTTTGTATTTGAGTGTGATTATTATAGGCCTATATGAAAATAATTGGCAGTAGAATATAATAGCTCTGCTGTTAATTTCAACCTCTAATAATATAGTAATGTTCCAAATGAGAGGGTTCCTTGAGCATTTGGTATCAGTAGATATTCTGAATAATCATCTCTCGGTATTTGCAGAGAAACTTAGTATCGGTAATGGCGCTGAAAATTCAGCATTGTCATCACATAAATGGCATAATATCTAAATAGATACAAACAGAAAACAGTTATTTTAAATTGTAATAATATTCACAATATTACCGTTATCACTGTCTTTCTGATCAAACAAATGCAGCCTTGGTGAGCATAAGAGACTTACTGACTATTAATTTTTGAACGGTAGTGTATCTGTTGTTCATTGTTAAAATAAATAAAATAATTTAATTTAATAAAATTAAAATAAATTAAATACATTTTGGTAAATATTAAATAAAATAATATTAACCACAATGTATAAATGCTGTGAAAGTACTACTCATTGTAAGTTTATGCTAGCCATAATATTACAAAAATAAAATAGAACCCTACTGTAAAGCACTTTGGACACTAATACCATCTGTTTCCCAGTGCACCTTATTTTCCTGTAAGGACACAAAATAATAACTAATGATTAAGATTAGCCCATTGCACCATGATTAAGAATAACATCACTCCTTGTCAGTCAGTCTGTTATGAAAAAGAGAAATACTGTGTAAGATTTGCAAACCCTCTGATATCAAAATGTTTCCTCATTAGAAGCAGCAGTACTGTACGCTCCAGGCACATGCTCCAGCACAGATTAGAGAAGTCATCTCTACTATGCAGCCATTTGTTCCTCTCAGGCATGTAACCTCACGCTGTTCTCTCTGAGACACACCTGAAAAATTAAAGCTAGTTGGGGTGGGAATACATTAGAATCGAAATGAGTAGTTAGGGCATCTGAGCGATAACCACATTGCTGTTGCTGCTATTCAGCTCAGGCAAATACTTTTACATATACGACAAGAAACCACAGAAGAGGTAATTAATGCAGGATCGATGTAACACTAGGATCTTGCTGCAATTTACCGAAGGGCCCGGAGAAACCATTTGATCTGAGTGGCATGTGTACGTGATAATGACGTTCATATGTCACGTTGAAGGGTAGAGGCCCGTGTGGTTGGAATGATGAGTGAACACCGCGCCGCAGCTCTGACGTGCCCCTAGTCGTCCAGAAATCTTTCAGCACAACGAGGGTCAATTAGGTGGAGTGCACATAACCGCCGCATTACAGAATTGCTTTGTATGGTAATTGAGTCCGTATGCCAGAGCATACGGCACCCAGAACGTGCTTGGAGAGTAAGGGTTTAATCCAGGAAGGTGGCAGATCCCCAAACCCCACCAGCATTACTTTAGGGGCTTGTGAGGACCAAAACAGAATCTGTTATACTTCAGATACATCCGCGGAGAGGTCTCTCACTCTCTCTCTCTCTCAAGGAGATTAATGAATGCTCTGGGATTATGGTCGGGCTACTAAATGCTGAATTTAGGGGTCAGATGATGATGATGATGATGATGTAGGGAAGTGTGGAGGGATGTGGAAAGGAAGGCAGAAATAAAAGTGGACTCAGCCAACACAGAGTATCAGTGTGTTTCAGAGGAAGAGGAAGCGGGTGGTTGATTTTGGCAGTGTGCGGTTCCTTGTGAAATATGCTACCACACAGTCGGCGGAGCGTTCCTGACTGCTTGACACAATGATGTAGCTCTGAATTCCCAGGGTTCAACACGGGACATACTATGGTAATTCTCCATCCTTACATAGCCGACTAGCACATCATTCAAGACCGCTAAGGGTTGAAAAAGAGTTATACCAAAATAGAAATTAGGGAAAACACTGCATTTCTTTATCTTCCACTCAGACACATTGAAAGATGCCCACCCCCCCCTCTCTCTCTCTCTCTCTCTCTCTCAACAAATGAGATGTCCTTGGCTACTCTCTAATTTGTGTTTGTCTCAAGGCCAGTCCCTCAAATCAATCCCAGCGCCTCTTTAGCAGTTTGTTTAAATGGGTTGGTGTTTCGTCAGTGAAAAGCTTAATTATTTACTTTGAATGTGCCTCACAAAGGGACCACGAAATGTTAATTGCAAGCTGCACTCACTCTTTCCCTTTTTCAAACCCTTCTCGCTTGTGTTGGGATCCGGCTTCAGATGATTGGCTGTGTCTGACAACACGATGGAGAGAGCTGACAGACAAACTGCCTTTCCAACCGATCGCTATTCCAAAGCAGATCAGAACACAGACGATGGACCTTACATCATATTGGATTATAAAATCCTATTCTTCCTGCCAACCATTTAAGCACTGTGGTCTTTCCATGCTTCGAAATATGTTTTTGCTGTTAAGGAGGCTAGATGGTGTGCCGCCAACTTGTGAGATGCTAAGGGCTAATGTGTTTTGGTTTTCAAAGAACACCGTATTTAAAAACCATTACAGCTGCTGCAATGTAAATCAAGTGTCATAAATGAATCATTCTACAGTATGGCTGCATAAATATAATAATGTGAGCAGGAAGATTTAGATTTAGAAAAGGGGCTGCACAATGAATCGAAATAAAATTAAAATTGCAATTATTAAACCGCAAAAGACTACGTTTTTTACATTAACAGTGAAAAAAAACTAAATGTGCAAGGTTTACTTCACTTTTACATTTGCATAATAAACTTTTGCCAACTACACACAGAAACTTTTCTTTTTTTTTGCCAAAATAAAAGCTGGAGAATTTAACATCAAGTAATGCCATGTGAAAGTACGAAAGAAATGTATTACGTTTGTGATGTTACTAATCGAATGTTAAAATCATCATCATCATCAACAAGCCCCATTTCTAACAGAAAGCTGAAATTCTAGGAATAGACCATCCTTATTTGCAAGGGTGTAGAAGATCAATACCTTCTGACAGTGTTGCATCAGAGCAAGAATACCTGCAAGGGAACTGACTTCGTAAAGGAGCATGAAAAAGAAAGCTGACAGGTTTAGAAACATCACCACGGATCAAGTTGATGAAAATGATAATTGCCAGCATCCTACACCTTGCCCGCAAGCCATAGACCAAAGCAATGACGATTAAAAATGTGTACATTGTGCATGCATCATGAACACAGAGGAATCCAATTAGTCACGGCTGTGCGGTTTGGAGGTTTGCAATACATGCTGATTCCTTTCTTCTGACACAGCGTGGTAAGGATATGCCTCTCCTGGGCTTCTTGTACAGCGTGGGCCCTCTGAACAAGGGATGTATGTTCTAGTCTCGGTGACTAATGATCGGAGATGCATTGTATTCCAACTTAATATACTGTATATTGTGACAGCAGAATAAAGATATTGTACTATGGATTTGAAACATCACACATGGGACCCTTCTTCAGGTTGACCCATGAACAAAATAATGTATTCCAGTTGCATCTCGATTTCTTTAGGTTTATCTTGTGTTGCAAGTTGCATGCTCTTTGAATAACCCCAACAGGGAGCACAAAGATAATGCATCCAATAGCTTCGTTCCTCAGAGTGTTCTGCAATGAAAAACCAAACATGACCCCTTTTATAGTTGTCCAAACAACCATCACCAAATAAACCCTCTCCTTCCCCTTGTGATTGCATTAACAAGTCAGTTTTGCTTGGTCATTAACCTGCCAAAACAATGGTTTATTGCGTGTTTTATGAGCTAAAAGATCCTTTAAAACAATCAGTAAAATTTGCTAACAGTCAGCGTAATTCTGTGCTGGGATCTTCTCATTGATATGGGATTCCCAGGAACCTATGCGAGTCCTCCACGCAAGCCAAGAAAGCTCTCTTGGAGGAGGAAGCCACAGATGGGCCACTCGCAAACTGTCAGAAACAGACGCTGCTCTACAACACCCTGTTGTGTTCCAGAACCAACTGCAGACAGATAAATATTCATAAGAGTGAAGGAGACGTGTGGCTACAGGTTTCCTCTCTCTGATATCCTTTTGAATATTTAAATCTGGCCATAAGGGACCCTGGACTTTCCTAGACTCACGAGGTTAACCTCAAACAGGAGGTTTGATCTCCTTCTGCTAGCTTTGGAGAAGAGTTACAGTGCTGCATATTTACATTCATAGATTTGGCAGATGGTTTTATCCAAAGTGACTCTCAGCGATATACATTTCTCATTTTACCAGAGAATCGAACCCCTGACCTAGGTGTTGCTACCGCCATGTTCTACCAGTTGAACAATTATTGAGGCTGCAGTGACATATTAGACCTCATAATTGTCAGACATTTGTGACCATGCTAATTTATTGCTATATAAGACTATACAATTTTTGATTACTTAGATATCACAGAAAACATACTATAAAAATCTAAAATGATTAGTCTGGGATCTATAAATCACAAAGAGGCGGAAAGAGGCAGGCTTGTATTATAAAGAGGGTAAAGGTCAAATATTGAAGCTGCACTCACCTGCACTGCAATTTTAGATGTGTCATTATAACACTAATGAAAGTGAACACTTCACGTCATGCAGAATAGGCCCTGTGGCCGTCTAACACCTCAGAAGAGAATCCACTCCGACAGAAGAGGGAAAACAGCACCATTTAAACCTGAATGGTTTGAATTTACTGTTCGAATGATCATGATGTTACAGCAGCCTGAGGCTGGATACAGATGGTGGAGGGATAGCAAATCCAATGCATGCTTGCTAGCACTTCATAACTAAACACTGTTCAATATGCCATGACCTTTCACATAAAGATTTTTGGCATTTTGCAGTGTCCTTGTTACACGTTACATGCAGTTACTATAGTAAATAACTATAAATTATGCATAATTACATGCAACTAACCCTAAAGAAAACCCTAATCCTAACACTATAGTAAGTACATGTAGCCTAGTTAATATTACAATATTTAAATGTATAATTATACTGTAAAAACAACCCTTAAAATAAAGTATAAATAGATTTTTATATTTAAAATATATATATATATATATATAAATATAATGAAAAATCAAAAGAAATTTAGCATTGAACGTTTTTTAAATATTAATAAATATTTAAATGCACGGATCCAAACTCACAAAAAATCCTGTTTGGAACAAGATTTAATGTTTAGGGCAATTAGTGCACATTTTGAAGGCTGTAAGAACATGGTTTCAGCTCTGTCCTGATAAGGCGAGACATATGAGGCTGTAAATGTTTAATGAATGTCAATAAATAACAAATTTCTTAATAAGTAGTAGTCTCACGTATCTGAGCATCTACAGTGTATGTCACATCACATAATCAAATGGGTTGTAAACTGAGCATGCTTGACCACTCTCAACCGGATGTCATTTGGTCTAATATGAAAGGATTAGCTTACTCAGTTTCTGAAATAAGTCAATATCTTGCAGGCTTTCTTTTTAGCAGCCATGTGTGTCAAAAACCATGTGTGCCGGAGGGGACACTTCATTACCTTTCCCTCTTGTTCACATTAAATCCAGTGAATTGAAAACAATGTTTTTCAACATGAACACATGATGCTCCAAAGAGTTTTGAAATATAATAGGCTTAGTTCAAAAAGAACACATAAAATGGAACTAATGTGAATCAGATTTTATTTTGAATTGTGGAATACGCTTATGCTTTGCATTAAAAACAGAAAATGAATGGTGGTTGACTGAAACTATCATTTTAAACAAGTAAAAATCACACTGTTAATTATTAATTATGCAAAACACTACAAAACAAGGCCACAAATTATACTCAACAATCGAACAGAATCTCTAAAAGTAGGCTAACCTGGAAATTGAGGTTATTCAAAAGTAAAATGGCATTCATTTGACATGCCAAATAATAATAATAATAAAAAATGACAATGTAGCCTATTTCAAAGTAGAGCTTAGGAAGTCCTGCACTGATTATCCTGAACATCTAGTGCATTTAGTATCTGACTGGAGTCACTGGAGTCTGTTTTCATTTAAAAAGTGTCTTCATCAAAAACCTTGTAATAAAGCCAAAAGCCAAATATTAAACAAACAATAAGGTTTGAGGCTAAAAATATGTACAAAAACATCCAACGAGCATATGCTCAGTTTACAGAGATATCACAGTTACCATTAACACCTAGCATAATTACAGCATGATAATCAGCACTGCGACTCAGCAAAGGCGTGATGAGAAGCCATTTAGAGCAACAGCTTTTACACTCGATAAAGAAAAATTAAAAGTAGTGACCTGCTGGGCTGGATCACACCCTCAAATTACCCCCCTGGGTAATCCATAACCATCTCCCAAGTGCAAATTATTCAATCTGCTATAGTACGGAGTGTACTGCTGACACCCAATATGTTCATAATGCTGTGGCCTCATTACAAAAGCCTCTCTTTATTACCTGCAGCTGCGATTATGAACTTTACCTCGTTAATATCAATTCTGAGGCTTGATAATAGGTAATGGTTTCTTTCGACTGAGAGCGAGATCCATTAAAGACACAAGGGTAGATTTTCTTGTCGATACTTCTGAGGAGGGAGGCGCACAATGGCACTGAAAACGGGTTTTAAGGGGTCTGACGCGACAAGATGATCTCCTGCCAGTCGATGGAGTGCTGTCTGCCAAAGAACCACTTCATTGATATTTGTCAGCATGTAGGCCAGGGTTTCAATGCATAATCAATGCAAAGCTTCTCCTTACTATCCGTAGTAGTCTCTATTAAACCATAACTGGACATTATGAAAATGACCACTTATTCGACAAATGAGCATTAAAAGTGTGATGAGGTGGCTACAAACGCGGTGAAAAATCTGTAAGAGAACAGAAACGGTGTTATAGATAAGAACGATAGCCTGGAACGATTATTCTTGAGGCCTGACAGAAGCAGCGCCTTTAAGCTGTTATCCAGACCACGGACTGATGTTTTTATCTCTTCTGGATTTTTTATGGGTGGACCGTATCAGTTGCAGCTCCATCATGTTTCCTGACCCGAGGAGAAAAGCAGAGTTACTCTTCACACCCGTGACCACTTAACCAGGATCCCCCTACCAAGGGGTTGCACGTTAAAGGGAAAACTAAAAATGAGTGGAAAGTAAAAGCGCAGTCTCGCTGCAGATTCCAGGCCCGTGAGTTTGCTCGTCATCCCGGGATGAGTTATGGCTCCCTGTGGTCCTCTGGGAACTATAAACAAGAGCCTCTGGGGCGGCCTCCACTGCAGACCGCATGCACCGGACCATTATGTATCCGCTAGCTTGTTGCACCACCCAGACGCCACTAGCCAAGCACAAACACAAACACAATTCTGGAAAATGTGCTCCAGGACATTAGAGTGACCTGTTAAGTCACTCTGGACAGAAACTAGCTTTAGTTTTACTCAGATACTTGAGCCAAATGACAGAGAGTTTAAACCCATTGAGGGCTCTTATATGTCTAGCATTAATTCAATGCTTGTGGAACAGAAGTGAGGAAAGAGGCCCATGAGTGTGCAAGATTTCTGGGATGGATCTCGGTGCAGCTGTGGAGAGGGAAGCACAATATGTAGGGCAGCAAATTTATCGAGAACTTTCCTTGGAAGACCTTAACTGATGAGTCTCGGTCCGTAAACTCCCTCAGATGGAATTACTAACAGCTGAGGTGCACGACACCCATCTGAAATCTGAACTGCACAAAAATGTTGCAATATCACATAAGCGCCAACACAAACCATGCTTGTATTTCTTTAATTACTTTGAAATCGCAACATAATGAATCGGGAACACAAAAAATGTTGTCAGATGAAAAGAAAGCCGCTTGATCTTCAAATCCCAGACAGTTAAAAGACCATCAGACATCAGTGAATCTAATCAGTCGTACAACTGATGGGCCTCATTGCTTATCTAATGTTATGAATCAAAAGTTAAGCCCTCAAACAGATCTTGCACACAGACATCTCCATAATTCAGGATCCGCGCTGGACGTCTGTGTGGGCTGGAGTTCCTGTGATGAAGGGGTCAGTCAAGTGCACTTAGATTTCTGTGCTTCTAAGTTGACAGATGCTTTCAGGACTAGTGTTAATTTCGTTAATGAAATCTATGACGAAAAATGTTTGTCAAAAAGCTTTTTTCCCTATAACTAAGACAAAAGGATGACGAGATGACAATAAGGTCATTAAACGATAACTGTGACTATGCAATTTCGTTTAAGAAAAAGGACGAGACTAAAATGTAATTAATGAATAAAAACGTTGCCAAAACCTCTATTTTTGTCTAAGAAAAAAAGACAAAATATTACAGACTGCTGCACAAACCTCTACTACAAGTTTTTGTGTTTGCTTTTCTGTTAAAAGGATACATTTTCTGCCCGGTGTTTTACTTACTTTATCTTCACAATCTGACAACCATCCGCACGCACTCTCTCAACACTGCAGAAGAAGCGCCGAGCTGAAAACACTGAACACCAACAAACAATGAAGCTGGGTTTTAATATCTCCATGAGATATTCTGCTTAAATGAAAGTGTCATTCAGTCAGTCAGAGTTCTTTCATGAGCCACTTGCTCTGTTTGCAGTGACTAAATCTGCGATCAAACCTTCACAGTGATGAACTGTAACATGGTGATGAAAAAGCATGGATCTCGACAATATTGCTTGTGATTGTGGTTGCTGAATAAACATAGGTACGCAGCCTCTGTGTGAAGTCTTTTTTGCTGTTGTTTTAAAAGAAAAACATTAATGTAATTTGGAATTATTGGAATTACTATCAGGAATTTCGCTGATTTAAATTTTGATTTCTTTCTTGTTTTTGAAGTTTCTTGTTTTACCTGTTTTCATAATGTTGACAAAAAAAGTGTTACTTTATATGATAAATAGCCTATAGTAAATCAGTACACTAGATCAGTGGTTCCCAACCTTTTTTTGTCTGAGACCCCCTTTTTCCCAAGAAAATATTTTAGGGCCCCCCTTCACATTTAATGATATTATCGCTCTTGTAAGCTTGCAGCAAGGATGACAAAATATATTGTTTTCAAACAAACGGTGTTTACTATAACCAGATATGTTTATGCACAAATAATAGCCTATAATATTAAAAATACAATAACAAAAACATCATTAGGCCCTTTGTAATTTAAAAACGTAAGCCTTGGAGTAGCCTATAAATTGGCCCAATTTGAAATACAGTAACAAAAATATTCACACTGGTGTGTAGGTAAAAAAAGAAAGAAAAGAATATAGGCTATTACTAAATGACTGCTGTCTGGGACCTCAATACTTGCATGTTATTTGTGAGGCTTTATCAATGTGAGGCTTTATTTTTGACGCTTTTGGCGCTATAGCGAGCAATAATAAACTTGCGTTTATTAACAGAATAATGCGTCTTTCGGAAGATCATTGTAGCCGGAACTACTTCTCTCTGTGTGCGTCTATGATGAGTCACGCAGGTACTGGGCTACTCCGCAGCGGCAGTGATCCGATCTAGTGTAAAATAGTCCCAATGTAAACACTTATTATAGGTGTACCATAGTTGTTCAGGATAAGACAAAAACACGGATTGGAAAATGGATTCATGATGAACTCGCTCATTATATAAATTTTGTACATTTTGAACAGAATAAAGTTAAGGGCTTTTATTTAATGCTCATTGCGCAAAACTTTTCAAAATATGACGCGACCCCCCTGAGAGCTCGCTGAGACCCCCTTGTGGGCCGCGACCCCCCTGTTGGGAACCACTGCACTAGATTATGTAAAATAAATCATGGCAAATCCAAGTAACAAATCTTAATTTGTGCTTATGCTGAAAGTGCAATAATTCTAAAATATTTTTTTCAAACGACAACCATCAATGTGATTCTAATTTTGAACAATATAGTCATTATCAGTTTAACCATTATGCAGCATGATGATGAAAATATTTTATTAATTAAAACTAGACTAAAATGCCCAGATATTTAGTTGACTTAAACTTTACTTGACTAAACAAAAACAGGAAAAGGTTTACTAAATATGATAAAACTAAAAAGTACATTTGACACAGGACTAAGACTAAGCCTAAATTAAAAAATAGCTGACAAAACGAACACTCTTCAGGACGGAGCTCACTCCCTCTACTCCTGGAGGAGTATGGATCAACGGCTCATTCAGAGGGCAGACGTGAGCCGAGGCAACCTTGAATGTGGTATAATATTGCAAGCTGACAGAGAGCGTGCAAACAAAACAGGGGCTCAAAATACTTGGGTAATTGATCGCCAGGCAGGGCAAGGGTAAGAAGTTTCCCCTGAGCAGAAACAGGCACAAGCCTGTTTGTCAAGCCACTCTGTCACCTGAAATTATCAAATGAAAGAGTTCACACAGGACAGAAGTAGAGTCTTCAATTTTAAAACACACATAAACGTTTGCTTAAGACCTGTGTAATGTGCAGACAGATGGCTTGTTTAAAGTCTGGAGTCTATGTTCTTTTTGTTCTGACGCTTACATCTCCAACGGCCGTTCATTCACATCCCTCAATGTTTGCTCTCGGTCGATTAAAGTCACTTAAGGTGATTTGAAGATTTGGTCTGATTATCTAGCAAAAAAAGGCATAAAAAGATCTGTATTTTAAACCACCAAACAGACCTTAAGGCACATCATTTCATTTAGGGGTGGGCGGTATGACCAAAATTCTGTTTCACGGTATAACTAATTTTATTTCACGGTAACGATATATATTTCACGATATAGTTATTTATTTATGTAGTTATTCTCGAAAAATAGTCAAAAAGGGCTTTGTGTAATAAATAAACCCAAATACTTTAGAAATGAAAAGTACTTTGTTTGAATTTTCTTTTTCTTTTATTTGGTAAATTATTTCTTTGGTAAACTATTTTTAATAGCTAAACACTCTCATCAACTTTTAGATGAACTGCCCCCAACTGATTGATATTAAATACAACATAGGTGCAATTCAACTTTAAATAAAGTGTTGCTGAATAATTTTTCAATCTCATGTTATTGCTTTACTTCATCAATCAGTTTATAATATCTGAATATTTTATATTGAACTATTCTATTCATAATAAATTAGTTACTTCCTTTTAATTTGGTAGGATATTAGTAGATACTAGTTATGTTTAAATGTTTTCCCAGTACATTTTTGCCATGTCTGCTTTTAAAGGGCTTGTTTTGTTCTTTTTGTGATATCTGGCAACCCGAGGTTCAGAAGTGTCAAGTTCAACAAGTTCATAAGTGACTGGAGAACAGCAGTATAAAAACCGAACAGCAACTACTGTTATTAGTGTTGACTAAGTAGTGTGTAAATTATACACTCCTTGTAACTGCGTCATTATTTTACATAGCCCGTGATGAACACCGACACATCGCGCTCCCTCTCAGTGCGTGTGCACGCGCGCGTCTTTTGCATCAGTAAAATGCGATCGGTTAATTTGAGTGACAAGTTCTAATCACGCATTGAATCAAAGGAAGATTTTATCAGCTGTTTCGGTGGCCAATTGTTTGGAGTTAGAAATATATAACTCGCGCTGCATATTTAGTAATTTTGCCTCAGATACAGGATTATACATTCGCAGATTGTTCATCACCACGGCAACCGCTCGGGCGTCATGCTGAATGCGAGTTTTGTGTTTAAAAAGTAACTATACATAAGAGACAGAAAGATGTCATGCAGTTAACTATACATTATTTAATGTTATTTCTATTCGTTACGATATTGATATACGAACTGTTGAATTGTCAAGTAAGCTTCATGCTTTCCCTGTTGCGATCGTGCACTCCTCTAAACTGTAGCCTACGGGTGCTGCACTGCTCTAGTTGACTGCTGCGCCTTTCTCCCCGAAATATCACGTTAACAACAACCCTTTAGAAAACTTAATTCCCTTGTGGATCCTCTTGATCTACTTTCTCCATGTTTCTTTGACAAATCGCAGTGTCTCAGTCTCTCGCACGCTGCATGTGAGTTAACCACGCCCACTTATTTACATGTTGCGGTATCACGGAATGAAAAAATCTGTTACGTTGACATTTTCTACCGCGGTAACGATATATACCGTCATACCGCCCAGCCCTAATTTCATTGCTTAACATTAATGCTTTAAAGTTCCCCTGTGGTGAAAATCAAACTTTAAATGTTGTTAATATTTCTATGTTGTGTTTTTAATATGCTTTTAGACAAACCATGTGCAAATTCATAAGTCAGCACCATTGCGGAGTATTTTCTCCTTAAAACAGCAGAGAACCAAAGACAGTCTCAAAATCGCAGTTTGAAATCGCTGGTGTTTCTGACATCACAAACCTTATAACCAATTACATCAGTGTGTGATCGTCAATGAGTGAATCTCTGAGCTGCCGTGAGAGAGTGGAGGCAGGGTGATTTGCATATTCATAGAACCGCATATACTAAATGAGGCGGCATGAAGAAATATTTTTTCAGAAAAAACATGTAAATATGTATTTTTTTGATGATCAAAGATGAGTTTTAAGGGATACAATTATTGACTACAGGGGGAATCTAAGCACTGAAACACTGTACAGACAAAACAAGTAAGCTAGCTTAATGTCTAACTATTAAATCATCTGGAAAAAAAAAACAACTTCTAAAACTATCTAGGTAATGATAAAAACGTGCCAAAAAACATTGATTAAGCAATAGAACAGCATGCATATTTATTGGGCAGTCTATTTCTTTTTACACCCTCTTCTGCTAATGAAAGATGGGCCATAATAAAAGTGTCAGTAAAGTCTGGCAATAAAAAATGGCTAACAGATTCATCCAACATTGTTCTGGCAAAGCAAAGCAGTACCATCAAATAAGGTGCTTTATCAGAGACAAAGCACAGGGTATCTGGGTACACACAGTCTGCTACAATTGCCAAGATGAAGAAAGAGATACCATCTTCAAAACGGTTTAACTACATTCCATAGACACAATGCTGCCATTAAGGTATAAAAGGTTTTGCACATTTAAAACAAATCCAACCACTATGACAGCTTATTCACAAATGTGATACATAACTTAGTTTTATGATGTCCTCTTCCAACCTAGAATTTGAATGTACTGTTTATAGTGAATGAGTGTTTATCACATTCAGAATCAAATATACTGCAGTAGGCTTATACTGAATAAAGTGCAACTTTAAAACCATGGTGATCGTACAGTAAATGTAACAACTTTACTGCCAACAAAACTATTTTGTGTTTATGACAATTGGATATTTCTGCTAGCATCTGAATAGAGACAGTTTAATGTAATTAAAATAAAAACAAATTTATTAAAATTAATAATTAATTTTTAATAAAATTTAAAATAAATTGAAACATAACTCTGAAAGCTCCCTGTGAATAAAAAAAGTGCATAAAGTCTCTTTTAGGGTAAGACAGTTGGACTGCAGGCATCTTGGTAACGCACTAGCACAGGCTATTTCCCATCATGCAAGACAATTTCCTGCTCGAAAGACCAACATTTCCAAAACTGCTTATAACATATTTGAATAAGGAATAAAATTCTACAGGTATACATGCGTACACATATATACCAAAAAGAAAAAAATATATAGGCTATTTATTTCAGGCTGGTCCAGCTAATGTGCATGAATATTAATTAAAATAAAATAAAATAAAAATGAACTGAAGTACATTTTAGGCAACAGACAAAAAGGAGCCATTTTTCCCTCTGGCTTTTCAACACTTGATGCTCCACCTGAGAGGCAAATCTAGTTAGAAAAGATTATTGTTCTATATTGTGGCACATTCCCGTATCCACAGAACATCAGACAATACCACACAAGAGGAGGAGCTTTCTCTGTATTTCTAAAGGACACAGGGGTAGAGCTCTGCAGCCTTTTAAAGACATAGTCATTCCTTAAGAAAGTCTTCAATGCCAACATTCATTGAAAGAGACAGAGACAGGAAGCAAGAAAAGAACTTCGATTTGTGTGTGTGAGAGAGAGTGTGTGTGCCTTTGTGAGCACTGGAGTGTAAAGATCACTCTAATTTAAAATTTGCAAATCTTCTGCTATGTTTCTCTTTAGTACTAGTCCCTAAATAATGACAATCAACAGGTGCCTTAAAAACAGAGAGAAGAGGCTGTTTTTATCAGTGCGTGAGTACATTATGCCAGAGCACCAGCTCCGCGTTCAACTCTAAACAAAGCTGACGAGTGATTTATGCCCCTCCACTGAATATAATGAAGCTCAAAATGGAAAAAAAAAAAAGACAGAAAACCAACGCAGAACAGAAAGCGGCCAGTATGACTGAGCGATTCAGCGCACACATATCACACCCAGGTGCACACGGTCAGCTGGACAGATAGAGAGAGAGGGAAAGAAAGGGAAAGATAGGGACAGAGGGTTTAATTCACTGGCTTGGCTGGGCAGTGGCCTGGGAAAAGCTGTGAGGGGAAAAAAAGTGTGTATAGGCATGCAAATCAGGTCTGCATGTGGACACGCGGAGCTGAGCGGGACTTTTAGGAGAACCAGCGTTCACCTCCCATTAATATCACACGCTGTTAATGAGGAGCTGGGGGAGAGTGGCGGAACAGGTGTCGGAGCAGCTACAGAATGGGAATAAAGAGGGCAAAAGCAGTGATCCGCGAGGAATGCCTATGTGTGCTGGGACTGGTGGGGTGGGGTGGGGTGGGGGCGGCCGAAATTGTGCCCAATCTGAGGGGGGGATACGGCTGGCCCACAGGAGTTTTTAGTTTGAATGCATCCTGCTTCAGTGCGTGCGAATATTCATATGCAACTACATACACTACCACTCAAAAGTATAGGGTCGGTAAGATTGGTAATGTTTTTAAAGTCTCTCCAGCTCACCAAGGCTGAATTTACAGGGCTCGCAAAATTTCAAAATCACTGGTAGCCCTTCGGGCAGGAACTCTTCAGATTTTGGTAGCCCGAAATTAATTTTACTAGCCCAAATAAAAAGACCAAAAACAGGAACATTTTGTACAATTAAGATAGGCTACTTAATTTATTATTCCAATATCCAAATATGATACTAAAAAATACCACAGGGAAAAGGGCTTCTTGTGACGGGCTGTCTTTGCGTTTGAACATTGCACATTTTAAACAGGACACGCATTAGCTGAATAAATGTTAGCCAATACAAACATATTTATAGAAAACAGTTGACAATGAATAGACAGGAGTCCAATAATAGCACAACAAATCACTTATTCTAAAAATAATAACAAGTAGGCTATAAGACGAATCCGACATATGGGCTGTGTTAACAGTAAAACGTCCGTCAATGAACAAATTTTAAAAACACGGATGGATAATACAACATGCTTTCTGACATTTTGACAGAAAAAAAAACAAGCAAGAACAAAATTTAAACTTAGCCCGTCAATTTTTCATTTTACAATTATCTTCTCTCTCTGTGTGCGCGCGTCCGTGTTTGTGAGAGAGAGCTCGCGCAGCACTGATACAACGGTAGCCTACTTTTTAATCCATAAGAAACGAACGCGCTAGTTTTCATACAAAATAAATATGTAACATAATTAGGTAGGCTACATTAGTTATTATTAACACAATAACACATGAAGGCTATGTTTCTCAACACTGAGAATGAATAAATAAACGCCTGTTTCTCCACTCGCGCTTATCAGTAATCCACAAATCACACGTGCTGTCACTTTTGAGAAAAATCTAATTCGAACAGGTATCAAATATCAAGCAATATATTCAAATATCTACGAGTCAAATAACGATCAGTCAAAAATGTGTCATGAAGAGGAAAAAACATAAGTCGCACTGGACTGCATTAACAATGTTACGGATGGGCCAGTTCTCCGTTACGGAAGAGAGCGCTCTGAAAGCGGCACTAAAAGACTGCTTTAAAACTTTCACAGAGACCTCAAACAGAAAGCACAAAGCCTGTCTTTAAATTTAATTTTGTTTTGTATTAATTGTATCTTAATTTTGATCAATGTTTCATCAACCAATTGCCTGGATTTAATAAATAAGAATAGAAATAGATAAATATAGTAGAAAATATTTAATCAGGACATGGAGGTGACGGTGCGTGAACCTGGAGCGCGTCTCATAAATGAACCGGAATCTACATGCCTCACAGATCTGAGACATATATAGAAAGCTTGAAACGTCTATTTTTAAACAGAACAATTCAAAATGAAAGAAAACAGACTGTTCTCTGCTTATGTCATCTGTATGAAATGTGTATTTCTCTCAGGCGCGTTTACTAAGCTAAGATCGCGAGTCAGCTTCGTCAACTTCATCTTCAACTTCACACGTCAAATATCGGCCTGTTCACATCGGCCATATTTTGACATCGGAACGATACCGATGTGTAAAAAAATGACCATATCGGCCGATATTATATCGGCGGCCGATATATCGTGCACCACTAGTAGAGAGGCATAATTTGCGGGTGGGACAGGTGGGACATGTCCCCACCACTTTTTCTCAGGATCGATATTGTCCCCCATAGGCCTGTACGATTAATCGGAATTGATTTTCGATTTCGATTTTGGCTTCCAACGATTATGAAAACAAGATAATCAACGTAAAACGATTATAGTGCCGCTGCTGCATTCTGTCCCACGCACCTTCCTTTCATTCACAGCGGTGCACTTTCATTGCTCCCTAAAAGCCCAAACCAAATCAGGGTTTTTCATGCATTTAAATTTTTTTGGGCGGCGGCCAAAGCGAATTTTTGTCCCGCCAAAGCCTTATTTGATCGCTGAGTAATAGATGACTGCTGCACGTTAACCTAAAAAACGTTAACCTATTTTTTCCCTAAAATTGTTATTGTACAGTACATATATCTGATATAGCATTGTATTAGCAACATTAGCTGTCACTTTTGATCAATTTAATTCTTCCTAGCTGAATTTACAGGTTTGTTTTTATTCTTCAGCTTAGTGGTTTGAAAGAAAGCTGTGATGTGGCTAGTCATGTGATTCATTTCTCATAGATGAACTTGCACCCATTTGGTGTAAAAGCTAACACACAGGAAACGCTTTTTTACAGCAATGCTATTTATGTTGCTTTCTTATGGGCGAATGTGAAAAAAGTGGGTGAATGGCTATAATAAAGCACTATACAACATCCTTGTGCGGCCAGGAAGGAAACATGGTCATCTGAGGTTCATGTCCACATTAAAGGCGCAATGAAAAAGGAAAATGTTTATTCAATTTTAGAAAATTTCCATCAAGGTCTTCCGTGTTGCTTTACTGCGTTTACAATCAAACGCTTGACGATTTACAGTCTCTACTGTGCTGCTAACTAGACCGCAGTCCATAAAGTATGCTGTAAATCCAAAATAACAATACAAAACTGCTACATAAAACTTGAAATGGGACTGCCAGGCTTAGACACACTAATTTGATATCCCCTATAACAAGCATCCTTGGTCCATCGCCCAGTCCCTCACATTCCTTTCATGACAGGGTGCACATGGCTGGAATACAAGATGAGAATTTTGGTGCCAACTTCAGGACAAGATACTTAAAGAGACAGGATAACAAGTTGAGAATCTGAACCTTAAGGAAACTGACAGGGGTGAGATTCTCCAAGGGCCGCCGAAGCAGCCACGCATTCCAGCCTCAGCTCAATGGCATCTTATTATTGACCGCCGAAATCAATAAGTAACTACTGAAAAAAGCAGGAAACCATGGAATCTAAAACAAATAAATAAGTGTCTTTCTTGAAGAGATATATTGGTATGGTCATCAAAACATATGCATGGTTTGAATACTATGATGGTGCACTTTAGTTACAGTATTCAAAAAGTTCAAAAAAAAAGAAGCGCTGAAGAAATAAATATGATTTATAGATGCCTTTCAAAACACTCAAAGACATCTTACAAACCCAATTATAAACAATATAAAAGAGGCAAATTAGGATAAGCCAAATTCAGCAAGTTCAGCAAAAAGAGGCAAATTCAGCATAAATTGATTCTGAAATGTATGTTTGCATAAATTATTAATAAATATAATAACCATAAATGTAGAACTATAAATATATCTACTGAATAAATGCAGTACATCCTGAAAAACTAGTCCCATCTGAATAGGGCTTTGTGTTTATTACTTAGTTGATTAATATTGTGTATTGTGTGTGAAAGAAAACAAATAAAGGATATGATGAAACACGCCCCGGCTCCTGTATGACACATGTGGCTAGACGCTGTCACCATTCAGACAGAAAAACTGCTGTCCTGTTTATTTTCACTGCATGCATTCTTGTTATGATGACACAATGGAACAAACTCTAGTGTAAATCTTGACCCTCATGCATGCAATAAAAGTTGACAGTGTTTCAAACCAACACACAAACAACTGCATTCTTGCAGTTTTTTCCTCTATCAAAACTGAACTTGACTACATTATTTTGGGTTCTCAAAAATCAAGTAACACCCCATCCTAAAAGTCCAGTGAACTAGAAAATCAGCATAGGGTTAGTTAGGTACAGAGCATGAGAGCGGGACCATGTGCAGGACCCTCTCCCTAGCGACCAGAGAAGGTGTCTGTACTGAATAACCACTGACAAGCCCAGGATTGAGATGAAGGCTCAGAGGTTAATTGAGTCTCTGTGCTGTGCCTTCCTCTGTGTAATTTACTGTGATTAATGCAGCAAGGTTTCTGTCAGACTCATTTTTACAAATCGGCCAAAGCGCAGTAATTAACTGCAGTGCTGCAAAGGAGCTGCAAATGCGGCTTCGCCAAAACATATTCTTTTACGGTTCGTGCAAGTGAAAAGGAGACACATCTTTAATGGCATTCCTGTTCAACATTTGAAATATTAATGTAAGTAAATAATTATAAAGATCACTGTATAAGCTCTTAAAATATATGCATACATGCTCTAGCCATATTAGAGTATGTATAGATGTTTCTGGAGAGCTTGTACAAAATGCATCACAATCCAGAAATTTGCCTGAAGATTAATTGTCTTACAAATAACTGCAATTGCACATCACATTCTTTATGAGATGCTCTGAGTGTAGTTCATATATATATTAGGAGTGGGTTGCTGAGGAAACAGAGGCCTGCATCTATACTGTATACACTTTAGTTACTTAATTTGAATGTATACAGGTATATTAGATTAGTAATTAGAGTGCACTATTAATGTACTTTGTGCAACTGATTGCAACAATTGCAATGGAAATAAAAATGTCTTTGCATGTAACTGTAGGGCTTTTGTCACCTCGTTAGCCACGTGTACATTGAAGAGCAGAAATTGAAATTATTAGTGATAGAAAGGGTATGTTGCAGGGCAAACTCAAACCCTCATCACCCAACATGTACACCATGGCACATGGCAATCATATCCAGAGCAAACATACTGTAGATAACACACTGTCACTCCTGTGGATGTCCTCATCAAAAAAAAACAGATATTTCGCTCATGCTATTTTTGTTATGTTTTGTCACTTACTTGCACACCTGTACAAGCTGCATTTTGGATGTGCGTGCTTAACATATGTGCCAAGCACAGCTACAGTACTAGCAAAGCCGGTTTTCAAGGAAATAACAGAGAATGGCATGATTAGTTAAGGCTTTGAGTACAATCTTTGAGAAGGGAGACAAGAGGAAGCTGGAGCGTGAAAATATTCCTCAGATCTGTGAAGGTAAATGCAAACAGTATGAGACAGTAAATGTAGATGGTTTTAGAGGTAGTGATGGCTGTATCTTTTCTGCCAGAGGGCCAGCAGCAACCTCACCATAACCTGAGTAAAACGCAGCCGCTGAAACTTTCCACTGGAACTTTCTCTGGCAGCTCAAACTTTACTTCAATGAAAATCTCCAAAGGCACACAGATCATAGCAGACTCATCAAAAAGACCTTCCACCTAACAATGAAATTTCCAGAGCGAATGTTTCATGTTTCACGTTAGTCTTCTCCTGTCCGCGTCTTGTCAATGTTTCTCTTAGCAGTTTCTCTGTGTTGTCAGAAATAACAGAACGAACGCTAGACAAAGAAATCGGTTGGAAATAAAATGTGATCCGAGTTGTTTTTCTTTGTTTTGTTCTTTTCAAATGCACCTGTTTAAGTTTTCAAAGCTGAAGTACCTGTGCAAATTCAATTTTGTGTCTGCCAAGCCCATTCACTCCTATCATTATCTTTCCCCGATGAATATAAAGCGAGGAATGACAAATGTGTCTCATGGCTGAATAAGTTATGGGTTCTGCAGCTGACTTTAATTTAAAAGTCGAGGTGACAAAATGGAAAAGATTCTGTCCTGCGACCGGCTCGTCTGTGTGTGTATTCTTTTATGATACGGTTGGCCGTATTCCCTTGGCAACAAATTCACTGGGCTTATCGCTGGGAGTGTGTGTGTGCATCAATTTTCCAGCATGTTCCCTTCACAGGGGTGTGTGCCTGCATAAGATGTGTGCATTTGCCAGCAGGCTCATTATAACCTTGTGTGCAAATCTGCATGTGCATTCACTCCCAACCTTTTTATTTATTTTTTATTCTTTAATTAGCATATACTTTTTATAGTACTAGAATACAACAGATTCCTTCTGTCTTTTTTCTTTAGTACAAGGAGAAGATCTTGGCAGCATTTAATGCAGGAGGTCTTTGCTAGAGAAATGGAAACCAGAGAAAACAAACAGGAATCCGCTCAGATTTCCCTCATTGTGACGCTGACCTCATTTCTCTCACTTTGACAATCTAAGAGGCTGCAGATGAGGGAACAGACTAGTCAAAGAAACCTAATTTCTGGCCAAACGTGCGAAAGTTTCTCTTGACAAGTAACGTGAGTGGCTCGTTCTCACACCAGATTAACTTTAAATCTTTGTAAGTTGATGTGAGCGCTTCAGGCGCCATTTATCATTAACACCTGTTAACCAGATTAGCTATTCAGAGTTGGGCGGGATTGTTTAACAAGGCTATAGTTGCATGTCATCAATTTCAAATTAATCATTCACTTGTGACAAGTGTGACTGAAAAGTTTACTCTAATCAAATGTTGTGCCAAAACGTACAGTGAAATCTGATCCCTGCCTTTTAGACGAGACATGTTGACCTGAGCTTTAGTTTCGACATTTTGAAACGTTGAAATGTTTTGCTTACAGTTGGCAGAGGCCTTCTCATATTCAAATTCATTCAATTAATCATATTTACTAGTGCTCACTAAGGTTAGCACTCATCATTAGTACTGTTCCACATCCAAGGGACTAGTGATTAGATCAAACTAAATAACCCAAAAATGTAATATACCAAAATCATGTGGTTTGTTGGAGGGAGATGTGCTTTTTTTCTAAATGATCTGACAAACGATAAAATGGGCGGGCTTGGCTCGAGAACAGCTTAGTTACTGCACAGAAACACCCTGACAACCACCCTAGCATTGTGGTGAGGACTTTAGCATGGGCAAGCCAAGCACCACTAACATTTCTTTAAAGATTGTGAAAAGAACTGATGACATTTACAGCAAACTCATTTACATGCAGAATGAATGGAAGACAGGGTATCTATGTCTGCGGTCCTGCCAAAGCTCTAGGCTCGGTGCTGTAGACTAGAGTAAGCAGCCAATCACACTGAGCTCAGCTCTTGAGGGAAAAGAAATGAAGAATTGTTGTTCCTAATTAATTATGATGAATTTGCTGCTAGATTACAAAAGATAATAACCATGCTATTACGACATTACTGCCATTTGAGTTTTGAGATACAGATATTTTGGTGTTTAGTGTGTGTGCATGCGTTCAGTAGGGAGGTGTCTATGTGTGTGTGAATGGCTTGTTTTGGCCCTAGGGACTGTGAGTGAAGGGGAAATGGGGGTTAATTAAACAATCAGATGTAAATACATGGGCAGGTGGTCTACTGTGAAACAGAACATAAAAATCTAATCAAATACACTAACAGCTCCTTAATCCATAGCCTGGCATGTGCCGTCAAAGCGCAGACGCACTTCAGCCTGTTTTCCTGTCTCATTGGCCCTGATGCGGTCCACTTAATTCACGGCTGGCCAAAAAGCCTATCCGGTTTCAAAAACACTAAACTACCTGTGAGTGGGCCATCTCACAGTTTGTGCACACAAAAGCGGTAGTTAAATTTTTCCGTGGAGCATAGGGTCCCTGATGCATTTTTAGAGTGACTAAAACTCTGGGTTGGTGTTCCATTATTGGGGGTTCAATTGTTTGCCCTTTAACGCTCAGTGATGCAGAACCGCGCTCTGGGCTATTCGCTCCCGATGAAATGCGGCGCATGGCGTGCATTCCAGCCCTGTCCCCGGCACTCCAAAAAGTGGACAAATGTTTGCTGTGTGACGAGCCACTAAGCCTGCAGAGAATGACACCTCTTTCTTCAGCACCTCACTCTCTCTCTCACTTGCTTTCTCCATCAAACTCACTCTCTATCCATCTGGACAAAAGCTATGAAAATGCAAAATGCTTGACCATTCCACTAGCGTTCTTCCTCTGTTCAGACTTGCTCCTTTTGTCCGATTAATACCTTCATGTCTTTCAGAGTGTCCCCTTCCCCCTTTGCCCACTTTAGCCTGAGCTCCAGCCCCCCTCAGCCCCGGACGAGCCATGCTCCTCATTATACTGCCCGCTTCCACTCTAGTTCCCAAGATTAGGCAAATGAGCTCCTCAACACACTCTATAGACTCCCCTCAAATTGCTAACTCTTTTCAAAAAGTCTAAACAACAAAAAAATGGGAAGGACTGAATAATAACTACTCTCCTGTTTGTCCACCAGAGTCATAAAATGCAAGGTTCTCTTTCCGCCTGACACAGAAATCGTTAAACTTAGGACAATACGGCTGTTGCAGCGGTGATGAATAACAACTTAAAGCTCTAGAATGCATTCTTATCACAAATAAATTTAGAGTAAATCCTGAATTTATAGCTTTCCACTTAAAACCCCTTATGAAATCACTGTGCTGCTTTCTGTCCTGTGACCATATTTCCAAAAAAGGAAGTTTGTTGTAAAAAATCTGTTTTGATTAGTTTGTTACTTGCTAGCTGGTTGCAAGTTGTCTGAGAGGGAGGAACAGTCAAATTCTAAAGAGAACTTGATTGGACAAATATCCAATTTGGGAGGGGGGGGGGGGGGGGGGGGTGTTCACAACTGTTTAAGATACAACTGAAACACTGAGTACACTGAGTAAACTGAGTACACTAACATACAAATCAACTAAAAGCTAACACAAAGACTAAAATACTTAAAGAAAACTCTAATTTTGACTTCATAGGGTCTTTTTCTGAGACTTTAGGCATCTGTCCTACTTACATTTAGTAGTATTACGCAACAGTGCTGTTTATTCTGTGAGAAAGGCAGAGAGAAAACACAGTGGTATGCTCTGATTCGCTCAATACAGTGCAACATATACAAAACCCATGTTCCCCTGCATCAGATCTGAAAGATGTCACAAGAATGACAACTGAGGTGGGGGGGGGGGAGCCTTTTCAAACCCTGTCCAACTAACAGGCATCTTTCTTTTCCCCTCTCTCCCCCTCTCTCTCTCTGTTTCTTATTTCTAGATTGGTTCTCAACTGACAAGGTCGTAGGTCAGTAAGCAGCAGCGTGTGTGCATGTCTGTGTCATGGTGCCTCAGGCTGCGATCAGGGCCGCTGTGAGCAGTAGAGGGATGAACTCAACACAGAAGGCAAGCTGGAAACCTTGACATGCAAGCACAGAAGATCTGGAGCCTTTCACTGTAATGAACACAACCTGCTGATGGCATAGTGGGTTCGCAGACAATGTCACTACTTAACAGAATTACATAACAGAAAATACAATGCAAGGGATACTTCACCAAAAATATCTAATAATAATAAGATCTAATAATCTGAGGATCTGACTGAAATTTAGGTAATCATTTTCTTAAAAAAAAAAAAAAAAAAAATTAAAAACCACTAAAATATTTTAGTTTTTTTGGGTTTTTTTTTTAAGGTTTTTTTAGGTCCAGGTTTTAAGCCAATGAAGCTGAACACCATTGGTTCTTGAATATGACCTGACCAATTTACAGCAAGTTACAAAATGTGAATGACTACTGAGAGCTACAGTAGAACTAGTAACATTTTCAGCCAATAATGACTTAAATTTCTTACTATTCTGAGGATGAATACAGAAAGAAAGGATGGCACTTTTCATTTTCAGATGTTATATTCCTTATATTGAGGGAACAGCACAAGACATTTCTAAATTAGTGCACACATAATAAATCTATGCTTTCAAATATAGTGTCATAAGAGGTTTATGCAGTTGTAAAGTGGCCCTCTCAGAAGCTACTTGAATCCAAAAATTGGTTCATCGAAAAAAATCTTTCCACCTGAATTGTGATTTGGAGAAATTACCAAAGGACCTCTGTTCTAATCCATCAACAGGGCCAAAGACACTTAGACGTCTAGATGAATAAATTCATTTTGCAATAATACTCTACAGTCCAAAGTAGTGACGTCTATGGCTTATATTGGGTAACATTCCTAGAGAAAGATTGGATTTCATATTATATTTTTCTCTGAGTAAAATGTCAAGTATCTCAGTGCCTCTCAGACACAAGCGGCCATCTTTGGCGTGAAGAACGCAAATCTCACCCTCTTCTCCGGTACTCTCTACGGTCTGGTATCCTCTCTAAACGCAAGTGCGGCTATTGAAAAGGTGACAATAGGCACAGCATGACGAGAATTCCTCCTCTTCAATGTTCAGTTTTACATGGATTAATCAGTAGAAAAGCTCTCAGCGAACTTCCACAAACGCCGGACCTGATGGTTGAGAGGCACCGCTGCTCTTTAGCGTGAAGGATGTGCATTAAGAGAGAAGGAGATAGGAAAAGAGCAGGAGAGACAGAGAGAAGTGAATGAGAGATGAGAGAGTGTGGTGATATGTTCCCCGCTGAGGTGATAGATGCACTTATGCAAACTGAGGGGTAAATCAGCCGGGACTTGTCTGGCCTGCTGTGCATAGGCAGACCGCATGTCAGATTACATTGTGTTGGACTGAAAAGCATACTTGTCCAGGTGAATATAGAAGTTGGACTTAATCTGGGAGTGATCAGCGCCAGGAGGAAGGGAGGGTGAGGAAAGCGGTGTGAGCTGAGGCGGTGTAGCAGACAGGGTGAACCATATTTATCACACTCAGCTGAACACCATTTTCGCCTGAATCCAGACTGGAACGGTGCCAGTGCAGCTTTCGCATTAAACCGGGAGATGGAGAGCAAAGACACCTTAGTCTTCGAATATGAATAAATTCAGATGTTGGCACATCAAATTCCTCTATTTTGTGTGCATGGTTGTAGAGCAGAAGTGGCACATTATGCTGTGAAAAGGCCAAAAAAAAAGGGATATAATAGACTGCGTTAGTATTTTGTCTAGTGCATAAAATGCCTAGGGGTAATGTATCAAGCTTAGGTGACATACAATGGAGCAGAAAAAAAAATCATAGCATCATATTAATTTTCTTGAGACAATGTAAAAAAAAAAAAATGTCCCTAATATCTCACAACATGGACTCTTTCACTTCACCTTTGTCATAAACAAGGATGCTTAAAAAAAATAAAAAATAAAAAAGGAAAGCACAAGGTCATGGATGAAAGTGCAATCTCTATTTGATACCTTTGAAGAGTAGATCACAGCCTTCTCTATCACTTTTAGAGGTGTAAAGATCAGAAAGGATCAATGAGATGTGGCTTAATGGATCCTTTTTTCTGCTCGGACTGAATAGTCACTCTTTGTCGATAAGTCCGGCTGTCTCTTTCTGTGGCACACAAATTACTGTAGGTCACTTCTCTTAGATAACACATTTAGCATCGGCACTGACCAAAAATCGATCAGTGTTGGCTTGCCTCGCTTTAGAATGCAGCCCAGTGCCGTGTCAATAATCCTACAAATTACAGAGTAATCTTCGTGCAGCTGCTGTTCACTTCATTTGAGCGAATAGATTATGTCCCATTGTGTCATAATCAGAATGGGTTTTGTGTCATATACTGTATAACAGACATCCATCCTTCCAAAGCTATAAAGAGCATTTTTAAAGTCTATCGAATTTCCATACTTTCATAATTTGATAAATTCCTTAGGGAAACAGGGTATTCAATAAGGGGAAAAATGTAGACTTTGGATCAGGAAAGGTGGATGTTAAACAGCACAATAGACAATGAGTTTGCTAGAACAATATCTAAATAGCTATTTGGCTATTTATCAACATTTTTCCACTAGCTACAGTGAGCAAGCTCAGTGAAATGGAAAGATACCAACAAAAAGAAGTTAACTACACATTTAAGTTCTTTATATTTTTAAACACTAAAGAGGAAATACATACTGTTTTTATGATTATGATTATTATTTAGTTATCTTTTACAAAAACAATTAGTGTCTCAATAAGGGTAAAGCATTTAATTAATTTGACAACAAAAAAGAAAACTGCTGTGCACTACTACTGACTCATTGAACCATCATGTCACACCCACTCTTTTTACATTTTTTGCATGACCTGTCCAAGACATCCAAGATCTGTTTTAAATCCGCATGAAGCAGGACAGCGCCATGTTTTAATGGAGGAAACTAATGCGGCAAAGTCCAAACTTTTTCCAGCTACACTGGAAAACTCGTTGCTTTTTCTATCAAAGCTAAGAGCACAAGGCATTCCTCAGACAAGCTCTGCCAATCAGCACTAAAGTGAGGTCAAGGTGTCACTTCCCCTCCCATTTCTCATTGGAGGGTGTTTGTGTCACAGCTTTGAATGTAATTCTGTTGGGACCGAATATGTAATTGGGTTTGACTGAGTGTGAGTATTATGTATCTGTCTCCAAATCACTGATGATTAGGCGTTTGTTTGATGTGTGAACATAAGGTTTAACTTAATGCAGAGAAGTGCCTTGTATGAAAACAGACCATTCCTGGTGTGATTTTGCGGACGAAGGTACAATCACTGGAAGTGAATGATAGGGACAGGGTTAATCAAGGCTGGTACTATTTGTGAGGTGTGCTGAATTTAAAGATGGGTTTGGGCAGGAACCCTGTTCCTTTGAAGTGCGAAACAAAAAATAGGCTTTAAAATATACTTTTCCTCAGTGAGAGCAAACTCGACATCTAAAAGAAAAAATATTTTAAAATCATACTGATGTCTGACCCTAGAGTGTACCAGGCATTTAGTCAAATTCACACTAAAATGGACAAAAATATATAAATTATTATAATAGATGCATTAACGTGAATTATATTCAACTTAATTTTCACTTCGAACAAATAATATGGCAGGACACTTTTTTTTTTTTTTATTACTTTTTTGGGGACAAGATTTGAACCTGTCTCAACCAACTGAGTACATGTCTGAAACCATGTGGGCTAACCACACAGCCAAGGCTCAGACATGATGTTGCGACTTCATTAATCACTGCAGAGCATCATAAACCATACTGAGGACAATCTGGGAATGGCGAGAGAGAGTTGTATCGTCCAGACAACTATCTACAGCTTTCCTCTTCTAGCAGTCTGACAGCCCTCTGAGGCCAGTCCAGGGCAGATGGACCACACTGTCAGGGTACAGATGAACCACGGCAAGACACCAGAGAGGAAGCTAGTCAAGCAGAGAGTCCAATCTCTAAAGCAGGCAGAAATCCAGCTGTAGCTTGACTTACACTGCCCAACAACATTCAATCCATTTAGCGCATGGAACCATCAGTGTCCAAAACAGCTATAATGACTTGAAAAGAGCAGATTACAATTCTAGTTCTTTCCAGAGAGCTTCTCGCCGTCTGAATCCATGTTTGTCCACAAAATGGGGCTGAAATGATCCAGCAGCTCCCCAGCCAATCAGTTTAGGACGCTGACGTGTGAGCCTCACCATTCTCGAAAACGGGGTCATCGTTCACCTTAATCGTCCCTTTAAAAAAACACTAAGAAAATAATCTGGAATGACAGACAAAAGAAGAATCCCTGCCTTGGTTTTTACGTCTATTTCTGTCAATGCTTCAAACACTTACTATGAATAGCTCTCGCTCCCTCCTCTAAATCAATGGGAAAACAGATCATTGCAACAACAAGGCTGACACATATAATCCTTGTAGGCTAGTATGCCATAGAGTGCTAGTGCTGGAATAGATCCAGCAGAAACATTACCAGCGCTTCAGGCGAAAAGTCAAGTAAGTATAACTCCCCGTCCTGACTGAACTCACTTTTTGGTATCCATTCCACTTTTCCTCTGTAGTACTTTTTTGTGCCAGCTAAGATGTTGAGTGCCAACTAGAGTGAGTTGCCAGAGGTCTAAAATGCACAAAACACTAAAACAATGGCCACAACATTCCTTCATGCCTGATTTAAAGATTAATGCTCAACCAGGAGAGGATCGAGTGAAGGTGCATGATTAGAAAGTGTGCAAGACTGACCTGCTTACATCAGTGAGAAGTTGTTAATTCATACAAATAAGATGGTCCTTTGTGAATTAAAAAACAACACATCTGGTTCCAGTTGTCTTGGCTTACCTAATGTGGAGGTAATATAAGGTTGGCTACATCTATGAAGTCCATCACTGCTTTTGCCATCCGTCATCAGGCACCGTAGGGGAAGGTTCAGAGAATATCAGATGCATTCCAACTCCAGTCTTAATTAGAAGACTAGAAATGATTTTCCTGCACGCTGCTAATGCTCTGAACATACTCGATCAGTGTAATGCATCGCCCTGCTCCGGTATGCCAAGACGGACCTGAGTAATGAGCATATTAAATGCACTGCTGACAGAGAAAGCAGTTTTGTACGCTTGTGTAGAACTCGTCGCTTTCCAACAAAAATATTTGATTATTGTTTGCAGAGAGTCCCCCCGATTTCCCAGACCAGAGTCCTGCATATACAATCTCTCAATTCGAACAGCTTCCTCCGAGCCCACAAAATGAGAAAGGCAGAGGTCGAGGTGAACTCGTTACGGACTAGGAGAGCCTGAGATGTCTCTTGTATAATATTTAAGTTTGTTGTGTTCTGTTTTTCTGCACAGCATAAAAGTGTCCAAAAAAAAAAAATCTGTTTGTTTAAAGTCAGTCTTACATTGATTAACACTGATGCATAACTACTTTGCTCTATACAGCTGTCAATTTATTTAAACAAAATTTTAAAAATAGCTGGAGCCTATGTGTTACTGTAAAGTCATCTACTGAAGGACTAATCACTATCTGTTCTGTTAATCAATTTATTAAAACAAAGAAAGGCTAAATGTAGTTTGGCCTTTGGTTTAGTGGCTGCCAAAATTTGGCTGCCAAGAATTTTCACTTTGGTACAACGCTAAATAACATGCATTAGGATACACAGTCAGAAACATGGATAAATAAAAATGGATTTAAAAAAAAACAATTTTGGCTTGCACTCATTGTACATTGCAAAAACCGTTGAGGATAGTTATAACCTGCTTATTGACTTCTGTCACACACCTGCCATAAGAGTTTGAGTAGAGTGTAAAAATTGTGCAATGCACTATAGCGAGAGTGAAAAACACATAGTTTTGTCCTGTAATAATGTGAAACATGAGGACATACTTTCACCCTCACCCTGTTAGCACACACTCAAATCACCTGAACAATAACTCAACTGCCTCACCTAAGCAAATGCAACTTTCCTTGCAAATACATGCAAGCAACAGCATACCGAAACTTGTCATGTAAACAAAATGCTGTTGTCAAGGTTACGCGGCTAAACATGAGAGGAATTCATTTGTAAATATTTTCAAAGGTTTCAATAGTTTTTTCAAAATGAAGTGGACGAAGAGTGACGAGGACAAATTTTAAGCCCTCAAAAGGTGAAACAAATGGGCAAACTTTATTCTGATGCCAAAACGCATTAGTTGTACGTTTTAAAATGCTTACTGTCTCACTGAAAAATACCGAAAAGCTTTTAGCGTAGATCTCACAAATGAAAATCACAGCCACACATGGAGAAGGTTCTCAATTACTCTTTACAATGGAAGGTGCGTTTTTTTATTTTTTTATTTTTTGGACAAGAATCAAAAAGCTGTGAGCATTGTGTTCTAAGAAATGAATCGAGATGCCAATATCCTTTCTGTGCTGAGCTATATGAATGAGTCAGGGGCTCTCATGCAGTATTCATATCCTCTACAAAAGATTTTCTTGGCTGATAAATCTATTGCTATCTGGACATGGACAGGGTAATGTCTGAGTCTCATTTTCAATGGACAGCGGGGCAAAAGGGAATCGAGGGTAAGAAAGAAACCTGTTGATTCTGTTTTATATTATTTTCCTCCTCAGTGTCAAAGGCAGCAAGCCTAAAACAGAAACCAGATGCTGTCTGTGTGTGCCCATTAAAGCCAGACTGACAAAAACTAGACTGCTATTGACTTCTGTCACACAACTCCCATTAGGGTTCATTTTAGGGCTGCACGATTTGGGGAAAATGTCATATTGCGATAATTGAGGTCAATATTGCCATTGCGATTGCGATATGCGATATAATAAACAAATGGTTTCATGAGTCAACTTGCTTGGTTCTCAAGGAAAATAAATGCACACACAGATTAGTGATAATCTGCCTAAAGAAAAAAGTTCTTTAGTCAAGAGCAGTGAGTGTTTTTCTCTGTTCCCTTTGTTCTTTGATTAACTTTAGCGACAGATATAATTAGTGGCTACTGTGTACTGTCCCTTTAAGACCAGCCGCTGCTGACAGGGATGCGGATCTCACACGCGCCTCATTCTCTCACGAGTCACAACTCTTCACGTTCATCATAAGACTACTCTTATGTTATGAAGATACTCGACAAAAAGACATTTTGGCATAATTGTGTGTGTTATTGTTCGTTCAAGCTCGAAAGAGGGGTGTATTCTGGCATGCTGTTTTGTGCGCACGCACGATATTAGCACAAGTCTTTCTGTGTGTCACAGTCAGGACATTCACAGGCAGCGCGCTTTTTGTCTTATCGCGCATGAATGGTTTAAAAGCATTTGCAAGAATAAGAGCGGGATCATGAAACACTAGCCAAAGGATGCCAAAAATTAACAGATGCTGCGTTAATTTCGTTAACAGCGCTAATTTGTTTATTTAATATAAAATCGCAGCATTTTGCGTCATATAATCGCGATGGCTTGACATCGCGATTGCGATTGCGATATGATTAATCATGCAGCACTAGTTCATTTTGTGCAAAAGTATAAAAATCATGCAAAGCACAAGAGAGAGAGAGAGTCCAAAACACATTGTTTTGTCCTTCAGTAATGTAAATTATTTGAGGACCTAATAGCACAATAAGACGCAAGAGAACTAAATTCGGTACCGGCACGCTGTCTGTGAAGCATCTGTGAAGATTTCTCTTTCACGTTTGAATGGACAAAAACACACACCAGTTTTGTGTCTTAAATGAATTAAAAAGTCTTAAATGAACGTAAAGAGTTGTGAGAAAAGAGAATGTCTGTCAGATCCTTGTCATGTGTGTCAGGTGTTAAAGTCTTAAACCTGCTGCAGTCTGTCTCATTAATCAAAGAACAAAAGAAAAAGAAAAACATCACTCACTGCTCTAGACTGAATCCCTTGTGAATCTTAATAAGGATTAATCTATATTTAATTTAAACAGTGAAGACTGTGCAGAGTTATTTTGATTATATTTTTGAATATGTGATTATTTAAGTTCTGTATATTTCCTACCTGAATACCTTAAAGCACTGTTTACCAGGGTCAAATATACAGTACACTTTTTTGGGGGGGCGGGGCCAGTGAAAATCTGCTATTAAAGGCACAGCTAAATGTGACATTTATTATAATAGGTTTATGTTCACATAAGTTCACATAAATTAAAAGTTGTTACATATTTTAAAGCCTATTGAATGTTAAAAATTATGGCTTTCAGTTACACTAATGTTGCATTGCATGGCTATAATTAATGGCTAAAATAGAGAAAAAAGTATAAAAGTAATATTTATTAGAAGCAGTAGCAGTATTGGTATCGGTGATACTGGCTTTTCATCCATGTACTAAGTAAAAAGATGCCATTGAACAAATTATTAAAAATATACTTTCTTTATGTTGTTTCTACAATAATTTGGAGATTCAATGTGAAATTATTACAATCTAAAAATATATATTTTTAAAACTTAGAGTTGTGTTATGTTATTAATAGCAGAAAAATATGGGATTAATTCATTTTTACTTATTTAACTTTTAACGACTGACAGTAGACGTGCATATAAATTACTGACATTAATGCAATAGCAGCTATTTACTTCTGATAAAACACTGAATATAACACACAGAAAGACAAATAGCCACTGCCTGCCCAGAACTAATGACTTTGCTTTTGAGGTAATGGTTAATTTTCATCTTTCCCATTCATCTTAACTAAAAAAAAACTAGCGAAAATTAAAATATGTAATTTGGTGATAAAGTGTTTGAGTCCTTCGACTCTTCATAAACACGAGGACTGCACTTCACAGACGGATAAATCCTTTGGCCAGTTTACTCTGGAGACCACGGATGCCTCTACATTATCTGACATAATGTGGGTTCTTTTGTTCCCCAGAGGAGTGGAGAAACACTATTATGAGCATAGCAGTTGAAAACGTGTTGAATAATGCATGGCGAGTTAATTAATTCACGGAGGTGCTTTGATCGAACAGTGCATGTTCTTACCACCCTTCCCTAGAGGAGGATTTCAACCCTGCGTCTAAACCTTCTCGGCAGGGAGGCCCTCCGCTGTTTTCCCTGACACACACACACACACACACACACACACACACACAGGGAGAGCAGACAGGTTTGCCGCGGAGCCTGGATGATTGTCATTCTCCACCTGTAATCCTTCCCGACACACGCGCAAACAATTCTCTACAGCTTTGACTGGGAATGTGGCAACCCCAGGACAGATGAGGCCTGCCTTTTTTCCTTTATTTCTTTGGTCCCCTCCTTTTTTCCCCTCTTTCTCTCTCCTTTGATTTGCGCAATCGCCTCTCTGGTTCATTCGCCTGTCTGGCAGCTTTGACACATGGAAGGTGAGAGGAAACCCGAAGCACTAAGACTCCCACATCTGGCCCTGGTCCCTCAAAGAGAACACGTGTTCTGCGATGGCCCTGGGCGAAATCGTGTCTAACCGACGTCCAGAGCCAAAGCTCTTAAATCTTTTGGCACTGATGAGGTCTTAATACAAAGCAGAGTGACAAGTAATGTTTCCTCCACATTGATCCAGCCACATTGGCTTATTCCTGTTAATATTTCACTCTTTACATAAGCAGAACGAGAACAAAAAAACAGAAGCAAAGAAGCATTTTCACTTAGATGTGTCTCCTGTTTCCCCTCCCTGGAAGACTGTATGTGAAAGAAACAGAAAGAGAGGGCAGAAGAGAGCTCGATTTCCAAAGAACAGAGAGTGGATAGAGACCCAACAATGGAGAATGAGGTGGCAGCTGAGTGCCCATCTTTGAGTGTTGTGGATTGTGTTGTCTAAGAGGTCACTGAGCATTGCCCTCCAGCTACACAACTCAAGTGAGGCAGCTTAAGACTCTTCTCTTCTCTCGGTTTCAAGGATTTGAAGATGCCATCTAGAGGGTGCCAGCAGCAAACCAAAATAGTCCAGAAAAAAATCTTATGAGTACATGCTTTGTGTTCACACCTGAAGCGGTTTTCACCTCTCGAGTGGAGTGTAAATCAGAACATTAAACAATAGTTTGCTCCCTGAATTTAGAAAAGACCAACCTTATGCTAGATTCCCTGGGCTGCCAGCTTCCCATCGGAATGTTCTGTTAAAGTGTTTTGAACTTGCCAAAGGATAAAAAGGTTAAACGTGGACCCATTAGGAGAAGCAGGGGTGCTGCCAACCAAGGTCTCCATCCATTATTCAAAAAACATGGCCTTCCTGAAAGCAGGCATTATTTATGATGTGCAGCAGATCTATGCCAACGACATGTGCTTATCATCAAGCTCTGATCTGAACCACGTGATGCTGCAAGAGTCTGAAGAAAATCAATTTGTATTTTGTGTGTACGCAAGTGTTTCTGACCAAGACAAAATAGTGCCTCCAGAAGTTAGTTGTATTGGAAAAATCAACTGCTTTTGGGGATGTCCTCAGAGGAAAAACACTTCATAAAGGGGCTAAATAACATCTTTATTTACTTCTTAAAATGCCTATTGTAATCGTGATTAGCTTAATAAATCAATAAAACAATAGCACAAAATAGTTTGTGTATCATGCAACTTTCACACAGACGCACATAGCAATCTGTGACTCAAAATGGAGATACTTTCTGTGTGCTAAATGACTTCTTCCTTAATTCGACCCCTAATTTTATAGAAATTATGCAAGTTTCTGAAAACTTTAACATTTTGCTTCTGAGTTCAGACATGAACTCCTTTTTCTCAACCAATCAACACAATGTGAAACCAATTGATTTGATCTGTACAAAGAGTATTGAAACAAACATTCATCTGGTCTGAAAACGTCTTTATTTAATAGTCTGTTAACTTGGATGGAACAACCTAAATGCAATTTACTCTTGGCAAGTAACAAGTGGCTGATAACAATCGAAAATGACCCAATAAGTGACTCTCCTACTAAAAAGCTTTTTATAGAGTATTGCATTTTGGAAACAGTCACCAGTACACAAACTGAGTACATTTGTGTGGTGAAGCACATGTTTGTTTTTGAAATGTGTACGAGAAGGGCTCATTAGCTTCTAATGATTTTAGGCAGCAGTGTCTGATGCTGTATACTACATGTTGAGCACATGCAAAACAGTATCTGAATGATAAATCTGACTGATGGGACATGTGTCCAGAAGGCTGCAAATACTACATGAAGAGTGATATTAATTACTTAATTAAAAATGATGGGCAGCTACCATAAGGCAAGTTGGCAAGTGAAGTATGCATGTCAGCTTGTCAACGTCAGTAAATTTATAGATTCAGCTAATGCTAATATCATAATGGCTGCTTGTGGTAAAAAAAAAATTGTACAAAAATTGAATGTAGCTGAAGAACACTATTATTACTGTTATATTGGCTATCTCATTTCAAGCATTGCTCCAGCAATAATTTAAAAATGGCAAATGGCCTAAAAATTAAGCACTTTCTCAAGGGAAAAAAGTCTGAACATCCAGTTTTAAAGCCAGTTCGAACTGCACCAACAAGCACCAAAAACATTTGCCAAATTTCAATATTTTTGAGAGAGTAAAAATAAATAGTATTTAAATAATCCTCAAGAAAAAATACTGTGCCATGCTTAATTCAATAAACAGGCATAAAAGCTGGCAAAACGTTAGTCAGTTTGCCATTATTGTATGTAATTAAAAAGCAAATAATTATTTCTGATCTTCAACAGTAACTGCCAGTTAGCTTTAATGAATTTGCACCAAGAAATGATACAAATTTATGCTGATATTGTCTAAAACATCCCACTCTCGAATGGGGGTGGGCGATACAACCAAAATCTTACCAAAATCTTGTACTGTAATCACAAGACAAGTCATTTTATTTCACGGTAATGATATTACAATATAGTTATTTTTGCTTTAAAGCAACACCATGTAGTTTTTCAACCTTCATAATATATTTCCAAGACCCTTGTGATGGTACATCGACTTACAATAGGTTGAATGACACGTCTGCCATAGCCTGACGGGGTCTGTATCGCTTTTACTGGCACTACGGAACTTCGTGGTTCAGGTAGTAACCCGAGCACAAAAAGAACTATAAAATTCGACTGCTTTACGGCATACCTCACTTCCCCCACCACCCCCCACCCCCATTTCCTCAAATTCGGATGTATAGTGTGTATGTTGTTGTCATGGCCGAAGCAGCAACGAAACCGAAGAAGGCAAAGGTTTTGTCGGAGGAGACTAGGAAGAGAAAAAGGGAGAGTGACAAAATCAACGGCCGGTGAATCAGTCGATTCTGTTCCCTACCGGAATTCCTGTTCCCCCTCAACGAGCCGTGTCTGCTGACAGCGCATGCGTCAAAGCTTTAATAAACCTTAATAAATCAAAGCCTTAATAAACATTACATTGAAATCAGTAATAACGTTTTAAATTTGAAAATAAATTATCTGGATTGAATTGACAGATGGGGAAAAACTCGCTTCTAATAAAAAAAAAAAATTCGGGAAAAAATACAATCCTTTTTTAACCTTTTGGGTTCCCGTACATCCAGTTGAGCTTCTTGCTCGTATTCAGTTCTGATGGTACGTATGGTAACTCGGCAACTACGCATGATTTGTAGTATGATTGCATAAAGGGAACAAGAATTCCGGTAGGGAACAGAATCGACTGCTTCACCGGACGAGGATCAATATTGGCGTGAGCTAAAGGAGGAGGAGGGGTGCCCGACCGATGCTGACATGGCCGTCATGCTGTTGGACTAGTAAGTATATTGCTTGCATACTATCTCTAGTTTTTCGAATTTGTTGTCTGCCTGCCTATGTTACGGAAGCTATCTGGTCCTCCATTTATTTTCATGAATCAAGTTATGCTAGTAGAGGTGCGAATTATCAGTCTGGTAGCTAGTAAACGATAACATGCTAGTTTTCGATGAAAAAATAAAACCCATGAAATTATATTCATATGACATGCTGAAATATATGCCACTCTACCTGGGATGAAGACATTTCACACGCAACGCAGGCAGTCTGCCCAAGACGTGAGAACTCCTTCTGCAGAGTTCGGGGGTATCGGCTTGTCAATCCCCTGGTGTAACCATGACAGATTTTACGACAGTAGTAGAAGACAATACTGTTTCCCAACTGTAGGGGGACCCCGAGAGTAAAAGTTACTTGGTGTTGCTTTAAATTAGGGCTGGGTGATTAAACGATACACAGTAATCATATATTAAAATATTATATTGCAATATAATTTTCCTTAAAATTATAACAAAAGTTTTATAAATGTTCTATGTAAGCCGCACTACACGGACCATTCATCAGCTCGGCTCAAACGGCAGCACAACGCAATTTAATCGGTTCATCATATAAAGTGATAGTGTCTCTTCAGAAAATTTGGCAAACCGCTCAATTCATATGGATTAGTTTTACTATCTCTTTATGAACTTTTTGAAGCATCAAATTGATAGTTGCGTAGACTGTCTATGGAGAGTACAGAACGCTCTTAGATTTCATTAAAAAGATCTTTCGTGTTCTGAAGATGAACGACAGTCTTAAGGGTTTGGAATGACATGAGGGTGAGTAATTAATGACAGATTTTTCATTTTTGGTTGAACTAACCCTTTAAGACACCAGTGGAGATTTTGAGTTTGACAAATGTTTATCATTTAGTAGCCGTTTGTTAGGGGAGTGTGACTGTGAACTCATCTTAAGACTCTAAAAGATAGCAGTTATGCTTTAGATATCATTACTGTAGTTTAAAATCTTCATCAGCATAAAGGTAATAGTGCAAGACAAATCTGTGGCTGTACACTAAAAACAAATCATTTCTGCAACCAAAAAGAATGCCTTTTGTCATTTCCCTTTCCATAAGAGGCTTTTTATTTCATTGAAAAATTCCTTTAAGGCTTTAAGCTTTTATGATTTGTAAAGCAATAGGTTTAGACCACTGTATCAAATGAGCAGTCTGTATGAGGCAGCAACAAATTGGCAGACCACGGTAGCAAACGACAGATGCACAATCTGTTAGCTACCATTTTAAAAGCTTTGAAAAGCATGGCAGGCATCAGTGCGCCAACCATATTGGCAAAGCACTGAGGATACAAATCCAAAAAGTTTAAAGGTGTTAAACGATATCAAAATGTAAATGTAGGCTAATGTCAAAAATATGACGTGCCTGGTGCTAGCTATTCAACCATTTTCATAGATTAAAATTACCACATCCTTATCAGACCACCACCACAACAGTCTGATACTTGACATGTAGAGGGAAGCATAATGAGCAATAATCTGTACAATAATTTGAGTCACCTGACCCCATGTAACATGCAGTCGAGGTGTGGTCTTGTAGTTCAAAGGCTAGCCATGCCCTTGACCCAGTGTTCACACCTCATGCACTAATCCAACTTCAGGCCTCTCGTTTCCACGCGCTCAGGCAAGACACGTTCTCCCAGCCTGATCCTGCAGGTGCTTCGGCAGCCATATATCACCACGCAACAGCCTGAGCCATATGGTCACCACAAAGAGCGGCCTCGCACGGTATGTATCAGAAGCAGCGTGGGCCCATTCTTCATCCCAGACGGGGGGGAAAGGGAGGAATAAGTGGCCTTTCCAGCCCCATCACTCAAAAGACCCAAGCAGCATACAGAAAAGAGGGACATTTAGGTAAAACCCAACATGTTCGGTGCCCAAACTGTGTAATCAAGAACATGTTTCTCCAATCACTCTATGAGCCAGGCCCCTCTGACGAGAGAGAGACCGTCGAGGGACTCGTACAGTTACCACATGCATGCAATGTGTCTGCCACATATCACCGCAGGCCGCAGAGAGAAAGCAAATGTATCAAGAGACAGGCCTGCAGCGGGAAAACGCCTTCATGTCACCAACTCCACACACTGTGTTGAGTTTTGGGGGCGGCTCTTAATGATTCACTCTAAGCCCACCAAAAACATCAAATGCAGATTTATGTTCACGCTTAATCAACGGCTACTGTTTAATTTAGCTAATAATAAAAAATACCCCCAGACTGATTGATATAATACATAGATGCTTTGCCAAAAGGGAGCACAGACAAAAGCTCAGTTTCATATAAATTACTTACTTGGACCAGTAAAACGGCACATGGCGAGAAATCAAAGAAATGAGTTTTAAAGGGTGAGAATGATCTTAACAATGAGAGCCAAAGCTTAAAAGATTTAAACATATGACAGTTGACTGAGCCAGCAAAAGTCTCGTTCATCAAACGCAGAGCTGTGTTTTCTCAATGCGTGACTAAAGTGTTTCGTAACAAAGAAGAAATCAGGCCGCACAATGTTGTAATTGATATGCCAGGCCACTCCTATTGGGACGGTGTCTCTTAAACAGGGGAAATTGGCTGGGTGGTATTGTTTATTTCCCTAGACTGATTAGGCTCACATGACTCATGATAAACAGCACAGGTGGCAGAGATGTCTACTATGAAAACACTGATAATATCCACAGGTAATCAATCCAATTTACATATTATTCTATAGGACCTGATCCTGCGCGCAAAAATCATCGCCCTGCAGTGTATTCGCAAAGCCACTGTGGTTGAGCGTGATGCTGATGGATTGTAGGTAATGCTTGGAACTGACATCCTAGCTAAACCTATGCACATGACATCTTGTGTTAGTGTCAGATAAAAACGGCATTCAGCATACGCGGCATGAAAAATAACATTCTGCACATTAACTACATCACATGACTTATTCATTTTCATAGAACCACCTCAGTCACATCCTCCTCTTCACATTTATTCCCTCAGGAGGCTGTATAGATTTTCCAGCTGCCTGCCTGGATGATCCATGATGATTATTATCTGAAAGGTAGAGCTGGTGGAAGGTATGGAAAATAGTCATCACTCTTTGCTATACCATATATTGCAGTCCTGTTTCAGTGAGCAGTGTTACTTCATGGCTACAGTTGTTCCAGACATTGTTTAACCAACCCCAAAGGACGCATACCACAGTAACTTGGCTAATGAGAAAAATCTTTATTGGAGGGACACACTTTAATATAATAAAAAAAATAGCCTAACCTTTTTAGTTTTGAAGAGCTGATACCAAAAGCGGATTTTTTTTTTTTCAGTTAAATTTGAAAAAGGAAACAAAATGACCTCTCATTATCGAGGCATCACATTTTCCACTGATAATTGCTGTTGCATTCTAACTGATGAGCTTAAGCTCAAATAATGGGCTGCTTATCATTCTAAATCTTTATCCATATTTGCTTGAAATGTCAAATGAACATCTCTGAATAAATGAATGCTGATGAGGATTCAAACTTATCTTTTTGCCACCCCATGCATATGTAAAAGGGTGAACTGAGAAAATGTAAATATTTCATAATTTAAGGCCATCAAACTGCATTTAGCGTAATTTCAAGATGAGCCACTTTCTCTGTCATGAAACCGCATCTGTCACAAAAACATGAATGCAAGTGATTCTGCTCTCATATTTTCGCTTGGCGGTCCTATTTCATAAATTATTACATCATTGAATATATAACATTAATTAAAATTAATTAAATTTAATATATTACATTTAATGTATTCCTGTGATGACAAAGCTGAATTTTCAGCAGCCATTGCACCAGTCTTAAAGTGTCACATAATCCTTCAGAAATCATTCTAACATGCTGATTTGTTGCTAAAGAATTTCTTATTATTATCAATGTTGAACAAATCATATGACAAACTGAATGACGTTGCTATTTCTACTAGCCAAGTGGCGAGTTTTATTTACAAAAGATACTTCGACCCTGACTGCACTGCAAGCATCTTTTTGACTGTACACAAGACAGTTGAGGCCCTTCCAAAAGAGGGTTTCAATGTCTAGACACATTTATTAAGAAAAAAGAAGTATTAATGCCTAACTAATTCTATTGACCATCACACCCACCTGCTGCCCCTTGCTAAGCTCAACCCACCCACTGTGCTTATTGGAGATAATTCGGAGAATAAGGAAGTTCACCATGGGCCAGTCCTAACTGGACTGCAGCTGCTTAACCCCTAATAAAACATTATATAGGCTACTCTTCTGTTGCTGTGACCCCTGGGTAAAAAAACATTATTTATATATCCCCACCTTCAATTCTTGATTTAATTCTGTTTATTCTACTCTATTCTAATGGCTTATGTGAAGCTTACTAATGTAAACATACAATTATACACAATTAATGGAATCACCAACAAACCATAAACATTTAATTATGCCTTCTATTATGATGCAACTTCAAGTCAGAACAAAAAAGACAGACTTTCTTAAGGGTTCAAATTACTTATGAATTAATAGGAATACAACAGAGTATTACCCTGTCCCCACCCGCCCTTTCTGAGTGCAGTCAAGTCACAGCTATGGGCCAAATCGCTCAATTATCTCTGCTAATTCCCTCTGTGCCAAGCTAATGCAATTATATGCAAACAAATAGCTCCATGGTAACACTTTTTCTCTTTGGGGCACTTCGCCTTTCAGCGACAGGTAATTTTGATTAGCTTGGCCTGTCAAAAACAGCCTGGGCATCCACTAGTGGAGAATTTCTAAACACAAGTGGAGGGCAGTCAAATAGCTGTATTTAATTTCAAATTGTTCTTTATAAAGCGAAGTAGGAAAGTGGCAATTGGACCCCCTACAAATTATTTCAACATAATTCTGTCACCGGAGGGCCCATAGCATGCAAACTTAGATTAGCCATGAAAAAGTCACAGGTGGCCTGGGAATGGAGTCCGGGTGTTAATCCTGTAAGGAGAAGGCTGACACATAGCCTAAAACTGTGCTTGTTCTAGTTCTCATTGCACTGCCAAACCAGTCTGATTCTTGTGGAAAACAACCAAGTGAGAAGTGTAATTCAGCACTAGTGTGGAAGGAAAAGGCATCAATGCAAAAATACTGCGGTAGCAATCAATGAATGTTTATACTTTAGCAAATTAACCCAAGTTGGCTGCTTAGTCCCTTGCCCAGTAGTTCGATTGCCCGGAATGTAGAGAATTTACGGTTTGTTTAATTACAAAAATAACGGGAATTCACGTCTCAACAATTAGAGTCCACTGAGGGATAAAAACTGCAAGGCATCTATCACAGCATTCGGGGCTAACAGAGACCCTTCCACTCCTTTCTGGGAAGAGGAAGCTTTCTGGTTGCGAGTGCATGTTGTGACCCAGCCCTTAGCAATGGGAGAGTCAGCGTCATAGTGGTCCGAGACCATCGCTGCATTTGCCATTGACAGGGATGAAAGCAATAACATCAGACTGAGTTATAACAGGACCAATGGTCAGATCCCCAAAGAGATGGTGTAAGTCAAGCCGTCAGCCCTCCAGCCTGAGAGAGAGGATGTATGCAGTCAAAGCCTGGCAGACATCATGCGGTGGCAGAAATGCCAGGAGACGTCAAGTGTGCGTGCTGGGTAACAGCAGTTCAGGTGAACGTGGCTTCTCTTTGTGATGCAGATGAGGATGCAATCAGCCTGCCTTTATCTCTGAAGACAGACTGTACTCTGGGAGACACAGAGCAGCACTGCACCAGTTCAGAGGAATTGTGTTTGTCGACTGCTTTGATGGAAGGCAGATGTTTAATAGTGTGTGAACAAGGTCTGACCTCCTGCAAGAACACAACTGTCACTAACTTCAACTCAGGAGGACTGTTATTAAAAGAATTGTTGAACCAAGAATGAAAATTCTGTCATAATTTACCCACCCTTATGTCATTCCAAATATGTATGACTTTTTTGAAAAGATTTTGAAAAACTCGTTTGCCCAGTCAAAAACACATTAAAGCCTACTGACTTTCACTTATGACAATTATTTTTTTTATATAGCCTATATATTTCCAAAATATCTGCCTTTGTGTTCCACAGAAGTAGGGCTGTGCAATATAGCTAAAAAATGTATCACGATATAATGTTTCATATCGTTCGGTATCGATAATTATTGACATTTTATATAACCTTTTAACTTTTTTTTAAGTAGAAAAGTTTGAGATTAAAACCACACAGTTTTGTTTTTTTTATCCACATTATTAAGGCAAACAACAAATTATATTAGTTTTAGCAGTCAAAAATAAAATGTACACAAAAATATGTTCTTTATGTCTTACATTAAGTTAAAGAAGTAGCCTAAGTGTTAAAGAAACTCTTGAACTTAAATAAAATGTTACAAAATGTGTGCAATGTAAAAGTGTAAACGTAGAACAATCAAGGAAAACTTCGAGGTAGATCAACATCTGTAATAAGTAGGGGTGTAACGTTCACAAAATTCACGATCAGTTCGATACAACACAGTGGTGTCACGGTACAGAACGTTTTCGATACAGCGAAAAGAAAGAAATGCCAAAGAAATTTCCTTGATTTAAAAAATATATATATATTAAAAGAAAATTTATTTTTAAATAAGTGAGTTTTCCTACATCTTGAAACTTTTAGTTTTACAAATGGGGGTAATCTAGGATGAACAAATAATGTTTTGGTCATCACATTAAAAATAGCATTTAAATATGATAATATTTTAGTTTGAAGTGCTGGAAAAAGATGTGACGTACTTGAAAGCATTTTACTATTCCTGCCAAACTTCCATGGTTACAGTTAGTGTTACTACATTAAATCCATAGTGAATGTTGCTGATCTGTGGACTTATAAAGCCTATAACTAGTTCATTCAGTTTCCACGTCAGAGCTGTTTAATCCGTTAATAATGAAGAAATTTGAATGCTTCTCGCTGGATTTCGCAGTGATGCTATTACTTCAGTGGCGAATTCAAATGCTCAAATGCTTTCTTTACTGGATCTCTTAGCACTGTGTAGTAAGAGTTTTGCTTGATCAAGATCGGCTCGCGCTTCACTGACAGTGGTCCAAACTGATAAACGGTCCATGAAGCACAAAATAATGAGTAGTGCAGTTTCCTTCCACTTTCATTACGTTTGCCATTTGATGTTGAGCAACGCTGTGGTGGTCACGCTAGCCATAAAAATATCGAGCGCTATATCGAACGTTTTTTTATATCGTTACCGACAATGGTGTACCGTCGATAAATACCGATACCATTTTATCGCCCAGCCCTACACAGAAGAAAGTCATACAGGTTTAAAATGACATGAGGGTGACTTTAATTTTTAGATGAACTATTCCTTTAAGATTGACAGAGAAATTTGTTTCTTCTTTCAGAAAATACAAACCGCATGATCCAAGTATAATTTGCATTTCTTCACAGGTGCAGACAGGATGATTCATTCATTTGTTTGTTTGTTCTCTCACCCTAATTTTATAATTGGCCACTTGTGACACTGATACAATATTTCAGTATCAACTGTATCAAGTTCATGTGATTACAACTATCACACATGTTATTGAAAAGTGGTTAATGTGGATACTGAAAGTGTCAAAAAGCTTTCTGAGTCCCGAAAATACCAATGGTCCTATAACAGTGGTTAAGTGGACTTGCAAGCACAAAGCGAGGGCTGGTTTTATGCAATTAGGCTGCTTTAATTAGCCCCTTAAGACAACCAGCCAACTGAAACTTAATTAGCTAAACTGCTCCCAGTGCCACAAGCTCAATGTACAGTAAAAATCACATTCAGGGGGCAATAGATGAACTGAGCAAAAATCAATACTCTAACATCATAGGTGATGTTACAACATATTTGAGGTCTAGGATCACTTGCAGTATGACGTGCATGACGGATGTTCATCCCCTAAGACCACCTTTTAACTGGACGTATTATTATGGCTACATAAACATAGATTGAACAATGGGAGCTTACATATGCATGAGTAATCGCATTGCTCACAGCTCTAAGGAGTAAAGGACTGCCTGCATATTTCATTTTCAATGTGTTTTGCAGAATTCTTAGTAAATTGCAGGAGACAGTTTGCGCTGCATTTGGTTACAGTAAAGATAAATGTTCTCACAAACTAGGCCGATGGGAATGAGAGAGCCATTCTGATCCACCAGTAAGCACTTAGACATGATTAAATGGATTGATTAGGATGCATTAATCTATGCACAAACATAGATTAAATATCTAATCATGCCATGATTTAAATATGTTCTATGTAAAGTCTCTCTAGCTCTGTCCTGAACCGCAGCCTGAGTCTTGTCTTGTACTGCAGATTGAAACAATTATCACCTCAAGGTAGAAAAACACAGCTATCATTTAGCTGTTTCAAGAAAAACCCACATGACCTTCAACCACACACTCAACCGATCCTCTGTAAGTAGTACAGAATTCTGTAGCATACAGACCCTCATCTGTCCACTCGCTACACTAATACTAAAGTCAGCGAAGCTCGGGTAATGGTCAAACTGCCATGACATGTTATTGTTATTATGAGTAAAGAATATGGTCCTTCAGCTTTGAGACCCTGTGTAAATAAACACAGAATTACCTAAATATATGTACAGAGCATAATATGAAACAAAAATACAAATGATTTTAATTGATTGTCAACAGCTGCATTCATGTTTTTGTGAACCTACAATTGTAAATAGGCTAAAGTTTGTTTAGGACAAAAAAGTTAACTTCATTTTGAAAACAAAACATAAAATTGCCAGGAAGGAGAAAACTACACAAGAACACAAAATATAATGTCATATTCAGTAGCCTTCATGTAAAACATTAGTAAGCTTCTTCAGTGGTAGTCTTCAGCCTAGTGCATCTTGGTGGAGTATTAATGGAAGAAAAAAAATATCGGATCATTAACATTTCACTGTGAATGCAGACTATGATGCAAGGAACTGTCTGAGCTTTGAATAGAAGGGAGATAGATTTCTATTCCACTGGGGGGGTGAGAGCCTCTCTATGGATAGAGTGACATCACTCTTCGGACTGATCCAGAGGGGAGGAATGTGGTAGAGAGCGCCTCTGATCCGCCTCAGATGCTCACTGGAAACTCCCTTTATACTCCCTTCAGTCACTCGCAGGAAACTGCCTGGACCTGACCAAAGAAACCCTATATTACAGTCAAATAGTTACACTGAGATCCAGTGCTTGTGGATCACACGGACATGGTCAAACGCTGAAGAGAGGAGTAATGAGCATAAGTTTGGCAGTCATCACTAAAATTATTTTACAATTTCTGCTAAATTGGCAGTCATAATTACATAGCAAGATGAGTTAACTCTGACTGGCATGTTTTGTTTAATAGATTTCCTTGCTTAAACATCCTTGATATGGTGACTATTGACAATAGGGGTGGGCGTCTGGGCGATATGACCAAAATCTTATATCACAATATGAGTAGGCTAATTGTATCTCACGATAACGACATCACAATATAGTTATTTTTGCTTTAAATATGGTTTTTAGGATATAAAAAATGAATACCATTGAAATTTCAGAATTCTTATCACCATTTTCAATATCACAAAAAAATAATAGCCTAAGTAAAAAAAAAAACTCAAGCTTACTGAATACAAATAAACAGTGATAAAAAGAACAAAGAAATTAATTACAAGCATATAGGAAAAGAAACTACAATAGATCAGAAAAATGTCAAGCAATATAAATAAGAAATACTAGGCTACATAAATTGTATAAAGTAATCAAGCACTGCATAGTCTTCACTGTGTAAATTACATAGGCTATACATTTATTCTTAATTAAGTTACAAAAGTGATTCAGTGAAGAGCAGTGAGAGATTTCCTCTTTTTTGTTGTTTGATTAACATTAATAACAACAGCAAGTAAATTTGGATGCTGTCACTTTAAGACATACTGCACGGATCCAATATACTCGTGCGCTTTCTTTCACAACTGTTTACGTTCACTTAAGACATAAATGACTGTGTTTACTTGCAAAGACATGATCACTTTGACACATAAGTATGCATATTTAACCGTTTAAGCACAATTAGCCTACAAAAAGCACTCAGTTCAGTTCGCACACGCTTTATGAGCAGCGGCTTCATATGTGCACTACTAGTGTTGTCAAAAGTACCGACTTTTGTGCCAAGTCAGTACTGAAATTTTTAAAATGTGACGAAACCAGCATTTCCCATTTTGAGCGCTGTTGAGCGGATTCTGTTGAGCTCTGTTGAGCAAAACATATCTGGCTACAATGATCAACACTTCAAAAACATGTTGTAAATAGACGTCTTTGACGCTCTTCACCAAGCACTTACACAGAACACAGGAGCAGGCGTCTATCAGCGGATCTCTAATATATCTGCTGATATACGGATCCTCTGATAGATCATTGTAGCCAATCACAGACATATATGTTGAGCGCATGAACACAATGGCCAATCAGAGACCAACCTTTCAACAGTGCTCACAATGCTAGAAGGAAATGCTGGTATCATCACATTTTTTTAATTTCAGTACAACATTAGTGCGCGTGTCTCTCAGATAACACGCGCATATAGCTAAATTAGTTGTCTTTCGCTGCTTACTGTGCTTCAACGGTTTAAAATCACTTGTTTTTAAACCGCAATACTTAAAAAGCATGCAAAAGATACGCTTTCGTGACTGCGTAGCAAACGTCACGCGAGCGTAACTTGGATAGAGACGATAGTCCAAAGTCTCTACCGGTTAATCATGTGGGTATATCGCCCACCCCAGTTGACAGACTATGAATTTCTTAAATTGCAGGTTTATTATTAAAGTGCACAGCCACTCGCCGAACACAAGAATCTGCTTAAAATACACAGCAAGTGCAGAAATGACACACTTGTGAAACAAAAACTAAAGTCCGACACTGTCTAAGATAGCATGCTGTGCTGAAAGCGGCTGTATTTCTACAAAAAAAAAGAAAAGTCCCTCAGCTATTCCAGACTTTCTGCATGGTTAAGGTAGCCCTCGGCCGTTCCCTCGAAACGTGACACTCGTCTCACTAGAGAAACAACTGGTACCAGCACTAATTGAAATTTTGCATGCAAAGTGACAATAGCCAGGCCCTGGGTAGCATGGATTAGGCGCTGAATGGAGGCGGATTCTTTGTGAACGCCACTGTGGAGGCTGGTGTGCAGACGAGCTCCCTGCATCTGCTCATTCAGCGGACTGAGAAAACACAGGATTGCGAGCAGCCGCTCACTTTACCTTTATCTAATCCCGCTTCTGAACCCCTGTCACCACCTCTCTACCCCACACTCTGCGTTTTGTTACCTACCTGAAAAAACTGTACCGCTATGTGTCTGCTTATGCTGCAGTGGCCCACACTCGGTGTATAGCTGGAAACGGACGTGACACATTTACATTTGAAAGCAGATTATTCAAACTTGGCAGGCATTTCAAAGTGGAAGTGTTGATATGAGGGCTAAAATGGCTATGTTAACAAACAATAGCTTTAATTATCCCCTCTCTCTGTTGTTTAAGAGTATTATGGAAATAGATTATGAAAAGCTTAGCTGAAACAAACTTTGCACTTGTACAAAATGCTAAGCAACATTTTTTTTTGGTAGAATTTATATAACTTCGGAAATACTGTACGATCAAATGGAATATTTTGATAGCTTTACAACGATAAACTGACCAATAAATTCTCGGATGAAACAACTGACGTTATTAAGAATTATATATTATAAAAAATAATCATCTCTTCAAGCATATGCCACTATGTAATTCTTGGAAAATATTCTGATAAAACAAGTCATGAAAATAGTATTGTGGTACTACATTATCACCAAGGCCCGTATTAAAACCAGCTGTAAATGCTATTTTTACCCTTTACCCTAAAGACAAACATCCATCACGTAGACGAGCACATCAATATATAATCAGCGTTCAGATATTTACAGTATGGGAACAGACGCAGCTGCTTATGGGATGTCTCAAGATGAGAGAGAATTTGCATTGTATCATGACATTATGACAGCAAAATAGAATGCATGCTGGGAATATTGAAATAGCGAGGAATCTTTTGAACGCCTGGTGTCCTACTTACAATAGATGCCAACTCTTGACGTGGTAAAAACAAAATGCAGCTCGGCTGTGGCCTTATCCATGGTATATCCCTCTTAATAACATTTTAAATCCATGAAACATGTAATTGTGATTTGTAATCACATAAAGCAAATCCAGCAGATATATAGTAAAAAATCTATTTTCTAAATGTAGCCTAAAATCTGATACGGAATATTGTTTGATTACACTGTGAACCAACTGAGATGCAAAGCAGAATAGCTAAGAATGAAAAAGGCAAAATTAGGAACTAAGAAATAGAAGAATGACACAATTTTTTTTTACTAATCACTGAAGACGCACAGGTACAAAGACTAATACTAAATTACACTGTAACTCAAACCGCTGCATAATGCAAGATGCCATACAAAATCTTGTCACTGAGAAAAAAACTTCAAAGCCCCTTAGACTGGCAGCATCAATTTAAAATAAAAACAATAAAGAGCAGAACCATATTTTATGGACACCTACTGGGAAAAATCTGTCTAAATTCACATATGCAAATCCAACGTGGGTTTAAAAAAAAAAAAAAGCACTTGAAGTACTTTATTCTTCCACTAAAGGAGTCTCAGACTCAGACAGAATCTTATATCCTGAGGGTCACCACACAACCTAATTAAATTATACTGATAATATTTCACACAGACAAGTACACACAAATTAAATACAAGAGAACTATTCCATCCTCACAACTGAAATAAAACATCTAAAATTCCTTGAGATATTTTACACAGTTAGCGAGGAGGATAAACACTGTTGTATAAGGCTTTAAGATGACGTCAAATCTCACCTACCCATCTCATCTACTGCCTGCCATCACTTTGTTTTTAAGGTCGAGGCAGCGTTGACCTCTTTTTCAACTCTCTAATTTTTTACGTGTAAGCGCCCACGCTTTCACACCATTGGTTGAAAAACTAGGGTGATAGACAGAGGAAAATGCAAATCGACCAATCACTCCAGGGTTTGTGATTAAGCAATCCACAAGGGAAAAAAATCTTGATTAGGAGAAAAAAAATATATAAATAAAATAATTCAATAATTGAAATAAACATTTCAAAACATTAAGACTAATAAATATTGTGTGTGTGTGTGTGAGTGTGTGTGTGTGTTAGAATCTCTTTTTCAAAAAGTAATGTTGGAATCATAATTTATACTTTTCTGAACAGCGAAGACGATACTAAAAGCAACATAGCTACATTATTAAAAAAAAATTTAAAAAAAAAGGTCAAACAACCTTTGAGGACCACAAGGCCTCTAAAAGTAATCAGGAAAATAATTTTGATTCCTTTATTAAACACTCAGGCTTTTTCTAATTTTTGAATTATAATTACTGCACATATTAGCCTAGTTGATATTAAATGTGTGCGCACATTTCAATTGAAATTAAATTAAACTGGCCCTAGAAAAAAAAAAAATCTAAATTTTGGCAGAGTATTGAGGAAAAAAATACCCCCAAAATATTTGCCCGCTTTGTTCAAGTGACATGATTGGTATAATAATTAATGGTCAGAACTATGTGAAATTTAAATCCCTGTACAACATACATTTAAAAAGTTATAATAATGTTGAAGTAGTTATGGTTTATACTGCTCCATAAAAATGTTTTAAGAAAGATTTATTAGCAAAAGAAAAAAAGACAGTCATGCAGTACTGTTGAATGAACTCTTATTTAATTAAAATAGAGTTGTGCCTGAGAATGCAAATGTGTTCATTGTATTATGCATATTTTAGTATGCATATAACTACACTGTTGTTAACCTTACTGTGTTCTGAGCATACTAAATTTGATAAACTTGATAAAACCTTGAAAAAAAAATCTCTTCTGTTAAAATCTCCAGTCTAAAAGTACAGAATCGAGTAGACCTATGCCTATATTAATCCATTACATTACAAACTCAAGTATCATTAAACTTGAGAACTAAAGCCACAAGAGGTTCCTGTAATACCAGCAGTGCCTACTTAAAATTCATTGAGTATAATTCACTGGACACAGACACTTCAAATCGCCTGGGATTGAATGTGTGGTCAGTAAATGAGAATAAAGGACTGTATGGTTGTTTTGTTATTGTATGCTCACTGGAAACCTGCTTCATTGTCCAACATGCTGAGTCCAGCATCACCATTTCAGCTCTGTATTCCCGCTGAACACGAGCGTAAAACAACACGTGAATGCGTTACAAGAGAAATAAATATTAATAAAGAAAAATAAACAAGATTAACATATAGAAGTGGTTTGGGTTTAATATTTCACCTCTGAAATGATTGTAGCCTACAAATAAGGGGCGCGAATCTCGTGCAGGGTTCGCGCACGCACACGTATCAGCGCGTGGGGATAAAAAAGAATGCGCTTTAATGCTCCTATTGCACATGAAAAGATGAAAAATATATTATTTCTCAAACTCACTCTGATGCTGTCCAAATAAATGCGTTTCTAAGCCACCTGTGATGTTTTAACTATATAGTTCGCATGACAGAACAAGCCTTATCAAAGGGATACGTTCTTGTCAGGGGGAAAGCAACCGTTAAAAAAAATGTCACATTTGTCCCAGTATCATTCCACATTCGTTAATTAGCGAAAAAATGGTTTCGTATCTTATTTCTAGGATGGCATTCAAAACTAACGTGCCGTGACCGTAAACTCTCAGTCTGTCGGCAAGATGCTGGACTCGCAAAACACGGGGAGAAACATCTTACCTTCAACAGCCAGGACCGAGGGTAGTAGTGTCCATAAAATCCATAGGATATCCATCATTGGTTTCTTAGGGGTGAAATTGTATAAAGTCCAGACATTCAAATAAATTGTGCCCTGAAAGCCATTGATATCAGACACTGGCGCAGACCGGCAGACTTTCACCTTCCGTTGCATGAATACGATGGCCATAAACACAACTAAAATCCAAAGCGAGTATGGACGAGACCAAATGAGTCAGACGAGGGGGGAGGGTGGTTAGAAGCGCCGCGTTAGATAGGCCAGATTATGAATGTGCATAAGAAACGTCGATTTATAAATACCAAAAACTGGTAATAAAGATTATTTCATTGATAAGAATCGACCCGAGCGGATTCCCATCGGTTAGACTACAAAAGCGTGAAGCCATCCAACCCGAAAGCGCTCATTTCTTCTGTCCCACCTGTCAATCAAGGCAAGAGCGTAACTATTCAGCCTTATCAGCGGATGCTCGGTAGAAAATTGTGACAATTGGGAATACAGGGATATGTGAATTTAGTCAGACTCTGAGATTATTTATGAAGATTAATCGAAATGTATGTTTGTTACAGTTGCACTAATGGTAGCTAATGGAATAGTCTGTCGCCTTCGTTTTTTTCTGTTTACCATATTCTTCATAAAAAAGTAAAGGTAAGACGGCTTTTAAAATTACTGTGAAACGAGGGGACACATAAATATCGGAAAGCGTAAAAAAGTAGATATGCTTATTGTATAAATGTTTCTAACGTATAGGGCCTACTTTATTACATTGCTTTAAACAATAGCCTATAATGTAAAAATATATAAAAGTTAAAAAATATATATATATTTTTTTTTAATTAAAAAAAATGTTTTACATGCATTGTGGACAATTGTAACTTAGTTTTAGATACACAGATGTTTTATGTGTACACACTGAAGCAAAATCAATTAGAGCACAATGAGATACAATGTGTCTGTGTCTGGCAGCTGTGACAAACTCACTAGGCCTCATTTGCAATTTTAACAATGTGTGTCCATGGACTAACAATATTTTCAATGTGTTTGTGTAGGTGCCTATAACAACTAAAGTGCAATGTAAATAGGATAGCGAGAATACGCAGAAGAAGAAAAAAAAACACAACAAAAAGGCAAAGTTGATGCAACAAAAATATAATAAAAAGATCATTTTGTCCCTCAGATGACGATAAAAACAAATCTTTGAGAAATTGTAGCAGCCTTGCTCCATTGTTCAAAAAAGACATTTTTAGCATATATTCAAATTGTCACCAATTTACACAATTTCCTTTCAGCTCCCGAGTGATAAAAAAAAATAACGAACCTTGAAACCTTGTGATGAGTGAATCACGTTATTTTCCAATCACTTATTCAACTGAAAAGTCTCTTGGCAAGAGATGGAGGTTATATTTGTTATGTGAATATAACAGGATCATGGTGTAGGCTATAAATTATGCACCTGCTCTTTCTTTTCTAGTCCTCGCTTATAGATTAAACTCATTTGAAATTTAATAATATAAAAGTAGCAGACTTTGTGAAGAAAGAAAGAAAGAAAGAAAGAAAGAAAGAAAGAAAGAAAGAAAGAAAGAAAGAAAGAAAGAAAGAAAGAAAGAAAGACCTATGCTCTCTAGTATGTGAAGCTTTTTGTTTTATTCTTGCCTACAGCTCAGTTGACTCTTGCTTGAAAATCTCTGGAAAGTCTGGAACTAGAGTTACCTGATCCCAGCTGGTTGTGTACTACACATCTTCAAATCACTAGAATGTCCATCTTTACTAAGTAATTTGTGGAGTTTGTTAAATAAAGCTCCACAAAAAAAGGTCACTAGTACAATGCAGGTCGTATTGATTATTTACAGCATTGCCCACTAGTGTTTCAGTAAATTGATCTTTTCAAAAAATCTATGCAGAAATTTTGCAAAGGCAATTTTGACTTTTCGGTTTTAAATCTATTTTATGAGTGGATCTACCCTAAAGTAAGAATGTGGCCTGAAAACAAACTTTGATTAATCACCTCCTCTTACTTTAAAGCAAATCTATAAGCAGTTTTATCGGCGCATTAATAAGTGACAGTCACTGGCGACGGTGGCACTGTTTAAAAAAAAAAAAAAAAAATGTAACTTTACATCTCAGACAGCCAGAGAAGAAGAAAAAATGTAGGACAGAATAAAATCCCTCAAACAGATTGTTAATGGATAAGCTTTTTGACCTGTCAGTTGTAGTTTGTAAGAAGCGACAGCTGAATTTATGTACCATTGTGTGCCAAGCCACAAACAGAATTTTGAAATATTCCTTAAAGCAATATACGACTGATTTCCTGTTTCAGCAGCTGGTAGTGTAATCCAAATAATGCTATAGCATAATAACCAAAAAATGAGGCACTGGCCCACAGGCGGAGGTGGACACAGGCAGAAGGTAAAGTTCGGAGAAGCCCACCAGATGATTCTCTACACAGATGGAATAAAATGAGTGGTTCTGGGCGACAGTAGCAGGGTATGTATGGGGCACGGACTTCAGATTAATGGCAGCTGAGACTGCTTTTACCATTCCCTGCGCGGTCACAGAATTTGACCAAGTAAATCACGGCCGACTTAGAGGATCACAATATATCAGAACGCAGATATAGACCTATAAGGTGTCTGTCTAAATAACCCGAGACTTGCGGGCAATGACGGGATTAAGTTATTCTGTTCCCTGTTATTGAATTTGGAATCTGCGTTTTGTTAGTCCATGCTCTCATGGAACAAAGCTGTTATTGTAATATAAAGAACTGGCAGTATTTTACTTGAAAATACCAGTCAGTCTGTGGAGAAATATCAAAGGATATAAAACTAGACTAACCATGGGAGACTGGACTTTAATACTTTGACTTATGTCTGCTAGAATATCAAGTAAGAAATGTTTTAAATTATTTTTATCATTTCCCGTATGAAAAAGAATGTGTATTGTGAATTGATACCATTCTCTAATATCACAGCACATCAAAGAGAAAACTACTGTGTGTGAATTAGTTTCTGGTGGAGTTATTTAGCCTGAACCAAAATCTTCACATTATAACATTAAAATCAAGGATTGATTTTGCATTTGTTTTTTTGTTTTTTTTTAAAGAAAGGGTTTAATTTATTTATATAGTTTCAGCTTTGAGTTTTTGGACTGTGTCATGGATACATATTTTTAACTGCATAAATGTTAATAGCACAAAACAGATTTTGTTTTGGCTCTGCGCTTTCTTGTAAATTTTTTACGCAAAACCATGTATAAAAAATTTTAATTAAATAAAAATATAGAAACGCACACACTCACAAGGCAACACACGGGATAAGAGAGCGGTTTGAAAGTTCAACATATGGATTGCATTTTGAAGGGATACTATAATTTATACTTTCAGAAATAAAAAAGAAAAGAAAATTATATATGCTCAACACTTGAGCCAGTACAAAAACTGAGCACTAGCAATATTTAAATTCAAGTTTTGTTTTGCTTTGCAATTGTAAACTCTAATTTCATTGTAAAAAGTTTTAATTGTAACTGTAAAACATGATCAATATAGAAACAAAATATACGCAATATATAATTATCAAAATGAACACAAAGCAAAACTTATGAATGCTAATGCCAAACTCAATCTGTTTATATTGTTTTGTCATATATTTTTGCTAATTACATATCTAAAAATAATTAATAAATAAATAATTATAATTATGCTGAAAGTTAGGCCTAAAAGTTCAACACATCAGTCAAATAAATAACGGTATCTGATTAAATGTGTGATGTGTGTAACTTCAATTTGACTCTACTGAACAGATAAAGTACCAAATTGCTTCAACAGCGCCACCTAGAGGCGGGGAGTTGCACTTATCTCTTCATTCTCATTCTTGCCTTCTAGTTTTTGATACACATAGAATAAAAAAATCCTTTTCTGTAGACTCAAAAGTATGAATACTTAAACTTTGGGTGGGCTTTACTACTTAACATTGGTGTCTATTCAAATTGAATTTGAGAAAAAAATCAATTCATGGAAAAAATGCATCTCAAGTAGGCTATCTCATAAATCAGCTGTAAATCAACCCACGAGAGTAGCTACACAAAATCCCACATTTTAAAGCATGGTACTCTTCAAAATCAATGTTTTCCCTGTATCCATTCACAAGCAGAGCCATTAAACAACCATTTAGCCAGTGTTCAAGACACCCTTATCTGTATTTTGTTATTGGCATGGCAGTCTGCAGAACTTAATGAAGGTAGACTTTAAAGTGCTCTGCTATCTGTTAAGTATGTGTACTTGATCTCTGACCTTTGCGGCAGATCCTGGCTGGTCTAAAATCTGAGAAGACTCTTCAGATGTGAATTAACCCTCAAGGGACACCGCCTCACAGGTCAGAGAAAAAAGATAAGGCTTTTATACCGGCACTTCACATTCAAGGCTTAAAATTAAACTTGGGCTTGACTCGAGGATGGTATTCCACTGGGGGTTTCTTTTGCAGTTACAACTTTCTTTCTTTTTTTAGGGTGATAAATGAGCCTTTCCAGCGATAAGGGTTGAATATAATATGTGAATTTGAAAGTTAATGAATTCTATTCTTCAAAGTGAGCACAATAATCAAATCCATTGACATACAACGCCAGCTCTCTGTACTTCCTCTGTGGTCAGGTTTAGTTACTGCTTATCCTATTCACTTAAGTCATCCTATTAGTGTTTCAGTGACTCGCTGCCAAAACGTGAATTTAACCTCAATTAGGCTGTGCAGATTTAATCAAAAGGCCAGAAGTCCTGTCCCTCTTTAATTAACTTATGGAGGATTATTATATCCAAAGTGTAACTTATGTGATCAGAGTTCCTATAAAAGACAGCATAAAAATGCAGTAAATCTATTCGTGTGTGATCAGACTTTTAAATTGGAGGAAAGTCATTCTTATAAAGTAGTTTTAGCCATTTGTCATACCGCATTACCTCACTTTTGGGCAGTTTCGTCGCAAGAATGCTTTGTTGAAGTGCTCAGTCAGTGTGTCATCCTGTAGCCTTGCATCTTTATCCGTTTATGAGGGAGACAAGCCTGTGTTAAACAGTCTCGGAGACCTAAACCTCACAAATCAGCCACTGCAATGCCGGACATGGGTTTTATCACCAAAATAAATCCATGTCTGTTATGGGAAAAGCACAGCCTCTGCTGAAATGATTCAAATGACCGTCGTAGAAAGGCAAAGTGCATCTTTCAACGTTTGTCGTCAATCATATGGTCTGGGCCACATGAACCCCAAATAAACCTTATCCTAATTGATAGAGCTCTCTTCATATACAAGATCGCTTCAGCAGCCATGCTGAAACACTTTGGAGGGTGGGGGTGACTTTCGAGCCAGACCTCCTGTAATGTTCCTCAGGTGGACGTATGCAACCCTAAAGAAGAGTGGCTTTCATTAACGGCATGAAACGCAAGCTCCCTGTCCCCAGCTTTGTTCACTTTCCAAATGCAGATTAGCCAGAATTCCCTTGCAAAGCTCCTGTGCGTCCTGTCAAGATTTCTTGTAGCCAAAAAATATAATCCCAAGAAGGGGATTTTCTCATGTGCACCTGTGTGCGCATGTCAAATTCCATATGTAATTCTAGACAAAACATGTGCGTTTGTTTCTGTGAAAAGCCAAAGCATATGTTGATTTTGTGGAGGATGCTTCAAGCTTCCTATACACATTTGCTGCCGATTGTTTTGTTAAAAGCCAAAAGATTGGAAAAACTACACAGATAATTCCCATGAACTTTTATTCTCAACAATTCTTCATGAGCAGACAAAAAATTCAATAAACATTTATCACATTGTTCTTTAAAAGCATCAAAAAGTTGCAGAATTTAAAATCTTGTTAAATTGTAGCCCAAGTGGCCCAGAGAAATTATGGGAAAAGTGGTGCAGGTTAAAAATGCAGCTTGCAACGAAACTTAAAAAAACAAGACTTTCCTTGACTTCCTATATAAACGCTGTAGACAGATTTTTATGTGAAGGACTGGGGACGTTTTTGCCGGGAAAATCAAAGGGATGTGATGTTTACGCTCCTGAAAACCTTTCTTCTGCTCAATGATACATGAAACAAATGCTTCTACAATGTTCAGGATACTGCCGAAAAAAGCTATTCTGTATTTAATGTCAATGTGTCAAGCAAAGAAAAGAGATTCATTCAAACTAGTCTCACACAGCCAGATGAGATGACCTATATAGTTTATAGTCTCAAATATAGGCCTACCTTATAATCAAACTATCACAACAGTGTAATCTTAATTATCTGTCGACATGAAGCCGGTGAATTGCAGAACTTGTGCATAATATATATCCACATCACTATGATCAACTGCTGCTTTCTCACAGCTGTCATTGTGTGTGTGTGCGTGTGTGTGTGTGTGTGTGTGTGTGTGTGTGTGTGTGTGTGTGTGTGTGTGTGTGTGTGTTTATTTTCCTATTAAAAGGAAAGCATGCAGCACATATTTACATAATTATCTAACCCAGCAAGCAATACCCGTCATTTCACCGTCTAGGTTAAAGGAGAACTCCGGTCAATTTTAACATTGAGCTCATTTTTTTGTACATTTGGAGTGCTGTCAATACAGAGAACAACGACAAAAATCTGTATTGCCTACACCGAGTTATTCTATTTTTAAAATTTGCACCCTGTTGACTTCAATGGGGCAAGTTTTAAACCTGCTTTTAGCCTCTTAACATCCTTGATGTATCATTACAAGTGCACAGAAAATGTGAGTGATTCCTTCAGAGTGAACACGAGTGAATCTGACTGCAGTAGATGTGAAAGATATGGATAAAAATGATGTTATTTAAGCCAGCGCAAATACCTGTGTTTACATCCTGTTTTCGGTTGAAGTCCAAAGTAGTCGATTGCCGAGTTCACGCGCATAGGTTTAGTTACCTATGATCACGCTCGTGAACTCGGCAATCGACTACTTTGGACTTCAACCGAAAACAGGATGTAAATGTAAACAGGATGTTTAAAACTTGCCCCATTGAAGTCAACAGGGTGCAAATTTTAAAAATAGAATAACTCGGTGTAGGCAACACCGATTTTTGTCGTTCTCTGTATTGACAGCACTCCAAATGTACAAAAAAATTAGCTCAATGTTAAAATTGACCGGAGTTCTCCTTTAATAGACCGGCTATGAGTAACCCACTTCTAACCAAAAAATAACCTTAAATTTGGTTACATGTCGTTTTTGCCAAAATAACTTCCGAGATGTATGATATTCCATCATATAAGCAAATTCATCAGTGATTACAAGATGTTTGGTTTCGTATCTTTGACATGTTCTATGCGTAGCCTGTGCTTCTATACTTGGTCTATGGTTAGATGTCTATTAATATAAAAAAATGTACTGACAGCCCAAATTTTGCCTTGTTTTAGCCTAGACGTCAGGGCTGTGTTTGGACGGCTATTAGACGTCTTTTAAATCCAAAATTGCTTGCTGGGAAACGTCACTCTCAGCAGCGTGTATGGCGTCGGGATGTTCGTTATATCGCTGCAGAGGTATTTCCAACTTTTTTTTTCTTCTAAGCGAAGAACGAAAAAGATCGAAATGTACAAATCGGGGCATTGAATCAGTCTCTTGTACGATACGTGTGCGAATTGTTGCTGACTGCAGTTCACTTAACGGCCACCAGTGGCACTAATAACAAGGGTTTCTGAATTTTACATATAGCACCTTTAATGCTATAAAGTTATTGAACAACTGTTTTTACTTTTAGGTCTTTAGCAGGATATAGATAAACTAAAATATATATTAAATGATAATGATTATTACAACAATTATTATTGTAATGATGATTATTATTATACAACTGCAATGTTTTACTTATGGATCTTAATCAAAATAAGTAAATAAATACGTACATACATTGTTTAGCATTAATCTCAATTTGCTGATTTTTATTATTTTTCTCTCTATATAATTCTGTCCACACACCTAAAACACCAGATGGAACTGGTAAACAGAATTCAGTGGCTAATAGGATTTGCCACTCTGATTGTGAACTTTTTAAGTGTACGAGGACGCAGTCTCCCACCCCACCCAACTGCATTTACCATTTCTGACATAATCTCCACGCCGCAAAGTAAAAATCCTTTATTTATAGCAAGTGCAGTACGGCAGCTCAGTGAACTAAAAGATTAAACTCTGTGTGTCAGTCAAACCATTAATTTCCAGTACATTTCCATAAACTTACCATGACTGACACCAACAGCCCATGATGTGCAACATTTAACGTCTTCCTATATTTACATAAAAAGTGTTTAATGATAATGTGTTTAATCCTTAAAAATTACATTTAGCAAATACACAATTTGGCTGATCAGTATGCTGTCTCAGTGGTGCAATTCATTTGCTAATGCAAAGAGCTCACCGCTTTCAAACAGATTCCTAACTCTCTGCAAATTCAGTAACTATTCATTCTGTGTAGTTCTTCTTCAGACGATTATTACTGCACTACATCTGGAAGATATTTTCCCGATTTACCATCAGGCCTGTGGAACACTCTCATTTTTAATCACTGTTTCGTGGTCTGAGGGCGGCTGGGTGCACCCATTTCTTACTGGGCTCCTCAGTACCACACTGACTGTAAAGAAATTCAGCGCTGTGCTAGCTCTCAGAGGATGTTTTATTAATGGATGGGGATGACAGTGTTATGGCCAGGCCAGAGATCGGCTCCTTTAAAACCGCAGCAATTGCTTTTTCAGAATAATTTCAAGGTGTTTAGTTGGTGCCTAGACATGAATTACTGTCCAGATTTTCTCCTGTTACCCTTCACCCCAGCTGTCATACTTCAAATGAATTTATAGTTTTTATTATTAAAGTTACTCTATCTTAGAACACAATTTAGAGTAATTGTTTTTAACACTGATTTTGTGCTTAAATATTATTAATAGAAAATTCACAATTAATTACAACATATTTGAAACTTTTGGGAAAATAAACATTTAAAATGATTTTTGATCTAAAACATGATTTATAAAAATCCAAATATCTGAGTAAATTAGTGACTTTAATAATAAATATTCCACGTCATTTCAAAAAGAATACTTACTGGATTGTACTATATAGAAAATTCATCTTTCAAGATTTACCTGCTTTTAATTTTAAAATGAGGTCATTTTTCTGTAATACCTCAAATAAAATATAGAATTTAGTCTTTCTTGTATTTTGTTCCTGATGCTTTGCGAGAATTGTCCATTGCACTAATAAAGTACTTTATAATATAGGCTAGATTATATGAAAAAAACTTTATGCAGCTTTTTTGCAACTATTAAAACCATACTAAAATAAAACACAAATCTTAATACAATTAACAAATCAGCATCCTTGATAGATTGAAAAATTGACTGTTTGTCTGGCCAAAAGAGCTTTACACAAACAAAATTGAATAATTTGCCAATTATTCATTGTGTGTCTAGAATCATTGTGTGTGTGTGTGTGTATGCCACTGTGTGTGTATTACTTTGTGCGGTGCAGTTGGGAAATAGAGCAGAAGAATAGAAGACTGACATTCAAGAATCTGGATCATTCTGCCTCTAGATGAGTGGGGGCAGTGAAATAGCAGACTGAATGATCCAGGGGTCGTTCCCATGACAACCTTTGCCCATGGAGTTTGCTGACCCCTTCAGCCTGCCAATACAAGCATACAGTAGTACAGATTGTAGGTCACATATGGCACAGACGATCCAATCAGGACTAATCTGGCTTGACTCAGGTCATAAATTACACTGCAAAGCAGGCTTCTGCCCAGGCTTATCTTGCTGGACAGGACAGGGCCACATTAATGTGAGTGTTTATGAAAACAATACGCACAAAGGAATCCTGCATCCGAGTAAACACTTGTTAGCGTGATGCTTTTCTGTTGGCCTGTCTTTGTTAAAGACAATCTTTAGATGAAAATAAACAAAATCATTAAAAGAGTTTTTTTTTTTTTAAATACATTTCCCATGGGAGGAAAAAAAATACATATTCATAATAATTGTAAATCAATGGCAATCATTTTTGCGCTAACATCAGAGGAACAACCGAAGCTGATCAATAACATTGAATAGTGACTATCTGTTTGTTACCATGGTGACGTAAACATCTGAACATTAGGCACAATCAATCAATCAATCAATCAGATTTTGCCTGCATCCCATCTGTGGAGGCATGAGGGGGGGCTGTTAATCACTCTTTTTTGTGACTAAATACGTGAACCCAAGACGCAGTCAGTGACTGGTACTTGAGCAGACAAATGCACACGAAATGAAATCTTTTGGACTCAATTTGGCCCATTTATATCCCTCCGGTTCTGACATGCTTGTAGTCTATGTGCATTATTTATAAAATTCTGTGTCAGTAAAGACAAACTGCTGAACAAGAGGTTAACATCTACAGTAAAATAAGATGTTCAGCATCCAAGAAACTGGCACAAAGCAAGATCCCAGTGATTGCCGACAGATGGGCAGCCGTATTCCGTGCTTCATAGCATTTGCCAGGCTCTCATTTTTAATGATAAAGATGTTCAGTGTGGCAAAACCTTTGTTTGCCTCATCTGACACTGTCACACAGACTTATTTACTGTCACTTACAATACTGTCAAGAATTTAAGGTCAGTTTAAGAGTTTTTTTTTTTTTTTTAAAGAAATTAATACTTTTATTAAGCAAGGGCACTAACAGTAAAGATATTCATAATGTTACAAAAGATTTGTATTTCAAATACATGCAGCTCTTTTTAACTTTCTATTCGTCAAAGAATCCTGGAAATAAAAAAATAATTCACGGTTTCCACAAAAATATTAAAGCAACTTTTTTAATAATGATAATAGTAAGAAATGTGTCTTGAGCAGCAAATCCGCATATTAGAATGATTTCTGAAGGATCATGTGGCACTGAAGACCGGAGTAATGATGCTGAAATTTTTTTGCTATCACAGGAATAAATTACATTTAAAATATGTTAAAATAAAAGTTATTTTAAAATGTAATATTTCACAATATTACTGTTTTTTTTTTTTTTTTATCAAATAAATGCAGAACTGGTGAGAATGATTATTAGAGCATAGAATGAGAAAGTATAGAATACAAGTATAGAATACAACAGAGTATAGAATACAAATTATTTAAGTAGTAGTTAATGGATTCCAGATAAACAAATCTCTCTTATTTAAAAAATAAATAAATAAATAATAAAGTAAAAATATCAAAACATCTAGACATTTGTACGGTACGTGAATAACCTTATTTCTATCCTCTTAAAAAGAAAAAATTTCTTTTTTTAAAATAAAATAAAATAAAATAAACCTTTACTTAGGTTTAAAATAAAATCAGATTTGTTTTTTGTCTTACACAATTAAATCTAGGACATTTAAATATATTTTTCCTGGAAAACAAGATAATATAAATACAATTTTTGTGACTAATTTGCATTTATGTAGAATCCATCTTGGGAAAAAAACAAACAAACAAACTTATTTTTAAGTAATAGTCCAGAATACACGAGCATTATAAATACTGCACACTTGTGTCCACGTACTGCCTTTCTCCAGAGAGACCCTGTATAGATTTCCTATACCATAATTCTTTTTCATTAAAGTTTTCTTATTTTTTCTGGTGTCTGGTCGACTGCTCTCAGAGTCACAGAGGACGACCAGATCAGCAGGGGAACAGATAAGTATGATTTATTTGTCATGTCTTTGGAACAGCACAACAGATACAAGATACAACCGCGGAAGGGGCCTGATTTTATTTGAAGATGGTAGAGAAATTTAAGGATGACGTTTAACGTACTCTGTTTTTAATATATACGTTGAAACATTAGCTCTTGGTTTATGGTTTACGGTCTGCATCTGAGAACGTCTGTGATTTGTTTATAAAAAGAGAATTATTTTTCCATAGGGGTCAAACGCACTGGTGGAAACACTTACTTGTCACCACACCATGCACACACACACACTTAACTAAACATCCACTAAACACAACAACTTACATAAACAGGCGTGCACTAATCCACAAGTAATCACTAGAAAAAAAGGGTCAAGAAAGAAATGGAGCTCTTAGAAATGAGCAGATGTTCAATTTTAAAGCAAATTAAAGCGACACACATACAAGCGGCAAAGGTCAACGATTAGGAATCGGGTACATGTAAAGAAGCTGCACTTTCCATTGCCGAGCAATGAAATAAACATCTGTTGAGTCCACTCGCCCTGCACTCGAAGTTCAGATGTAGAGGGCAGCCTGAGCTTGCTTAAAGAAAGGTCCAATTACACTTCCTATCTCTGCCCTCTGGTTGGAGATTTCATGAATGAGCTGGTAATAATCACGGGTGAATGGATTGTCACCTTTTCCAGTGAACGAGGGCCAAAAGGGAATATAGAAACATAGAGAGAGAGGGCAGCCACAAAGCAGTTTTTAATGGACAGATGCGAATGTCTGGACGAGACTTGGAAGTTGGCAAGCACGAGCGGATGAGGTCTGCAGAGAACGCTGAGCACCGAGACCCCATTTAGCCTCTCTGCCGTGCTGACAGGGAGGAAGCAATCAGAAATAATATTCCAAAACCAGACGTGGGATAACTCATATTTTTCAGATGGGAGGTAAAGGCTTGCAGGTGCAGAACTAAACTAATCTGATTTTGTCATTAGCAGTAATTTGATTTTTCACACGGGATCAAAGTAGCCGCTTCTGGAGACCATCGATCAACTCTCAAAATGTAGAGAGATGTCATTCAGAAATTTGGCATGCATCTGAACAAATTAGTTCTGTTCTCTAAGTATGTCTTGAAATCTGTTAAACAGCTGTTTAAACTACACTTAGGGTCCATTTTAAAATTTGCTGGCCAAGGACATATGTTACAGAGTATTTTCCTACAATTTTCTCATTTTTCTTAGAGCAATAGAGTATATTTTCTTGTTTAACATCCTGTATGCATTCCACAGGCACCACAATAGTGCTATATGACAAGGTTCTCTTCACATTTGACCGTGTTAAGATCTCATTACATTTAATTTACGCATCTGGAAAAGTGTCTGCAAAATGTAACTTATACTGCATTCAAGTTATATTTTAATCATAATGTTTTCCTTGGGAAATGAACCCACGACCTTGGAGTCAGCAGCACCGTGTCAAGTCAAAATACAGGAACACTTTTATTACTGCGCTCAGAGTCCAGAGTTATTTTCACTAACAACAACTTAAATTAAAGGGGAAAATGCATTAATGTTAATAAGTTATGCTTTGATTGCTTACAGATATGCATTAATAGCAATCAAAGCATTTCAGACTTCACATTTATTACTGACTTTGTATCGATTACATGCATTTAGCCGATGCTTTTATTCAAAATGACTTGGAGTATATTTAAGCTACTGTAAAATTAGCAGTATGCAATAGTTACCTAAAGTATCTATTTCTCCTTTTCTTTAAATTGCTTTCATTTAGGGTTGTACCAATATTAAAATGATTTTTGATACCGATAAGCTGATTATTTTCATGTTATGCCTGTTAATCGATAAATAGCTGATATAAAAAAAAAACAATAACAACAAAAATCAATCATTGTAAATAAGTGAATTTAAGCATCACGACATTATAATGAACACTATGAAAATGAATTTTCATTTTGAGATTTGCTTAAGATGTTTAAGATCTTTAACAGATAAATTATTTACATTATTATATAATATTTATATTAATTATATAATAATGTATTTTTAAAGATTATGTTATGATAGCAAAGGAAAATGTAATCTAAAATGTAAAATTAGAGCAAACGAGAATGCACAATTCAATCAAATACTGATTGACATAATATTATTTAAAGTTTTAGGTTCAGTAAGCTTCGGTTAAGGAAATGAATTTATTCAGCAATGATGCATTTGATTAAAAGTGACAGTAAAGGCTTTAATTTTTTGACAAATGTTTTGTAACAATGTACTGTTCTTTTGAATTTATTTTCTATTCGTCAAAGATAAAATAAAATCACGGTTTCCACAAATTAAGCAGCACAACTTTTTTAAAAAAAGTGATAATAATAAGAAATGTTTCTTGAGCAGCAAATCAGCATATTAGAATGATTTCTGAAGGATCATGTGACACTGAAGAATGCTGAAAATTCAGCTTTGCCATCACAGGAATAATTTTTTTTTGTTTATTTTTTTTAATACAGTAGTCAACAAGTGGATCAAAAAAGTGCATCAAAGTTGTCCTAAGACAAGAACGGGTATTGTTCAGAATTCATTTATAATTTTGATGAAAGGTTTTGATCCTCTTCAAATGTTGACTACTGTATTTTTAAAATATCAGTTATTTTTTATTGTAAATTTTAATTGCAAACAGTGAGCATAAGAGACATTCTTCAAAAACATCCAAAAATCTGACCCCAAACCTTTAAACTGTAGTATATATAAAATATAAGCTTTTATAGTCAAAAAGACATTCATATAAATCAGAAAAGTTCTGATTTATTTACAGTCCTGCAAATTACTCAGCAAAACCTTTCAATGCTTACAGCTTTTCTTGCCTCTTCATTCACCACCCGGGAATACACAGTCTGACAGAAATGCAGAGTTTGGGTTTGAGGGCACTAATGAAATTAAGGCAGTAGAAACTGAATGTGTTCCCTCTCACAGCTCTCATGCGCTGAGTCTTTAAAGAATTGTTCAGGTTCACTGAGCAGAGATGGAACTCTCTGGTGCTTTCATGTGCACGGGAGCGTGAAGGATTTCATTTCAGAATCACGCAGAGGTCACCTCCCGAGTGTCTTGTTTTAGGGAAGCATCTTATCTGAAGTGTGAAGGTGTCAGTGAATAGAAGTTGAGGACAGGAAGGAAAAAGAAAAAATTAGGGTGTAGGGGACGAGGTGTCAATATTTTGAGGTTTGATGCTAATGTGAGCCGAAGCGCTCCTCTAATGCCACTGCTCCAAATGGGAAAAATTGACTTTCTGAGGAGAGGTGCCACACGCCAGCACTCTGAGAAGCCGGAAAAGGGGTAAGTGGAGGGTTCAGAGCAGGCAGCAGCAAAGCCTGGTGCACAAGCAAATATTTCATGAGTAATTTAATATCTGGAACATGAACACTTCCCCCCTATCATGGGTTGCGGGAGGACAGACAGCCAGCGATCTGGGAGAGAGAGTCGGGCGGAGGGAACACGACGGAGACTGAGAGGAGGGGACAAGAACTGTGTGCATGAACGTTTCTAAGGGCCAGTTAAGGGTTGAGAATACCCGCCATACTATGCTACCCTCCTGCTCTGGGTCATTGCCTGGACTCAATCTGTCTTGGCCTAATGCGCCTTGAACGGCGTGCCTGCTTACGGTGGGGCCAACGGCAGACTCACGCAACCTATCAGCGGGAGTTTTGCCTTGTCATCCTGCAGGGTCCTCCCTCTGTAACTTCAGAGACCGATGATGTGTAATGAGTAGCCATTAAAATAAAACCACGGATCTAGTATCTTGCCCTTTGGATTCACGGACTCATTGTCTACTCTACCTTGAATGTACGGCTGAATCGAATGAGTTGCACGGTAAACATGGCATGCTATCGTCCAAGGGTAAACTAGACAGCTAAATATTGTCTAAGGGTATATTTTTGTTGAAGCTGGGTCACTAAAATGACAAGCAGCTCCACAACGGCCGCAGGGTGTGTCTTAATCAGCTTCCTAGTTCAGTAATGATTGCACTTCATAAGACAACCATATTGTAGGGCTGTCTTATAGAAAAGTCCTCCCAAAAAAAGTCCAAAAAGCAAGTGGAAATGTACGTAATTGGAACCTTATTTTTCTGTCTTTAATTGACTTTCATCCCTTACATGCATACAAGGGAAACAATAAAGTATTTTTTTTATTTGTTAAAAAAGGTATAGGGTAAACATCTCATGTGGTAAGAAAAAAAAAAGACATTTAAACATTAAATATAATTGTAAAAAATGAACTACAGAACAACAGAAATAAGTTTACAAGAGTTCAGCTCAGTTTTACTTATTTAAAGAAATTGATACTTTTATTTTGAAAAGATACTGTTCAAAAGTGTATGTAAAGACCTTTACAATTTTGCCTAAATCCTATGAAAAATTATAATATATAAATGCTTTTTATTCATTAAAGAAAATGTTAAGTATATTAAAATATTTCCACAAAAATAATAAACTGTTTTTAAAACTGGAAGAAGAAGAAGAAGAAATAAATATTAATCAAATAAATGCAACACTGGAGAACATTTGAGACTTCTTAAAAATAACTTACCAAACTTTTGAACGGTAGTGTACATCTTGCTTAAAAAGTGCATTTCTCATAACTCAGTTACACAATGACTGAAATCAACCTAAATATATAAGGTTACACCGACAAACAATACTGACAACTGCAGGTTCCCACTATTCACATTGTACTTTATAATTGTGTCACAGGTAATTGAGTCAAGTTTAGTGAATCAAGGCCATTGCTAATGTCCAAATTCATGTACAATACATACCGATTCACATCATCATGAACTAGGGAGCAGAACGACACAACAACAACAGTTTCCCCAAGCATAATGCATCAGTATATCATTAGGAGGAAACCAAGGACAACATGCAAATTAGCAACACTTGCTGAAGGTCAACCACAGGAGTGATCTAAATTCAAAGCATGTCTACACATCACTACATTATCTGTAATTATTCTCAGTGCGGCCAGTGAATACATGACTTTGAGGATGGCATTATTTATCGTTCTCCTTGTCTAATTTTTGAATTGGAGTCAAGAGTTCTCAAACGGGCAAAAATCCCTTGTGATGGTGTTAAATAAGTGAATTATTCATTCACACAAACCTCTTTCTTCTATTTTTATCTATCTGTCTATCTATTTAGGTGAAGCTAGTTCAAGATATGCGTGTAAGGGAAACTCTGACAAGCAAAATCTGTTATGGAAGCTCATGAATGTTTGAGAAATTACTTGGAAAACACTGGCACCATAACTCTGTGAAATGATGTTAGTGCTTGGAAGCACACAGAGCATGTATTAAGCTAGACTTAAAACTATAAGGCATCGCACAGCAAGAACATTAATTATGTGGGGATAAGTGACATTTTTAACATATAATAGCTTTTGATGACCAGTTTTAGCACCTAATACATAAAGCACCTCTAAAACCAATGCCCAAAGGAAAAATTATATAGCCTATATATGAATATGGCTGTGAATGCACATATAAGAATGTGAATAAAACTGACTGTTATACAGAATAATATATAGCTGTGAATATTTTGTCACATCTAAATATATATTATGTATTTCTAGACACTTGTGCTAGATTGATTGAAAAGTGCTATACAAATACAAACGCATAAAATGGTACTTCATAAATAAATAGAAATACACAAATTATATAGCCTAATAAGAAGTCATATTGTATAGCACTGTATCTAAATTTGGGATAACAAAAATAGGAAGATACTGAATTTTTTTTTTAAGTTTGGAGGCTAAAATTAAATAGTCAACATCCTAATTTATGGCATAGTAAGGCTCTGAAACCAACATTCAAAACCCCTGCTACAAAAATCACACAAAATATATTTCTAAGTACATATCTTCTGCTGAAGCCATTTTTAACAAGGTATGTGAACCTTGTCTTAACATTGTTGTTCAGTCTGTTGCCTCCATTGCCCAGTGGACAAATGCACAGGTCATCAGATAACAGCATAACAGCACAACATTTCTCTTGGACGCGCAATTGGTCAATGCCCCGCTCCTGGAAGCAGCTGTTGCCCTTTTAATTCTGAGCACTGATCAAAGCCCATCCTCAAACCTCAGCCTTAATCATTAATAATTCCTGCCAAACTAATCACAGGTCAGAACAAATGGGACACACCCACAACTAGTTGCTCTTTGAGGTGGTGGTGAGTGTTTTGCATGTCTACAGATAATAATAATAAAACAATTAATATTAAAAAATATTGTTTTTACTACTAATAGAAGTTTTTTTATTATTATTATTCCTGGACAATGATACAATATTAGAATATATTACTATACTACTAAATAAACAATATATTGGATGAATAAATAAATAAATACCGGTACATTACAAAATATACAAAAAATGCTTTGGGGGTTTTAACAGGGGTCCTTCATTTAAAAAAAAAAAAAGAAGTTATACTACGATAGTAAGAGCTGGAATTTCAAAGAGTTTTATAAATAAGAAACAGAGATGAACCAGTTCACCCCGACCATGTTTTGAATCACACTCACTTAACTTTGAAAAGCTCAGAACAGCCTGCTGTAATTTCCTTTTGAATCTGTATTGAAATTCTTAATGTCTATTATTTTCTGTCTACTTCGATTAGGTATGCTGGCCATTCCTAAAAAAAAAGAGACTTCGCCATATGTGTTTAATCAACATGTGTGCATGAACGTGTGCATTGATGCAAATGTCCTTGAAGAAAAAAAAAAAAACATGAGTGCAAGAGTGCACAAATGATTAGGGAATATCCACACGCTTCCTCGACAATGTGCATGCTTGCACGCCTGTACGTGAGTGCATGTATGTAACTAATGTTTGCTCTAGGCTGCATTGTTCTCTGCAAAAGAGGAGGCTGCTCTGATGATGCCCTCCCACTGGCCCAATGCCAGACTGGATAACGGGCGCGAATCAGGGGTGACTGACTGGTGAGAGCTGGCCTTATGAACTCTGGGATATTAGTTAGCCCCTGTTGATTCTCTTACCCCCTCTAGCTGCTCTGCCCGGTTACACTGTGTGAAAAGAGCAAGCAGAGAGCGCTGCCACGCCAGTGGTGCTGCCCACATTACGTAAAATAAAACAGCTTTTCCATGCCGCTGACTCTTCATTTCATGTGAGTGTCATTTTAAACATTTTGTCAAAGGTACTATTCATTCCTTAGGTGTAATTATTTATTTTTTTCCAAGTCAGAAAAGAAGTTGTGCACTTTGGGCTTAAGATTTGTGTGTTCAAGAAGTCATTACTACTGTGCAATACATTTTTATGACTCAAATATGTCTACATTATATTACATAATTATCATACACAATTTAAAAATGGAGTTACATTAATTAATTTTATCACAATTATGTGAAAAATGTACTACTTAAAATAAACTCCAACCAGGTATTTCAAACAAATATCCTAAAATTACATGCTCTGATAATTATGACTATTTCAAAATTAAACATATGTTTCATTGCATAAATAATCAGGTTATAATAAAATACATTAAGTGCCAACGCTTTCCTGGAAGACTTTTCATAAAAACCAATTACCTTAAATTAATAAGCACTAATTATAACAGTTACTAATATTTAAAAGTAAAACAGTTAATTAAAGTTTTGAAGGATGATGATGTTGATTATGATTATTAATAATAATAATAATAATAATAATAATAATAGTATTAGCAATGTCTCATGCAAAAAAGTAAATTAAACAAAAACTTTAAAATATTATATTATTAATGTGCTAATGCCTGAGACACTGTGTAAATGCTAGTAGTTTTATTACTTTACATTTTATATAATCGTAATAGTAACACTTTACAATAAGGCCTTATTTGTTAACATTAGTTAATGCATTATAAATACATTTCACAGCATGCATTAACTTTTTTTAATGTTACTTCATTTTAATATTCATGTTAGTTCACAGTGCATTAACTAATGTTAACATAAAACTTTTGATTTTAAAAGTGTATAAGATTAATAAATGCCGTAGAAATATTGTTCATTGTTAGTTAATGTTAATGTAGTTAACTAATGGTAACAAATGAAACCTTATTGTAAAGTGTAATCAATAATTATTATTTGTATCGTTATTGTTGTTGATGATGTTAAAAATAAATTACCAGCATTAAAAATGTCTTTAGCATTAGCAAATTTAAATTGCAAAGAAATCCAATAAAAAAAATGCCAATGTAATGTCAGTAGTTTTATTACTTTATAATAATAGTAATTATAATAACAATCTCTACCTAAACACCATCATATTCATTCTCACATTGTTGTAAATGAGAATAATGCTCATGACATTCCCAAAGTGTAAATTGTCAGTAATAGTCGCTACACAGTGTGTATCTATGAAAGGGCTTGATACACTCTAGGTCAAATGAGTAAATGAATCTGCACAAGCATCAGCAGCGAAATAGGCATGAAGCCTGAAGAGGCACTCACAACAGATGGAATTTCCACCCCTTTGCATGCCATACAAATAGTATGATGGACGTTACACAAAAACAGACGCACACAGGGCTCTCACACACGCACACACATTCAGAAGAGGCTTGGTGGCCGTCATCTCTGACCTAGACGTATCGGGTCATGCTGCTTTGTGGGTTCCTACAGGGCACGCCGTGTCAAAATGCCACACTCTTGACGGAGGGCTGAAAACGGGTTGGAGGTTGAGGCGACCGGATGAAAACAAGAGGCGCAGGCAATCAGCGTGAGGAACACTCAAAAGCAAAGGTGGTCTGTTCTGTTTGCCCCAAGAACGAAAAGCGAGAGGCAGAGGCCCTCTCGTTATTTTAGAATCTGTGGCAGCAGACACTGCGGGCGACAAACACGGCATTCACAATAACCTACTGAGGCATGAGGCGGGAGGCCAACGTGGGTGACAACATTGTGCACTATTGAAAGACAAGTGGCAATGGTGTTTTGAGTGTTTTTTTCTGCTTCAGTAGTTCTAAAAAGCTTACGCTGAATGTTTAGGCATTCTCACACAACACTAAAACACTCACACGAAACTACAAGTCTCAATGATTAACCAATTCTGAAGTGATGGAATATCTAGTGCAAAAATGCAATGCACATAGTTTCACAACATGTAAATGTTTTATTCACTCACCTTAGCCCTACGGTTACATCTTGATTCTAAATATTTGATTAGTGACGGAAAATTTAGATGACAGCTGTGGCCAAGCCCTGGTGCATAAATGCCAAATAAAACATTTGGAACATGACTGTAAGGAAATGCAAAGCAGCCAGCTCTGTTTTCATCCAAAAGGCAAGTTCTTCTGGACTCAAGGGGAAAATGTCAGGCATGCATTTGTTGACTGGAGAAGTGACATTGGTGAAAAACCACAAGGCGCTCGTTTGAGAAGAGGCTGACTCTGCATGCATTCTCTGGTGGATAGGTCACCCTCAGGGATGTTCAAACGGCACATCGACCCAGACTGCTCTCCAAAAACGCTTGAAAATAAATACTATGAGACATTCTGCTATAACCCAAATGGCTGGGAATCTTTACAGACAGAATGCTTATTACTTGAAATGACAAAACACATTTATTTTTGTGATTATGTGCTCTGCATTCCATAACATTCTTCCCTCAGATAAATTGATGTTCATTTCATACTTCATATACTGATACGGTACTATATATTCTGTTTAGATTCTATTCATCATGATATCGTGAGAATCTTGAAATATTTTGCATAGCTTTTGTAATTCTAATATGGCATCATTGAGTCACATGTTTTTATTGCAACAAAATGGTTTTGGGCAATTGCCTAAATCAAACATGCTACGTTGGATTAATGTCTAGACTTTCCCTGGTCACTTTAGGGTATGAACTGTCCTAGTCAATCTCTGACTGTTGGCTTTCTTTTACTTCTTACACTAGGGATATTCTTTGTTATGTATTATCAACAATATCATATGACATCTGCTTTATAGTGCGTATTAAACCGCAGCATTCCCTAAAGGTTCAAAAATAACTGTATTTGTTTGCATAACCTAAAACTGTTTTCTCTGGATTTCAGCTGCACAATGTAAGTACACTACCATTCAAAAGTTTGAGGTCAGTAAGATTTTTAAATGTATATGAAAGACAAAAAAGAAAGGTACAGTAAAAACAGTAATACTGTGAAATATTATTATAACTTTAAATCACTTTTTAATTACTTCCTGTGATGGCAAAGCTGAATTTTCAGCATCATTACTCCAGTGTCACATGATCCTTCAGATATCATTCTATCAAGCTGATTTGCTGCTCAAGGAACATTTCTTATTATTATCAATGTTAAAAAAAAAAAATGCAGGATTCCTTGAAAGTTTTTTTGTAACATTATAAATGTCTCAACACTTTTGATAAATTTGATGTATCCTTGCTGAATAAATTAATTTATTTCATTTAAAAAAAATGTCTTACCGACCCTAGACTTTTGAACAGTATGTCAAAAGTGTCAGTATCTAAATAGAAATGTGCAATAGACTGGGGGAAAAAAATAAGGTTTTAGACAACATTTTATGGAAGCAGCTGTTTAAGCAGCTATTTAAAAGCAGCTGTATATAGGGAGATGAAAGCAAATAAATAAGGAAAACATGAAGTCATCGGTCAATCTTTTCTGCTTTGTTGTCGCCAAAAAAACTAGATTTATGAAACATGCATGATACCTTTGTCTCCTTTCTATTTCCTCCCAGCTCTGTGGAGTGCTGTTCTTTTAGGGTTCCAATAGGCTTGTCTTGGCCTCCTTTCTTTAAGCCTGTTTTGGAGAAAAGTCAGTTTAAACACTCATTGCAAATATTCACACATTCATTGAACTTTCAGACGTCTAATAATCTTTGCCGAAGACCAGGGGTGTCCAATCCTGTTCCTGGAGGGCCACTGTCCTGCAAAGTTTAACTACACACCTGAACCAGCTAATGAAGATCTTACTAGGAATACTAGAGACTTCCAGGCAAGTGTGTTGATGCAAGTTGGAGCTGAACTCTGCAGGACAGTGGCCCTCCAGAACCGAGTTTGGACACCCCTGGCCTAGACTCATATTTTTCTCTTAGATCATACACAACCACAATTTCACACAGGTGAAGTCCAATTAAGTAAAGTAATTTTGTGAAAATTTAAAAAGGTGGGTTACATTAGAAGTAATTTGGGTGTGTCAAAACAAGTTCAAAAGAGCTATGATGAGAACTATAATTTGGTGTAATATTGAAGGGTGATGCAGAATGTTCCCTCTAAGGGGCACCACATAACCAGCTTTTCCATTTAGATCCTACTTTGTATTACAATATATATTTTGAACGCCATCTGCTGGTGGTACATCACATCGTTTTGCAAAAAGCCACACACATGTATCTACTTATTAGATAATATATGCCCTAGACCAGTGGTTTTCATTCTGTTTCTGGTTTCAGATAAATGCGCGATCTTGTTTATCCCTGTATCTCAATATATTCTCCTTGGTAACTTTAATATAGCTTAAGTTAACAATTATTTCTATAGTCTACCCTTGATTCATTTGTAAGTAATGTAACGTTAACTATGAAAGCTGACCGTTGAAATGTTATCTTGTTATCTTAAACGATCTTGGAACGCTCAGTAAGTGCACCTGTTCAAATGGAAATATATCATTTTTACATTTATTTGGAGTTTACTACGACAAAATGCCCGTTTTTAAGAGAGAGGTCACAGGAATTGTGACAGGTAAGTCAGGACTTATTTTAGGCGCCAACAGATAGCCTACAGTCTAAAACTCCGAAAGCGTTTCACACCTGTGTTTGTTTGGTTGAACATTTGACATAATAAGATTGGCTAACGGTTAACCGAACTTGAAGTGCCTCTATTATGGTGTTTTTTAATATTAACTTACCTGTCGTGCAGTGTAGCTGTTTGTGAATGTAACGTTAATCGGTAAAGTCGAAACTGCACGATAAATAAAGTTATTGAGATAAATGTAAATTCTGACATTACTCACCCTCATGACCGTTCCAAACCCATTTCGGAAAACATATTAAGATTTTTTTTATGAAATCTGAGAGCTTTCGTTCCCTCCATTGACAGCTATGCAACTGAAACTTTGACGCTTCGAAAAGTTCATAATGAGATAAAACTAATCTTTTATGAATTGAGCGGTTTAGTCCAAAATTTCAGAAGAGACTCGATCACTTTATATATTGAACAGCTGAATTTAGTCTTTTATTAACATTAACATTAAATATAAACATTGATTAGCGAACATAAACAGAAGCTCAACCAAACTGTTTGAGGCACCTCTGGCGCGAAACTCAAACATGATGCGTAACACAAGAATGAACCTCATTGGTTCTTGCACGTCAAATTAACATGCTTGGGCTTCCTTTTAACACAAACTGATGTGTAAGTTGATGAATGTTTATATGTGAATAAAAGCCTAAATTCAATCTGTTCATCATAGTCTCTTCGGAAAGTTTTGGACTAAACAGTCTATTCATATGGATTAGTTTTGTGATCTCTTTATGAAATTTTGAGGCGTCAAAAGTGTCAGTTACGTAGTTGTAAATGGAGGGATAGAAATCTCTCAGATTTAATCAAAAAGATCTTCATTTGTGTTCCGAAGATGAACGGATCTTATGGATTTGGAATGACATGAGGGTGAGTAAATGAAAGAATTTTCATTTTTGTGTGAACAATCCCCTCATTGTCTCCCAAAAGAAAGAATAGACTCTAAATCGGATAAACGAGTTGCTAGAAATTCCAGACTCACTTCCATGACCAGCATAATACATTAGCATAATGCCCACCTATGTCTTCATTGGCTGCCCGTTAACCTTCTTGACCCATATTTAAACACTGAATTTGGTTTGTGTTGTGTAGGCTACATGCCGATAAGACGCTGTTTTCTGCTCTGTAAAAGCAAATTCTCTTTATAAACACTTCCAAAGGATACGGATGTGTGGTTAAGTTAAAATTACCACAGATATACAACAGCTGTAGCCTACAAACTTTTGACGATTGCTTCTTAAATCTCTGTGAGGTCTAAATGGGATTAAAACGCGCGGCGTATCCATAATTTTTCCTCTTCGCCCGCCATTGTATTCAAACCTTCTTCTGTAAACATAATATACTTGAATTAATGTACAATACTTGCAATGTCGCCCCCACCGGCAACGCATAGTATTGCGTGCATCGGCGCGATCGAAAACTAGGACGACACATTTGGCTACGCATCGACGCATAATGGCGGCCGCCATAGCGATGCGTAGCTTTGCAGACGCGTATGCGTACTGATGCGTTGACTATGTAACGGCCCTTATGGAACAGTACCCACATTATTTGGACCAACTGGCTTCTTAGAATCGCATAAATATGATTCATTATTGATGTATACATTTTTTTGTTTTGTGTTTTATATTGTGTAGGTCAGCTAACTGCTAATCATCTGTGGGCACACTATTATTACCTAAAATGGTGTCCATTTATGCAGATTGTCTGTTGTTCTTACTACTTTGAGTAATGAAAAAGGATGGAGCAAGATTTGTTTTACAAACTTTTAATGTTACATCAGTCATTCATGTTAGTGCTCGGCATGCGCTGTTATTGATACAGTAATGACACAGTTCCCACATGTGCACCACAGTGAATTAGAAATAAACAGCTTTTGTGAGGAAGTAGCTTATCATTTAATGAATTGACTGCCTGTTTGCTAATCTTCAACATGTTTTATACTAGACAATACTTTGGGAACTTGGTCTATATGTTTAAAAAAATATATATTTTTTAAGATAAGGCAGCGTGGGGAATGTCACGACAGGTTGAACTTGGACTAATTTACGGCATTACCACCAGCAAATGTAGTAGTATTTAATAATAGGCGTTGTGTAATACTGAGTAATATTGTATATCGTCTAAAGAAAATAAACAATAATGTTTTCTTTCTTTGGCTTTCATGTTTTATCAATTATAATAAGACTTGAATGACTATGACTGTCAGTGTAATGAACCCGTTGCTGGAGGTGGATTAGAATCCATGTTGCAGAGGTTCTTTGTTTTAATCTGTTAGCTCTGTAATCAAAGTCCAGGCAAGGTTCAAAACATTGCAAGACAGGCAGACAATAAACAAAATCCAAACAATAGACAAAAAGGGTCAAAACAATAGCAACAGACAATGGCAGACAAAGAGAAATCGGTTGGTAAGGCACATAAACTGCCAATACTTCTCAATGTGTTCAGTGAAGCACATGGCTTATAAATCTACAAACAGGAAGTGCCACTAAAACTCAGGTGACGGCTCCCTCTGGTGGAGGGATGGATGTTCAGTGTTCATGGGCTGAGGTGTTACATTCATGCACTATGATGCTGATATAATGCAATGAATTAAGTGAATAAAGAGAAAATTAATAATTTAATTATAGATATTATGTTATAAAGAACTTAATATACTTAATATTCAACAATATTATTGATCTGCCTGCAATGACTCATATGACAACTGAACTGAGCTGGACAATGACATCACTGTTTTCTCCAGAGCTACTAAATGTATAAATGAACTAAATGAATAACTTTTTACCAACAAAAATGAACCATCACTGACCTTACTTAAGCTGGACTATGACGCTATTTTTCTGCGTCTGCTGTACAGCAGAAACAAACTTATTTGCAATTATTTTCCTGTTATCACTGTAAACCTGCTTTGAAACAATCTGTATTGTAAAAAGCGCTATATAAAGGTGACTTGACATGTTGTTCAATGAAAAAATTCATAAAATAATGATGTGTTCTCTCTATGGCTTCCAGGTTTCAAATGAATTTAAGACTTGAATTGTAACGATTTAATACTGTATGCCTAATAATGATAACCCTATTTAATGAATAAAGGTTTTAATAAATAAATGTATTTGACCCTTTTTGTCTATGGCTTCCAGATTTCAACAATCAAACTACAATTAGATTTTTAGTGACTACTATCACTGCTATGTGTGCCCAATAAAGCTGTTTAATGAACAGATTCAAATCTAATCTTAATGTGGTTTTATGAGCACTGTAGTTACCAGTAATCTGCTGCTAACAGAGCAACTCACGCTCTTTTTACCACTCAGTAAAGCATATTCCACAAACATTGCAGTCCTACTGTATGTTTACTAGCGATATAACACCAAATATAGAACATTATTCACAAGATGAATGCGCTAATCTACAAGAAACTGTGTAACGTAAACTGTTACTGACTGTCATAATACTCTGAACGCTGGCCACTGACGTCACTGCCCTTATATGATAGGATGAGGTGCCTTACTTGATCCAAGTTAGCCGTTACACTTTTTACCATGGTAAGAGATACAGACCCTCTCATCTCCCTATAATAAGACAATCTCTGACTGAATCTTCGGACGAGTTGTTTGAGGATCATTGAAAAATGTGGTGATGTTCAATATAGAAAATGACTTTTCAGAAGGCCCACTGGTACACACACACACACACTCAAACGCAGAGGTCTGTATCTTTGTGGGGACTCTCCATAGTCATAATGATTTACTGTACAAACTGTATTTTCTATCCCCCTACACTAACCATACCCCTAAACCCATCACAGAAAACGTTCTGCATTTTTACATTTTCAAAAAAACATAATTTAGTATGTTTATTAATCCATTTTCCTTGTGGGTGGTCCCCATAATGTGAGCTCAGGTTTTACTATCCTTGTGGGGACATTTGGTCCTCACAATGTAGGTTAAAGAAGTAGGCTACAAAAGGCCTATGTGCAATAAAAAGTGTAGCCTACTGCATTCAACAGTTTATTTCATTCGCATATTTTATGTTTATTTTATTTGTGATATGCAGAATTGTCTGCCATACCATATTTTTAAAAAAAATCTGCTAGAAAAGACTTTTGATGTCTGCTGAAATCTGTCAGTTCACTTTCATGACTTTATTACAGGTTAATCAGTTAACAGTATGCTAAGCTAGCAGGCTTTTGGTGAAACTGTTGATGGGCCCGCTAGCCAACTTAAAAAAAGTCATTTTTTCCCAAATCATTTGTATAGCGCTTTTAACAATCTATGTAATTTCAGCGCAGCATTACAGAAAATCATGCATTAATGTTTTAAGCCTTAAAGCTTCCAGTGAGTAAGCAAAGGGTGACTGATGGCAAAGAAAAAAAAGAAAAACTCAATAAGATGTCAAGGACGTAGTGGAGAGGGGAAAAAAGCTATGGGAACCATTTTTATAAGAATCAGTCATTGAAAGGGCTGTTAGGTGGCCAGTGGGTGTGCTGTCTGAGGCTGATATAGCCCATCATTTTTGTATAAATTTGAGGCTGTAAATTGTGCATCAATGACTTGACAACTTTATGCAACCCTTATAGCCTATACTAAAAAAAATTCAACATTCACTTGAGATAACCTGATTATTCTGGCCACCTGCATCATGTGTGAACACCTTTATGTATTTCACACACCCCATTAAGATTCATAGCACATCCAGAGAGCCGTTATATTTCACAGGAGGTTTAAATATTGCATTTTTGTTCTCATTTAAGAAGGTCCTTTTTTTCAGTTTCTTTTATTTTTCCCTCATTGCTGCTCTAAATCTGACAGCCACCCTGTTGCCTCTTTAATTCCAGTCGGTAAAGGACCAGGCATAAAGCCTTTTCATCTCTTGAGCTTTTTAGAATTCAGAGTCCAAAGAGATTGCATCTCCTAATTACTTATTAATGTAACAACATTATCTGGTTTGAAAAGTTCTTCTCTCACATATAGACATGTAAAAAAAAAAAAATCCTACAGAAAAAAAAAAACTGCCACAACATGATTGTGTCATCTGCTTTGAACAAAACCAGACCATTTGTCCAGCTTCTCTTTTAGTTAAATACAAATGTCTATCAGGCTGCAAATGATGCATTTACATATCATAGATTACATCTATATCAGTACTTTGGAACAAAGAGCCCAGCTGACCATCTTTGTGTAATTGTGTTCAAATATTGTTTGCCATTTTCACACGAGCATGCAGAATTCATTATAATTTGTTTTCGTCTCTGTCCAGCAGTAAAATGAGCCGGGAGAGGAAAATAAAGCCCAGAGTGAATGGCAGATGGTCAAATCATTCACTAGGACTCTTTATATTTTCAGGAATGCTTCTCTGGCAAGACGATTAAATCAATGAGAACAATGATAGGAATCCATAAACCCATCCATGTGACTTGGGCATGTTGTCATGAGGGATACAGGAGAACTATGTGGCACCCCTTGGATAATGTGCAAGGTTAGTGTCTTGATAGCTTTTGCAATACCACAGTGTAGAAATTAATTTCCCATCTTGTATCCCATATTGCTTTTGAATCAATTTATGCATCAAAGCCTCTGTTTAAGTGATCTTTCTGTCTATAACAGCCGGTCAGAGGTGGACAGTAACAAAGTCCATTTACTTGAGTACTATACTTAAGTACACTTTTTGAGTATCTGTACTTTACTTGAGTATTATTTTTTCTGGAAACTTTTTACTTTAAATTCACTACATTTGAAAGACAAATGTCATACTTTTTACTCCACTACATTTCTGTCAAGGTCCTTGTCCTTTTTCTTGTTGTTACTATTTTCTGTTTGCTAATTTAAAAAAGCATTTCCTTTCATTCAGTCTGCTCAAACTGAGAAGAAGAACATTAGACAGTCAACAGAAGATTACATTCATTCTCCAGATTGTGTGTACATGTTAGGCTGCATTTTATATAAATCAAGGGTTTCATATCTCTAGCTGCAGAGAGCTTTTTGCTCACTTGCCAAAGGAAACATACTTGGAAAAGTATAGTTTCAGACTGAATGAGTTTGAGTTTTGTGCCGTCACCTGTTTTCAGCTTTGCCGTCACCAGTCAAATTGCACACATGGGTCTGAATCATAGGTCTGAATAATATTAGTTCATCCCCAGATGTAGAACCCTTGTGGGCTATAATGAGCATGACTCACTACGACCACAAACAGGTACATTAATCAAAACAAAGGTACATTGTCTATACACACATCAGATCTTGTACTGTCTCAAAGATTGCCACCCATATGGGTTCTGAAACAATCACTGCTGAATATTTGAACATGTTACCCTCTGTAAAAAATTATATGATCAAAAAGTTATGACTACCTATGTTTTTACATTGCTTTAACTCATCAAAATAAGTTAAGCAATTTTCAACTTTTTTTCTAAGTTATACAAGATTCAACTCATTTTTAAGTCAATTTAATGTAATTGAAGTCAAAATGACTTAAACATCCAAGTTGATTGTACCTAAAATTTAGGGCAGCTACTTTTTTTTTACGGACGCATTTTATGATTGTTATAAAATAGGTATAAAGCTTAATCATTTTATCCCACAATGTAGTAGTTTCATTTTGCTTTCCTTTATCAAAGTATACTGCACAGAAACATTTTCTTTTGTGTTCTGCAGAAGAAAGAAAGTAGGTTTGAAACGACATGGTGAGTAAATGATGACAGAACTGTTCCTTTCATTCTGTCATGAACTGCTCCGAGACTCGAAGGTAGAGGATCCAAACGCAGTTTATTAAAAGGGTTATCCACAATTGTAATCAAACACAAGCAGAGGGTCAAGCACAGGAAGGCAGTCCAAACAAACAAACAAACAAACAGGGGTCAGAGGCAAAAGAGTAATCCAGGGAACAGGGCAAGAAATCCAAAACCAAGAGACATGAAAACCAGGAGAATGCTCAGAATTGCAGTGTGACACTAAAACAAGACTTCGCAGGGAATGAATGAGTGTACATGGTATAAATAGGCTGAGACTAACAGGGTAATGAGATACAGGTGAATGCAATCAGTGATGATGAGTCCGGGCAGTGAGTTCTGGGAAATGTAGTTTGTGAGAGTGACAATAGTCTGGTGTGGAGTGCCCTCTGGTGGCTCTCATGGGCACTCCAGCTGGTGACCGTTACACAAACAGTATAACCCTCTGGGGTCTAAGGTGTTTTTGGGGTCCTTGAGATGTTCTGACATGCCCTGACATTTTTGCTTTTTTCAGTTGCTTATAAACATATTAATGGCAAAAAAAAAATTACACACTATTTAGCACAAACAGGACTACCATGAAATGTGAGCAACAAGAATGTACATGTCTGCATTTTTGAGAGAATAATGTTTATGCGTGGTTATTGAAAAAACTACAAACTAAAGTTTCTGAAATAAGGCCATAAAACACATTCTAAATATGTGCCAATAAGACTTTTGTCTAATGGATGTCATCGCCTAGTGTTTTTTCTTCAAAATAAAGTGAAAATCACCCTGCCTTATCATTCACATAACACAATACATTGATTTGAATTTTGCAAAGTACTTTCTATTTGGAAAGGCCATATGCGGAGTGGGCGTCAACGGTCATGCATATGTAGTAGTTCACACCTGAGGAGACAGTGGGGCCTGCATACTTAATTAGCCATTCATTCAGGTGAGTCACTGAGCCACAAGAATGCAAGAGCAACAGTTGGAAGCATCTCAATTCTTTTTTATTTTTCCTCATATTGTGCTTGCAATTTGGCCTATAATATCCAAGGAAAACATGTCTAGTAATTGTGCAGTTAATTCTCATACTGTATTTTCAGTTTTGGAATATTTATGCTCTCCCCAAATTTGTCAATAATAAAACACAATAAAAGTTATTTAAAGAAAAGGCTTATATTTACCTTTTAATAGTTTGTTTACATCTACCTTGTAAATATATTTTTTTTATTAAAAAGGTTACAATTACAACAACAATTCAAGTGTAATCTTTCTTTGTAAAAACTAAAGTATACATTTTATCATACATATTTCAAAGTTAAGGATTTGATTGATTATTTGATAACTTTATTTTTGACAAAACATTTTATATTTAACATAAGCAAATATTGGCAAACAAAAGCTTATTTGAGGTGGCAGATATTTTACATTAAAAATGTATAATCTATCCAAAACTAATCAACGAAATGTTGTCTTTCATATGTCTGTAACATAGGTCTTTCATTTTTATTATAAGAAATATAAATGTTAATTTGCAGTTTAAATCCAGGAAATTTGTTAATGAAAAAATTATTAAAAGTAAGATACAATTGATACAAAACGAAATTCGTTTTAAAGAAAGGATTTGTACTTTCTGTTTTGAGGTCTCTGTGAAAGTTTGAAAGTCTTTTAGTGCTTTTTTTTAGAGCGCTCGCATCCATAATGGAGAACTGTCACGTAATATTGTTTTTTCCTCATAAATGCGAACACGAAAAATAAAAGACAAAAGACTTTTAAGTAAAACTTACTCCGAAATTGTGTTCTCGGCGGAATTCGCTCTTCAAAATGCTGCCGTTCGTCGTCTGAGTTACAATCTTCCTCTGAGGAAAAGGTGCATTCCTCCTCGCTGTCCAGAATCATCTGAAGGGCATCTTTATTACCGGAGAAGCGTGCCATACTCAAAACGCGATGAACTATCAGTAAGTCTGATAGAAACTGTGTTTTTATGGCATTGATCGACGGGCGTATGCGATGCATACTAGATCATCTAACTATTTACATGTGAATCGCGCCGGGGGCGGAGCGGCCTCAGCACATTATAGAGATAATGAGGCAGAAGGAAAAACGGTACCTCTCCTTGCTTTCAAACGGATTACATGAGTTGAAAACATTTGTTTTTATATAAATTACTTCATTTAAAAGAGGAGATTTCAAGCTTCATAAAGACATATCTCACGTGCCTGTGTGAGAAGTATTCGCTGAGTTATGATTCATTTTCGGACGCGTTTCAGAATGGACTACACGGACAGAGAGAAGGCAGAACTCGCTTCGTGTTTATTTTTCTTTATTTGTCGAAAAGCACAACACTATGTTTTTATTGTTAGTATACACAAAAATAATACACATTTAACAGAATCGATTGATGTATGAAACTTGTTTTGTAAAATCAAAGTCAAAAGAGTATTTTGGGTCTCAATTCAACTCATAAGGAAAAAAGCGAGCAGATCACGCCGGCGTGATCTCCGACCTCTGAGGGTTAACCAATTGTAATTCTTCGTGTTTCAATCACAAATCACAGCTTGAAGGTTTTGCGGTTCTGAGGCTCAATGTATCTATTTCTCCAACAACTATGGTGAATCCCTTTAAGAATAATAAAAAAAAAAAACATTTTTATTTTTATTACAACTGAAATCTCTATCTAATGGAAACCAAAGTCAAGTGAATGAATTATTCAACATTTTTGAGAACCTTTAATGTTGTTAATATAGTGTAATTGCCTTATACAAATAGATTGTATATTGGTCATGCAATGCATTTAATACACTTTTAATTTGGCTTAAATGTCCAAATACTAATTAAGCAACATTGCCTGCTAGGCCATCTATAGTGACATGGTTTGCTGTGTAACACTACAGCTCAATATTTGTGCTGCCTGTTCTCCAATGTTGGCAGATGTTGTAGATGGCAGATAATCCAGAATCTTGGGTCTGGTGCAAGCTGGATTTATTCATGACCATGATACCAACATCTGTCGTGACTTCACAGTAAGCTTGTTGAACACGAGAGAGCGTTGAGTGTGAATACTCCTTCATCGTCAAAGAATAAGAGAGTTCCTAAACCTCAATTAGGGGTAAGTTCATGTTCAAATAAATGTGTTTATTGCATTTTGGTTTATGCAGCTACAACAGAAGAAAATGTAAGGACGTCAATTGTGCTATACAGAATTATGCTAATGCAATGGACATAACTACCATTTTCAATAGCAGTTCCCTTTCAGAGTGTAAAAAAATGACAGATGTTGATGTTGAGTGTGACCAAAATATTTTCTTTATAAAATAAGAGCAGATCATGCTTATTTTAATGTGTATTCAGAGATTTTTACATGTAGCAATAGTGAATATAGCTTTAAAGTATTTTTTTGCTTACGCTTTACTTATTTCTTAGTTTAAAATTGTAAATGACAGAACAAAACGTGATACAGATAGAAGAAGTGGACCAGATAGACATAACCGACGCCAGTAGGAAAAAGCAAATCATATTTAATCTCACTAATACCCTGGGTTTATGTAAAATGCTTGCTACCTGGATGAATTTTGCATTGAAAATGGTTTATTTGCATTCACTTTAGCATATCTTCATCTTTTCTACAAAGTACGTTATAAATAAAGCATACTTTATCTGGCACACTATGTTTTTTTTTATATAAAGTACGTTATATTGGTGGGGGGTGGAGTTGTATTCATATTTCACATGCGTAGGCTTCACTAGTGCTCAATTGATCAATCACAGTGAGATTTGAAGCATGCCTTTCTCCAGGTGCAAACACTATATTGCAGATGATCTTTTACTTGCCAAAATGAGCAGTACAACAGAGCATACTGCATATTTTATATTCCACAATGCAATGGACTTAACATTTCTAAACCATTGTGGCAATAAAGTAAAAATGTCAACCAATTTTTAACCTCTTCCTTGACTTATTTAATAAATCCAAGAAATATATTTGAATGCAAAATTGGGATTAAAAATGTAAAATAACCAATGCTAATTCGAAGATGATACGTGGAAGACACCTTTTAAATTAAACACACACACACACACACACACACACACACACACACACACACACACACACACGTACTGTATATATACTTATGCTACAGGAACCAGTTTTTGTGTTTAAGCAATCGAGAAAAACGTCTCAGTTACGTATGTAACCCTCGTTCCCTGAAGGAGGGAATGGAGACGTAGTCGGCATGTCGACTGATTGGGATCACGCTTAGGGAGCCTGTCATCTTCAAGTATTGATAAAACAAGCCAATGCACATTGCCGTGCGAGATTTGCATCTCGCGCTCCGCCCCGCAGCGTGGGTATAAACACGGAAGTGGATGCACGCACCACTTCACTTGTTTTTTGCTGAGGAGCCGAGCGGAGCCCGGAGTCAGCGGTGGTCCAGCAATAGTGGCGACGGGACTACATCTCCGTTCCCTCCCTCAGGGAAAGAGGGTTATATGTAACCGAGACGTTCCCTTTCAGTCGCTCACATTCGATGTAGTCGACGTGTCGACTGATTGGGATCCCTGTTAAAACGCCACTAGTGCTGCTACCTTCCAGTGCCTAAACAAAAGCCTTCTGATCCCCCCGCATTATTGAGGCGGAGATGGGACAGGACTTAGGCCAGGGAAGTCACTGCTGTTCCGCAAGACCCACTCAGTCAGACTTGGATAACACTGGGAAAGCGTGTCCTTTCGTTGGAAAGGAATACGCTGCAGAAGCCACATCCTGCTCGTAGGTAGGTAACATGTGGAGGATACACATATGAACTGGGCGTTACCGGGCAGTACAACATATGGAATGTCACTGAGGTGGCTCCAGCCTATAACAATGGAGACTCACCGGACAGTGACGACACGGGCTCACCGCAGGGAGCCGTACCGTGGAAGAATACACATATGGGATCGCCATAGGGATCACAACATATGGATCCAGCCTAACACAGGTTCCACCAGTGCATATGAGTGTTAGGCCTGGCATCAGACGCTCCGCCACGTCCATTGCCGAAGGGTGTGGAGGAACTCGACAGGGTTCGGTTAAAGAGGAACTCTACTGGAGCAAGAATAGCTCACGGATCCAGTCCATAGAAGGGGAATGGTGCAGCAAGCCGACACTTCGAACCGGGCTTACAGTGTAGACTGGCTTCTATGCGAAGAGAGCACAAGGGAAGCAACTGGCTCGACACGTAGGCTATAGAATCTAGCGAACGTGTTAGGTGTCGCCCAGCCCGCAGCTCTACAAACATCTATCAACGCCCAAGAAGCAGCTACACTCCGAGTGGAGTTAACTCGCAACCCAGGAGGGCAAGGTGCACCTTGGGATTCATACGCCAAGATGATGGCATCCACTATCCAGTGGACCAACCTCTGCTTGGAGACAGCTTTTCCCTTCTGCTGGCCTCCGTAACAGACGAAGAGCTGGTCTGAGGTCCTGAGGCTTTGCGTTCTGTCCACATATAACCGCAAGGAGCGGACGGGACAGAGAAAAGCCAGGGCTGGGTCTGCCTCCTCCGGGGCATGATTCGTCGACTGAAAATGCGTGCAGGTCCCCTACCCTCTTGATGGAGGCCAAAGCAAGCAGGAGAACTGTTTTTAAAGACAGGACTTTTAACTCAGCTGCCTGCAGTGGCTCAAAGGGAGGTCTCTGCAGTGCGGTCAACACCAGAGATAAGTCCTAAGAGGGTATAAAGGGGGCACAAGGCGGATTCAGTCTCCTCGCTCCCCTCAGGAACCTGACAATCAGATCGTGCTTTCCCACGGATCTCCCATCCACTGCATCGTGATGTGCAGCAATAGAGGCAACATACACTTTGAGGGTGGAGGGAGACAGCCCTCACTCCAACCCATCCTGCAGGAAAGAAAGTACGGAGCCGACTGAACGCCTTCGGGGGTCTTCTCAGTGAGAAGAGCACCACTTAATGAACAGGTTCCACTTCAGGGCGTAAGCATGCCTCATAGAGGGTACTCTCGCAGAAGTGATGGTGTCTATGACTGATTGTCCCGTCCAGGGACCGGACATAGAGTTTCCAGTGCCATACGATGCCCTGCACCTGAGAGAGTCCAGGATGAAGCGGATGAGCATCTTCGTGGATAAAGGCGAGCATCCAGCATCTTTGCGGATCTCAACACCGAGATGCTCATATTCCCGCAATGGGAACATGAACCATCCACAAAAGCTGCTTTAGCGTGCTGTTAGCCCAAACACGTGATGCAACTATTGTGACCGTCAGAGGGGGACAGGGAACGACAGCATCCAGAAATACACAAGTGGAATGACATCTTGAAAAAGACACAAACGCACCCGTTTTGCTCTTTCAGGAAATGAAAATTCTCACCAGTGCCAGAGCACACAGGGGAATGATCGCTGCAACATTGACAGGGATGGTGCAGCCTGTACCAGTGAAGCACTCACTTTCTTCGCCCTCAACCGGGCGTCAGACAAACAAACACAAAAAGGAATTGTAAGAACAGCAGTTGAGAGCTCAGAAGGCTTGCGACCTCCGCTGCACTCGCGCTGTAGAACCACCAGCACCGGAAGAGACTTCCAGAAGAAGCACCGACACACTCGCTCGTTGAATGAATCAACACTCTTCAGAGACACCGTCATGAAGACCGGTAGGCTCCGAAGCAAAAGACAAGTGGTGCGTGCATCCGCTTCCATGTATATACCACGGTTAATACCATTGCATCTCGCTCGCCAATGTGCATTGGCTCGTTTTATCAATACTCGAAGATGACAGGCTCCATAAGCGTGATCCCAATCAGTCGACACATCGACTACGTCGACTACGGGAACTGTTTATAATGATCTTAAATTTAGACCTCTCTTGTTGTGACAACCATGTTATAGTAGCTTTGTTTCATATTGAATTCACAGTAATTGACAGAAATTTCCATGCGTCGTGAGCCATACAGACAGATAATGAGCTCTTAGGGACTAAAATAGTCACTTGCATTGGGTTTTAATTGGAAATGGACATGCGATGAAGCAAATCCTTTTTTAATTGCTGTGTGTCTGTTTAATTGCTGTGTGAATATTACCTTTACCACTAAATGTTAAGTAATACTTCAGTGCATGTTGTGTTGCGTGATTCAGCTTGTGAACAATAGTGATTCACTGAAAAATGTCATTTTTATGTGCTAGACCAAACGATATCCTCTCAGGACAATGACTCATCTGCAGAACAACAGGTTTTGTTCAGATATCACCCTGAATTTATATGAATGTGAGAAAAGAACAGGTCTTTGGTAGGCATGTTGAGCCCTTTGGACCCTGCGTGTGAGACGTATTCTGAATTGTAAAAGCAGACGTTCACATATAACTCTTAAGAGATGAAGGCTCATCAAATATGTGCTATTACTCCCTGACTTCAATAGGCTGAGTATATAGTCTAGTCTACTATCGGTCAGAGCCCAAGAGCAATGTCCCCTATCCTTGAGGGCTAAAATGAATATCTGACTGTTTGGGTTCAAAAAGGGTGAGTCACATACAGATAAGATGATATTCTGTGTCTTTCTTGTGCTGAGTTAAATACAGCAGAAGATCCATTAGAGAAGCATTTATTTACAGGTGGCAGCTGCGGATAATTGAAAGAATTGTGAAAAAATGACAAGCTTTCAGCTGAATAACACCTAGACAAGAGTGAGTAGCACATGCAATATAACTATTGGAAAGTGCAGAATGTAAATGTGTCTTACCCATCCTTTGTGGACACTAAACTAAATGAAACATAATTATTTATTTATTTATTTTTATATTTTTTTTGAGAAATTGCCCATATGACAAAGGTAGAAATGGGTTTTTGTTGTTGTTGTTGTTGGTTTTTTTGTTGTTGTTGTTGTTGTTTTTTTGTAAATGTCAGTTCTATATTCACATTTCAGTTTGACTACATGATATTTTACAAACTTTGTTTGTTGGTTGAGTGTTAATTATGTACATGTACTTTGCCTACATGTTTCTACATGTTAGTTAAACACATGACTTTGATTTGCCTGACAAAAGTTTTTAAAATATCAATGTTTATTTTTCACTTTATGCCCCCCCCCCCCCCCCAAAAAAAAAAATTGAATGATTTTTTATTTTGAATTAACAATATGCTCATCATAGAAGAGATGTATTCATGTCATTGTATGCAACTGTGTTTTTATGTATTTTCGAATAAATTAATAGATAGGACAAAAAAATTTGCATCAAATTATTGGGCTATACAGAAAACCTCCTGCTTTTTCTCCCACCCTAAATTGAAAAGAGATCTATGCCTCTTTTTGCAAGTAATTTGACCAAACCAGTGAATTGTCTTGTATTTTCCGCTTTTGGTAGAGTAAAAATGGGAGAGACGGGGAGCAAGGTGGTCCTGAGGGAGACATCTGTGGATGGAGTCCAGCCCCAGGTAATTTCCATAAAGACTTCAGTTTCACAGCCCAAGCATATTTTACTCTGCAGAGAAATTGTGCATGGCCGAATACAAACACAGATCCTTCTCTAAAAAGTAAACAGCAAAGACTAAACAATTAGATTATGGCTTCTCTTGTTGAGTCACAAGCTATGTACTAATCCTTTGATGCATCAATGTTTAGTTCATGACCATCTGTGCTTATATTTTCATGCGAATATGCGTATGAGGCTCACAGTGTGTTTCACTGTCATCCCATTAGCAATCCCTTTTGATTTACTCAAACTCATTAGATGTGATGCTGCAGTGGTTGGATCAAGTTGCATAGTCTCTCTCATTATTCCTCAGAATATGAATGTTCATGCTTTACATTATTACATGATGTGCCAGAACTAATTTTTTTTAGCCTTAACTGGAATACTGAGAGATTTACATGGTAAACATCATGGGACCAGCCTCTTTATACTGTCTACTGCATTTGTTCAGCACATTTAAGCACATTGTTCGGGTGCTGTTTTCTCTGTAATTTCACTAATTAAAGAATGAGGTCCTAATCCTATAGAGGTTTTCTTTATTTTTCTTTATTTTATGATATTAAACAAATCTCATTTTATTTATTGAGAAATTGACCAATGGACAAAGTTTTTTTATTTATTTTATTGTAACTTTGGATAAAATAATTGTATTTATTTTTTCATTTTTCATTTTTATTTTCATTTTCACTTTCAGTTTTATTTATTTATTTATTTTTTCTAAGAGACATTTCTCATAGGATTTAATAATATATATATAATATATATAATATTATTTATTTTTTATTTTTTTATGAAAGCGTTTAATCTATTTTATTTTATTTTATTTAATCTAGTTTTATTGTTTAGAGAAATTGCCCATTTGGCAAAGGTAGTAATTTTTTTTTTTTTTTTTTTTTTTGTAAATGTCAGTGCTATACTCAAACTCCAGTAATCTCACATCTGAGGATTTATTAGTGATGATGGTTTATTTCATTCTGCTGGCAAACCCTGCTGCTCCTGTTAATCCCAATGTTTAGCTCCAGGTCAGATGGTCCAATCACAGACTGCTGTTAGAGTCACATGTCAGGGTCTTTAGATGAGTGGAGTACAGTAGTGTAGATTTAGCACCTGCTAATGGCCTGATAAGATTGGTGTTAGAGAATATCTGCCAAAAGATGAGTCTAGTGAGAGTCTAGATGAGTCTGCCAAAAGATGAGTCTAGTGCTATGTACATTATATGTGACCAAAATGTTGTACATTCAAAAAACAGTACATATATCCTTGTGTCCCTTATATAACATATCCTGCGGTCCCCTTGGGCATGTCTTCTTGTCAGTTGTCGACATTCACTTTATGGGATTAAATGCTCTTGCAAGATGAAGTCTGACATCTCTTGTCATCTGTAGTTTTGAGACATGGAAAAATTCTCATTAGATTTGAAGTTTGATTCTCCCTACGTGGGAAGTTTGGAGCAGGGAACGCCACACAAGCACTGAAAGCGGGAAACAGCAGCCAAGTGAACTGATCTGCTGGGATTAAGATAAAGAACCGCCCTGGTCTGATGGGGTTTAGAGGGGTAAATCTTGGGATTATGATGTCAGGTCAGGCGCTGTGGTGGAAGAGGAAATTTAATTGTCAAAGGGAATCAGACGGCCAGGATTATGCCACACTCAGTGTGGAGATGGCAGGAGTCAGGTCTGTGTTTACCCAGTGCTACCTCGGTTGTAATTGCCATGGAATGGGGTTTTCCACTTTAGAATTCCATACAAAATTTTCACACTTTCGGATTAGGGCAACTTGTTGAAACTGAACTGTATATATAGGCACAATAGAACAAATGGAGCTTTACGTGTGGTGAGTGTTCTTATATTGTTTATTCTTGTTGTAAAGAGTGTTTGTCAGCAACTACTTGGAGGTTTTACATCATAATTTGTTCTCCTTGGCTAAGTCTCCCAATTTTATTATGATTGTTTGGATTTTTTTATCTTGCAGTCATAAATTATAATATTTTGATTGACTCACAGCATGAAGAATGGAGCCGCCTCAGAGGCACACTGTGCTTCATTTTCTCATTTATTGTGGAATTTTGATTGATGCATGTTTCACAGCTTTGTGAAGCATTTTAAAATGACTGTTTTCGATTTGAATATATTTTAAAATGTAATTCATTCCAATGATGGCAAAGCTGAATTTTCAGCAGCCATTACTTCAGTCTTCAGAGTCACATGATCCTTTAGAAATCATTGCTGATTTAGTGCTCAGTTATTATTGGTGCTCAGTTATTAATAATTGTTCTTATTATCATTAATGTTTTCCGGGTTCTTGAATGGAACGTTCAAAAGAACAGCATTTATTTTATTTTTGTTTTCTTACATTTTTAAAGCCGGACCCAGCAATTGCCATTGACGGTTTAACCAAAACCAGCAAAATGAAGGTGAAATGGACTCAACTGGGCCTGGTCTTTTTCTTGCTGCTGTCCATCATCATGACGGCTTGCTTCATTTGGCAGTACCAGCTGCCCAAGTTAGTGGCAGGTGAGTGAGTTGTCCACAGGTCATGTGCAATACTTCTTCTGTATGAAAGCCTTGAGTCACACTTTTAAACTTTTAAAATGCAAAGAAATCTCTTTCACATTTTTCATAAATACTTCTAAATATTTATAATTATAAAGCAAAATTGGTAACACTTTAATTTAGGGTCCAATTCTCACTATTAACTAGTTTCTTATTAGCATGCACATTACTAGGATATTAGCTGTTTATTAGTACCTAAAACACATAGTAATGCCTTATTCTGCATGACCCTATTCTACATCCCTTAAAGGGATAGTTCACCCAAAAATGAAAATTCTGTCATCATTTACTCACCCTCAAGTTGTTTCAAACCTGTAAGAATTTCTTTTTTTCTGCTAAACACAAAAGAAGATATTTTGAAAAATGTCTGTAACCAAACAGTTGATGGACCCCATTGACTTCCATAGTAGGAAAAAAAAATACTATGGAAGTCAATGGGGTCCATCAACTGTTTGGTTGATTTTTGGGTGAACTATCCCTTTAATGCTACCCATTACCTTAACTTAACAACTACCTTAATAAGCAGTAATTAGGAGTTTATAGAGGCAAAAGTTGAACTGGAACTGGACCCTAATCTAAAGTGTGACCAAAATATGCCTGGTTTGGTGTCAGATATGTTGTCTTAGAGGTTACTCGAGGTGTGATTAGAAGGTCCTATTATAAGCTGTCTCTGTGAGTGGGGATTGATTTAGAACTCTAAAGATGGAAGACTGTCTTCTTTTCAGGTAAAGGTGCAGTGGAGCTGCATATTTAAAGCAGTTTTGTGCTTCTTAATCTACAGACCACTGTCAATTAAGTAATGAGGCGGATTCAGTAAACTGAATTTTAAACCGAACACCAGTTTAACCAGGCTGTGACCCGAATATGAAATAATGATTGGCCAAACATTCATGCATTTAAGGGTTAAGTTCACTCCCTTTATTAAGACATTTCTTTAACCCACATGATGGCTTAAATTTTATCCTCAAAAAATGTCATTTGCAATTTATTTAACGTGTGCTTAATGGTCAACCCAGTTTTGTCACGGGCGTGCAACAAGATGAACCCAAGCGCAGACAGTACACAATACAAACGGGATTTATTGATATAAAACAGAAAACAAAACCCACGAGGGGGCAAAACAACACAGGTAACGGGTGACTAGACTGACAAGGCTTAACTATATAAAGACAATCAACTTCACTAACAAAAACTCTAGACAAGGTATTCACAGCAACAACAATTCACAGATACACCTTTCACAATGAACCGACAAAGGACAGCAAACACAAGGGGATTAAATAGGGACAAACTAATGAGGGAAACAGGTGATAATTAGGAGGAGATAATTACTAAATGAGGGTAACAAGGAGGGCGGGGCTGGGAAACGAGACAACACAAGCACATGGCCAAACTAATGACCAAGCGCTTGTACACTAAACATGGGTCTGTCATGATCCTGCCACAAGACTAGAGAACTACTAAAACACAAGGCAGAATCATGACAAGTTTATTTACATCATGCATAATCAAATCCTGTATATAAATAATTTCAAACCACTTAAACATATATTTAGCACAGAACAATAACAAAATATACTAATGCCATTAATTGTCTCTGTTAACGTTCATTCTGTTTTGAAAATTAAAGTGAGGCTTATTATTCGTAAGTGTGTTCAAAAATAATCAGTAAAGGTTTTAATTCACTGTTCGGGCACATGATTATAATCTGTTTTGATTCTGTTTAATCGGGAAATGAATGTGCTATGTTCAAATAATTAAAAGTTTTCCTTTGTTCATGTTACATGTTCCCTGTTTCATGTGTAGTTTTGTCGTCCCTTTGTACAGTAGTCCAATTGTTTCAGTGGTTCTGAAAATACAACATAAAAGTCCAAACAAACAGAGAACATGTAGTTTCACTTTCTCTCGTTTTATATATATGTATTCTGTGTGCTTATTCTTAAGATGGAAATGCCGGGGGAAGATCCAAATCTTTGAGAATGTGCCCTCGGTTCCCGGAGCCCACACTTCTGGAACACCCCATCCCCAGTTTGAAGGAGGCCCTTGAGAAAGTAAGCATGTGAAGATTGAAAGCACAAAACAATAACAAAATGTATTTTTATTTTATTGAATGATTTTGTCCTTTGCATTAAGACACATGCCTGGTCTACTAATTTACTTTCTTTTTATTCCAAAATCAAGTCCACTTATATTTATTATGCCATGTTTTCAAAATGTCCCTTCGCACTTTAGATGCCATTACAGCAAAACCCTTGGCTGGAAGTAGCCCAGCTTATAAATGCTGTTCCTCAATCTGTACCATTACCAGCATGGAACACCCTAATTCTTGAGAGCTGTGGTAAAAATAGTGTACTGGCACCATGTCAACTGTGGGAAACAAAATATAAATTTTATTCAAGGTTACAAAATATTCAGCAATTTAGATGGCATCATTAAGAGTGATCACTTGTAGAATAAGTGATTTGAATGAATAAAAAATGCTCTTAATATTTAAGGACTTTATTTAAAGTTGACATGTAATTTCTGTGCCACTAGCACCAACAGATTGAATCGCAAAAATAGTGACTGTTTACGCACAGGCTTCCAGAAGATGCCATTGGTCAGTCAAACAGAAAGTCCCACTCCAGTCTCACGCCATTGGTTGAGCTGAATCCGTTGTGTCCAGCACGATAACAGAGCATTGTTTTAATATCCACAGTGATATTTCAGGGAAATCAACATAAGAATGTCTTGTACTTGTCACCACCATGAGGATATATACAGTACCGTTCAAATGTTTGAGGTCATGAAGATTGTTTTTGAAAGAAATGAATACTTTTATGCAGCAAGGAAGCATGTAATTGATCAAATGTGACAGTTTATTTGTTTATTTAAAAGGATCCCCATTAGCTGACGCCAAGACGACAGCTAGTCTTCCTGGGGTCCAGACAATACATACAAAACCCAATAATTACAATCACAATTACTCCCAAATATATCATATATAAATACACATAAAAGAACAAGAAAAAGTAACAATACAAAAAGTACTGATTAAAATAATAATAAAATAATGAAAAACAACATAGCACATGATACAACCTCACTCAACCAATCCAGACGATATTATGATGTTGAAAACAAATACAGTCTTAGTCTTTTTTTAAAACCAGTTTTTCCCTTAATTTCACGAACCCCAACTGGAAGATTGTTCCAAAACACAATTGACCTATAAAACACGGTCCTCTTCATAGAGTCAGATTTAGGTAGGGGTAAAGAAATCTGTCGACTATTCGCCCCTCTTGTGTAATGTGAATGCATATCTGAACAGCAAATTATATTATCATAAAGAAATTTCGGAGTCCGAGTGTTAATAATTCTATGAAAGTATACTAACATATTAACAGATAGTCTATGCTTGACCATCAGCCAAGACATTCATGCATCTCTGCAACACTAGTTCTTGAAGAACCAAGAACCAGTCTTGCAGCCTTGTTTTGAGCCACTTGTAATTTTTTTAAATGACTGCTTGATGCAGCAGACCATACAACAGAACAGTAATCCAAATGACACAAAACCAATGTAAAAACAACACGACTAAACAACTGTGAATTTAGAAACTGTGCACATTTACGCATTACTGCAACAGCTCTACCCATTTTAGCAACAACTTTGTTGATGTGATCAGACCATGACAACGTGCAATCAAGCCAAAGTCCAAGAAGCTTCACCTTTTTTACTTGCTGTACATTTTGACCATTTATTTGTATACTAATTTTAGGATTATCAGATAATCTATACTTAGAACCAAATATTATACTCATAGTTTTTGAAATATTTAGAACAAGTTTAAATAGTAAAGCTATTTATAATGTTACAAAATATTACTATTTCAAACAAATTGTGTTCTTCTGAACTTTCAATTCATTAAAGAATCTTTAAAAAATGCATCAGTTTTCAGAATGATATTAAGAAGCACAACTGTTTTTAACATTGATAATAATAAGAAATGTTTCTTGAGCACCAACTCGGCATATTAGAATGATTTCTGAATGATCATGTGACACTGACTACTGGAGTAATGATGCTGAAAATACAGCTTTAACATCACAGGAATAAATTACATTTTAAAAAATATTAAAAAAGAAAACAGTTATTTTAAATTAAAATAATATTTTACAATATTACTATGCATTTTGATCAAATAAATGCAGCCTTGGGGAGCATAAGATATTTTTTGAACAGTTGTGTATTCCAACAGATCATTGCTACCGTATAAATTCATTTAATAATGTATTGTCATTCGTCTAGGTTGACGCACTGCTGCGCAATAGCATCAACCCCGTCAGTCTGCCCTCACTGTCAGCTATTGTTACTTACAATGACACAGTGCTGTGGACGGGGAACTTCGGCAAGAGAAATGGTAGTGATCCTAACTCTGCACCACCAAATGAATACACCATTTACAGGTACATCATATGTCATTATATAATATATAATATAAAATATATGTGTTAAATATTTTAAAAATACATGTTTATATTTATTTTATACATTGTTTGGACTTGCATTCAAAATACTTGCTTATACTGGTTGAGAGGAGATATGATCAACTTTCCTCTGCATAGCACACAGATCGCCCTCATATGAAGGAGTCTGGCATGGAGAGGGGTGACATTATCACCAAATGCCAAGTGTCTGTGTGCTCAAATCCCGCTCTCAAGGGTCCTTCAGTCAGACCCATATAGTTGCAATTATTCAAGCATCATCACATAAGAGCTATGTTATTATTTTTCATTGATGAAGCACACATTTCCACATTGAGGCCAACTGTGTGCCTAGATTGATTTAATCAGTCCGAATCCACTTCTAATTTGCTCATTTCTAATTCTAATTTGCTCACTTCTAATTTGTGATTGGAGCTGTCATTTCAAGCAATACAGCTTAATTATGTTGCCTTTTCAATGTGGACAAAATCAAGCTTGTTTATGTTGAAAGCCATGAATTCAATCAATGTTTTTGTAAAAAAATAAATAATAATACATATACTATATAACAATAATACATATACTATATTATAATACATATACTACATATACTATATAATAATACATATACTATACTAAAAAGTACAGACTTGCATAGGTATAAAGCAGTAAAAATCTAAATATAAGACAAAAAAAAGAATTTTCAAATTTTCTATCACCGCAAGTACATCACAACACAAAATCAATTAATTTGTGTGTGTGTGTGTGTGTGTGTGTGTGTGTGTGTGTGTGTGTGTGTGTGTGTGTGTATATATATATATATATATATATATACAGTATATATATATATATGTTGGCACATATCCACTTTTGTGTTATATTCCTTTTTTACTGCTTTATCCCTATGTATGTCTGTACTTTTTTCTGAACGCTCCTTTCACCAAGATAAATTCCTCGTATGCAAACATAATTGCCATTAAAGCACATTCTGAGTCTGATTCTGAAACAGAACCAAATGAATACCAGCACTACTTTTTCCTTTTTTCAGAATAAAGCAAGGAATGTAAAATTTTAAAGGAATGAATTCTTTGTGCTCAGTTATCTAAATACGTGCATTATAAATGATTCATGGGTTATTTATGATCTGCATGCCTATTTCCAGAATTAAGTTTTTGTTTCAAACTTACTGAGGACTGGGTGTGTTTTGCTAATTAATAGAATGCTATTGTGCATTATATATTCAAAAGGATCTTACATACTCTATGGATCATAATAATAGACCTAAACTATAGACCACCAAGTCCACATATAGGCAGTTTATGTACAAAGGCAAAGGCAAATATCTATATTTGCTGTCACATCATTTTTTTGTTTGTTTATAAAACCTATCCATGGACTGTATAGTGCTGTGCTGTGTTTAGACCAGATTATTTCTAAAGGTTCTGAGGGTTGGCAGTTGCATGATATGGTCTTGAATACAGATGACAAGGCTGCTGTTTTAATCAGATCTTGAAAATATATAGGCATTTCCTCTATTTTTTTAAGAAGTAGTCATTTCTACATCCTGTTAATGCTACTAAGCTGTTTCTCTCCAGTTCTAGCTGTGTAAAGATCATCTTGTACATAACTCAGCTACTGTTTTCAAATCTCAAACTCTTGTAATGGATTGTAGACTGGTTTTATGACTTTGTTCAGTGTCAAGGATGTTCACAAATGCTATATAATCCATCTTTGAGTTGCAAAGTGTTTTGGCCTGTTTTACTCGCGTGGATGAGAATGTAAGATTTATGAGGGCATAGTTCAAAAGGCTGAAACTGAGCTCATAAAATACTCAAGGTCAGTCTCAGTGTCGAGTTCTGACGCACTCTGGGTTGGCCAGTCAATCAACGGCACACAATGCAAACAACTAAAGTGTGTGTACAAAGCCAGCAAGGCATAATATGACCGCATTTTTATTGAAATATACACAAAAAAATAAAACCTCAGTATGTCAGAACAGGTTTACCCTTCCTTTACTTGACTGATGGCTAGAAATACAGTCAAGGCTGTTTTTTTTTATGACATGCTTCGATGTTCAGAGTAGCATTATACTTCACTTGATGTCTGACCATTTGATTGCATTTCATGATTAATAATTAAATTTCATTGCTGAACTTCCAGCACCAATGCAAAAGCTGATGTTATTTTCTCATAGCTTGACTATTTCCATAAATAATAAAAATCTTATTTTGTGCACATTTGAATAAAGAATCTGCTGTGTTGTCGCCCCTTCTGTAGGATTGCCAGTGTATCCAAGATCTTTCCCACCCTGATGCTGTATCGATTGTGGGAAGATGGCAAGGTGGGCTCCCTGGATGACCCCCTGGAGAAGTATGTGGACAACTTCACCATTAAAAACCCCCTGGGCAAAAGCAGAGACTCTGAGCTGAAATACGTCACTGACGGGCTGATCTTCCTTGACAGTGGTGAGGTTCAAATCAGATCGTCCTCGGTAACATTAAGGAGAATGGCCAGCCAGCTTTCTGGTGAGTTTCCAGCTTCCAGTTTTGTGCCAAGAAGCAATTCCATGGTTGCACAATCACTGAGATGTGAAAAAAACACAAGTGTCTGTTTATAGCATTTTAATACCTGTAGCAGCAGGTCAAAATGAATGTTTCTTTGAACTCAGCATTGGACCCGCTGTTTGGCCTCAATTGCTGGTGGTGAACATGGACAATTTAGTGGAACAAACTCAAGAGCTCAGAATAGAAAACAAAACTCATCTATTCCATTTTCACAGCAATCTACCTGTCTACCAATCTACTTGATGTGTGTGATTACTGTTCTCACTATAAATACACAGGCTGGTAAAGATGAAAAGCTGATATTAATTTCAAATCTTTTCAGTATATTTAAATATGACACACAAATACACAACAGAAATAAATGCAGGCAGTTAAAAAGGTAATATCAGACATGTTTAATAATCAACTAAAAAGGTCAACTAAACCTTTTTTTGGGCCAAAGATTTTGTTTCCCCCAGTATGTGTTTGGTATACTTCATTTTTGACGTGAACACTTTTGTTAATCCTGGGACAACATACACATCCAAAAACTAAATCCATCCTAAATTTAACCCTACCCATAACTTATCCCTAAAATCAAAGGGAAACGATGTGTTGTTGTAAGACTAAACTCTAAACATTAAAAAAAACATTAACTCTTAACCAATCCCTTAAATCTGATTGGTTGATTGGAAGATTGTTCCAGGATTAACAAGGATGTTGATCCATAAAGAACATGTTCTACTTGGTCAAATCACATTCACCAGCTGAACATACTCAAATTGATAGTGTGCATGAACTCAAGCGGTCGACACATGCGCACTAGAAAGTTTCAATTTTATCCAGTGGCTGCACTGTTTCTCTCCAAAAGTTGACTGATAAATATGTCACGTAAAAAACGAAGATGAAAATGGAAGAGGCCAGCTGATCCTGTGCCTTAAAGACTTGAATGTAAAGCCTTCTTCGCCCACTTCCTCGCAAGCTGCTGCTTTTGAGTCTAATATAAGTTTTTTTTGCAGGTCTACCCCGAAGACTCCGTGGAACTAACTTGCTGTGGAAAGGGAAGACAAAGGCTGCAATCAACCTCCTGCAAGATGATGTGCTCGTCGCAGATCCAGGGACAAAGTAAGTTCCGCCACATTAATCTGTCTGATTTATGTAACCGTATTTGTTCCTGTCAGCTACTCAACAAACCTCATTTTGTGTACATCTCAATAGCTTTTGTGTATGTGTGTGAGAGTGTGTGGAAAGGTTATGGACCATGATAATAACTTTTCTGTTGTCTCCAAATAACTTGCCTTTGAGGTAAAAATAACATAAAAGACATGACATACTCTTCTCTTCTCTTTTCTCTGTTAGATGTCACTACAGCAATTTGGCCTTCTCTTTGCTCGCCCATGTCCTGTCTGAGAGAGTTGTGGGTATCAATTACCAGCGATGGGTCACAGATAACATTCTGGGCAGGTTGGGAATGGAGGACACAGGGTTTGACATCAACCCTGCTATCCAAAGTCAAATGGCTGTCGGTGTGTACTCCAGTGGCCAAATGGCGCCTCTTTATGACTTGGGGTGGTACCGTCCCTCAGGCCAGATGTATTCGACGGCGGCTGATATGGCTAAGTTATCCATGATGTTGCTGGGAGCCTATCACCGCAAGCTATTGGAGCCTGACACCTTAAAAATTATGCTAACCCCTCTGTTCCGCTGCGACAAAGACTACTTTGCCAATCGCACCGGAACGCCGTGGGAAGTGAATGAACAGATGGGATATGAGGTGCTACGCAAGGATGGTGATCTGGATGGCTATTCCGCTACATTCTCTCTGGTTCCTCGGCTTAAGCTAGGCTTGGTGGTGCTAATGGCGGGCACACGACCGCAGAACCAGGATGTAGTGTCAAAGGCATACTCTTATATAATTCCCGCCATGCAAAGGGCCTTTAGGGAGGCCAAGCGGTTTCTTATTCCTCCCCCCAATCCTGCTCCCTATGTGGGCTTTTACACTTACGGCAACATCACGTTTTACGAGATTAAAGCGGGGCCAGATGGTGTCTTGATCATGCAGCAGTTTGGACCTCAAATTGAGAATCTTATCCCTGAGCGGTACCGGACCATAAAATTGAATTACTTAGTGGACCGAGTCTTTAGAGTTGTGTTCGAGAAAGAATATCCCTGTGTACTGCTTGTCAACACCGCATCCGTGTCCCTCGAAGCCCAGGATGGACAGCTTTTTAACTTTTATGTCTTTGACAAGAAGGGCGTGTCTCCTGGATTCGACGCTCCAGGGCTCAACACATATAATGTAATTCGAATATCTCGCAGACCCACGTTCTCCAACTAAGGATGAAATGGTTTCCGAAAAAGACATTGGGGCTTTATATATGAGCGATTGGGTCACATTAAAACAGAGGAGGGTTACCACCGTCATTGTTTTTCCTGTATAGCTTGTTTAACCTATGAGGAAATTTCAGCATAACCTATTTTTGCACATGCGTTCATGTCCTTGTATATAAAGATGTCCTTATATTTTCATGTTCTTCCTTATTATATAACTTGTAATTTTACAGTTCCTGTCAAAAGTTTGTAATCATTACAATTTATGTTTTTGAAATAAGTTTAATCAAGGTTGCATTTATTTAATCAAAAATACAGTCAAAGCAGTAATATTGCAAAATATTAATACAAATTTAAAGAACTTTTTACTATGTGAATCTATTTTAAAATGTAATTTATTCCTGTGATGGCAAAGCTGAGTTTTTGAAACTCATTTCAAGACCTTGACAGGTACTGTATATAAAAACCCTTTGTACATAACTTATTAATGCTATTTTCTGGATCTAACATTATGAATAATTTTCAAGCAAAATAACATTATACAAACAATGAGCTCTTATTGATACTTAAATATATTGGTTTCACTAAATCAGTCACATCATAATTTTCTATGCCATTGCAACTAAATATGCAAAAATAAATTCAGTTTTCAATGCTTAAATAGTCTTTTATGCTAAATAAGCCTTGTCCCATTCTATGAATGAATATTAATGTATAGACTATTTAATCATCAAAAGGTCAGCATAACAATCATTTTAATTGTAAATTATAGACTGTGGTAAAACCAAAATTCATAAGATCATTATACATTCTTAAAAATGCTCTAGCTATTAGACTTTGTACTTGTGACTGCACTTTGAAAGTGTTTCTGATTAACATAACAATGCTATACACATTATATTAACTTTATGAGAGATAAGAATGGAATTATGAGAATGCAAATGAGTTTGTGTCCATAATTTGCTTAGGCTTAGTTTGTACAGTGGCAATTGAATACAATTTATTTACAAAAAATAAAACAATATTCAATATTCAGTGGAATACATAACGCTTAACATACCAAAATAAACCTATCTGCAATTGGAACTTAATTCTGTGGCAGAGGAAAACAGACAATTTGGAAAGACATGCCCTCTGAAACTGAATTTATAACAGAACACATTCAAAAAATTTTTTGCAAAAAGAGTGCAAAAATAATGTACTCGCAAATTATTTTTGTTGGTTTTAATATTTTCTCTCTCTCTCTCTCTCTCTCTCTCTCTCTCTCTCTCTCTCTCTCTCTCTCTCTCTCTCTCTCTCTCTCTCTCTCTCTCTCTCTCTCTCTCTCTCTCTCTCTCCTATAAATTCTATAAATGGTCTATAAATTACAGATATCAAAGTCTCCCCCCGAGACAGCTATACCCATTCATCTCTCATTTATGTCACAGAAAGATGGAACTGCTAGATTAAACTGTCAACAGGCAATGTCACTAAAATGGAAAAATAAACAAATAATGAGCAATATTTGTTTCTTTTAAAAGTAAAGCCACAGTTCTCCAATGTAATCAAGTAACAATCAAACAATACAAAAAAATATTCTCATAATTTCTCATGATTTTGAATTCTATTGAAGCACTTTTGGCACAAACATTTCTAAACCACCAATAAAACTCCATAATTGCAACATTTAAGCCAGAAACCCTACACACAGCATTCTGACAAGCCCCTGCAGTTAATTGAAACATAAAAGACATACTTTTCCCTAATTAACTGTAAAGATTAATGTTCCATGCAGCTCTTATTGTTCTATTTTCAATATTTTTTTCGATGACTCCCTTCTGGCTCAAGTATTATACTTCATCTTCTCTCTAGTGCGGGAAATGGATCCCGGGAACAATGTTTCCTTCTGTTCATGTCCCCATGACAAATGTCAAAAAGAACAACTCGTTCCCAAATGGAAACTGCCCAAATACAAATTGATATTTTATAGAACCATTACAGTAATACAGTTTTTTTAAGATGTGCAGGACAGACGTCAATCCACATGCAGACAGACAGACAGACAGACAGACAGACAGATAGATAGACAGATAGATAGATAGATAGATAGATAGATAGATAGACAGACAGACAGACAGACAGACAGACAGACAGACAGACAGACAGACAGACAGATAGATAGATAGATAGATAGATAGATAGATAGACAGACAGACAGACAGACAGACAGACAGACAGACAGACAGACAGACAGACAGACAGACAGACAGACAGACAGACAGACAGACAGACAGACAGACAGACAGACAGATAGATAGATAGATAGATAGATAGATAGATAGATAGATAGATAGATAGATAGATTGTTAAAATATGCTATACATTTGCCCACAGCTTGGTTACCATATCTTAGTATCTGTATGATCCACATTAATAGATCATCTAAATGGATAAAGATGCTTTGAAAAAATGCTTTGAATAAACAGAGGAATAGTTATGCCTTCATACAATATGACACAATCTGAATTATACAAAACATCTGAAACAGATGCATGGCAGCAATTGTATCATTAATGAAACAATGACCTTGTTGTCTCTAACGTTCACAATACGAAATCACACAGACCAAAACAAAAACAGACATTGCGACACAGAACGCACATTTTAAAGTAGAATAACTGGCTGTAGCATTTTTTTCTTCTTCTGAGAAACAATGTGTATGTGAACTTAGCATGTTTCCTAAATCTCTACAAATAGGCTATTTTTGTGCTTTAGTACTGTCAAAATAATTATATAGGCCTTCAAAAGAGTAAAAACAACTACAAGCAAAGTATACTAGGAATGCTTAATTACTTTTATATTGATTAAAAAATTGAGTTCAAGTAGGATGATTTCAGGTTGATTGGGACACTTCATTGAGTTGACTGGGAAAAAGTGTCCCTAAATCAAGCTGAATTTATCCTATAGGTCAAATTTACTTAGACTTTTCTGTCAGTACAAGTCAAATATACTTTTAAGTATATTTACGAGAAGTACATAAAGTATATTTCTGAGAAGTATACTGGGTAGACTGAAATTATACTTTCTTATTGTTAGTTTAAAAGAAGTATAGGCTACTATTAGCACACTTGAACAAACTTCTTTTTTTGTAAGGGAAGTCCATACCAATCCAAATATGGACTTATCAATACAATATCAATCAATATCAATGTCTAACATGTGGTTTTAAGGAATTGCCTTTTATTTACTGTATTGTATTGACACGTTTCGGATCATATTCTTTTCCTCTTCTTAGTGAGAGGTAAGATGAAATCACAGATCATGTTTTCTCACATGAAAGCACTCATTCTCCTGTTCCCACCTGATGATGATAATGACAAAAGGAAGTGGGCTGCCCACGCTCCTGCTCTTGGAGATCAGTGGGTGGGTCTTTGGGGATGACATAGAAAGGTATGGAAGAGCTCGTCGACAGGCGTCTGCACACCAGCGCTTGAAACCGTTCTCGGAAACGACTGGAGAGCAGGTTGTAGATGATGGGGTTAACAGCAGAGCTGAGGTAGAAGAGCACTCCCGAGATTATGTGCACATATTCGAATATGTTATGCATGTGGTCCGTCCAACTAGTGATGAAGCTCCACAACAGTCGGTCGATGTGAAACGGAGCCCAGCAGATGGCAAACACTAGAACCACCACGACTATAGGAAGAGAGAGAGAAGAAAGCATGTAAATCAATGTTCCAATCAACTATGAAAGTGAGCCCTCAGATCCAAAGACTACTCTATGGGCATCATGCCCAGAAATCCACTGGCATCTCAGTCACTCTACTTAATTCACATTGGTCAGTCGCAGTCAGATATTTATTTTGGCCAGAAACATACTTTACGCAAATATGCAGGCCCAGCTTTTTAGTTTCTAGCAACCTAAGATGGACTCTGCTGCGTTCCAGAATAGGTATGTTTACACAGAATTAGAATTACACAGTTAATCTGAATTAATCCAATCCGATTTCAGAAAAATCGGATTTCTGAAAATTCACTTAACGTTGCAATCCGATTCACATATTAGTTTACATGTGCATTACATATATTTCAAATAAAAAAAACAGCGCATTCGTAGTAGTCTACCAGTCACCATGTTCAGAACTGTGGAAAGCCACCGCAATGATACCGTGGGCTACCGCATTTTTTAAAGCAAATATTTATTAAATATTCAAAGGGCTTTGAAGTGCTTCAAAGGGCTCTGTACGATCCCAGCTGAGCAATAGGGTCTTATCTAGCGAAACGATCGGCCATTTTCTAAATAAAAGAAAAATGTATATACTTTTTAACCACAATTGTTCATCTTGTGCTGGTCTGCCAGGCATTACGTAATCACGTTGGAAAGGTCACGCTGGACGTAGGCGTAAGTACCGCCCCATTGTTTACAAAGCGAACGTGCCAAGACTAATACAAAAGCCCTTTAACAAAAAAGGCAAAACAATGATGTCGGGCGATTTTGAAGTTGGAGGAGAAAATGAGATGGAGTTTTTCATCCTGAAATGTTTTCCTCAAAAAACTTAATTTCTTTTCCACTGAAGAAAGAACATATTGGATGGCATTGGGGTGAGTAAATTATCAGGAGATTTTCATTTTGAGGTGAACTAATCCTTTAAAGCTTATTTGAGTCTATAAGTGAATAGCTTTAATGGTGAGTAATTTGCGCCATTACAGTGTGTAATTGTATAGAGACATGCTCTATAAATGCAAATAAAAGTGTCAAGGTCCCTTTCATTATGTAGGTTCAGTCATTATATGACAAGTGGCAGACTCTCAGGGAACAGCATCCTCGCCATTAAGGAAAGGCATTCAGAAGATGTCAAACACTGTGGGGAGAGAGGGAGGGCACGGGAGTGGTTTAAATTGTTTGTCTAAAGATTTCACCACTCCAAAAATGAAAACCATCCAGATGGATGCTCAGCAGGCTTTTACAGTGGGATTTGAATTGGAATTAGGGATGCAACTCATTTGGATTTGCCATAATACTGTACAAAAGTAAACAAAAGAAAATAAGACTGTAGTTTGAAATGACAAAGTACTCGCATATCTTAAATATAAATGTTGCAGCCATTACATTGAGTGGCCTTTATTATTAAAAGAAAGTTTTATGCATAATTACATGAACATACTTTTGAAATTAAAATCATGCCATGTGCACTGAAGACTTTAATCTCTCTTTTAATCTTTATCTATTTATTTAGTCTAAAGCACCATTTTGATTGTGAAATAATGGTGGAGTTATATAATTTTACATACATTGTGCCAGGGTTGCTAAAAATAAAATTATTACATTTCGTTTTACTTGATAAAGCTAAAACAAAATGCTGAAGTAGGCCTACAACTAAAACTAAAACTGAAATGAATATAAATGAAACCTAAATAACATAAAACTAAAATATAAATAAATATAATAATAAAATATCTTTAAAATATTAATAAAAACTATATATGAAGAGTTCAGATGCAAAAGCCTCTAAGTGCCATCTGAAATTTTCTTCTAGAATGATCATTTTTATAAAGCTTATATTTAAAGGAGAACTTGGTAACTTTTTTAACTTAATAAAACTGTCTAGAATTCATTTGGATGGTTAAACAACCTGTTCTGGTGATATTGGTGTCTTTCCCCGCTCCCCCCAGCGTTCCCAGGCGGAAAACCAACCTTGCAACTTGGGGACTACCATCCCGGCAAGATAGAAATTGGAAGTCTCGTGAGAAGCGAGAACGAGAACGAGCGCGAAACACGGATTGCTTTACGGCAATTCGACATAAACACACACGCATGTATGATGTATTACCAGATTACCCACCTCGGGAGACATAGCTCCACATGATACAGTTGGCTTGCTCCGATCATAACAAACGCACATGAGCAGCGGTAGAGAGGGGGAGGAGGCCGCCGCAAGTGAGTTTTTTACGACCGTGTTGTGAAATATACGCCCCCCCCCACAGCTGTAGGGGGAGCTCGTGGGGAAAACATGCGACAACAAAAGGAAAAATCAGCGAAGAAGTGACTAGAGTTCGCTAGATTTGCCGAGTTCTCCTTTAAATGAAGAAATTTCACTTAAATGACAATTAATTTTCATTGCCATTTAAATGAAATTACTGAACTTAAATATACGAGCTTGATAAAAATGATCATTCTAGAAGAAAATTTCAGATGGCACTTAGAGGCTTTTGCATCTGAACTCTTCATATAAATAATACTAAAAGAACACAGTTTTGTCATTTATTTTTATTGTAAATATCAGGCCTTCACTCACAGTGCATCTTGATGACCTGCCTCCTCCGTCTACTGTCCAGATGGATTTTCCAGCTGTCGTTGCTGTGGTTGCCCAGCTTGTCCTTCCTCTGCTTCTGTCCCCTGCCCAGTGTCAGACCAATCATCAGATACAGAACACTAATCATCATCATGGGGACAACGTAAAAGAGCACAGTGGTGACCTGGATCACCAAATTATACACCCATTTGGGCTTGAGCAGGTTGCAGGTAGCTGACTCCAGAACCCTCTCTGGCAGGTACAGGTACTGCAGGCCGTGAAGCGAGGTGTTTGGGATGGCACAGAGCAGGGACAGAGCCCAGACGCTGGCGATGACCCTTTGAGCGTGCTTGTTGGTTATGAAGCAGCGGGTTTTGAGCGGGTGAATCACAGCTATGTAGCGCTCCACGCTCAGCACTGTAACGTTGAGCACGGAAGCAAAACAAACCATCTCAAATAAGAAGACCTTAAAGCAGCACATGCTTTCGCTGAAGGGGAAAGGGTAGTTCTGCCACAGCTCGTAGATTTCCAGCGGCATCCCGAAGAGCAGCACCAGCAGGTCCGAGATGGCCAGGCTAAAGAGATAAAGGTTGCTGGGTGTCCGCATCTTCCTGTCTTTAGTGATCACAGTGCAAGTGAGAAGGTTTCCCAAGACCCCTGTGATGAAGATGACGATGTACGTAAAGGTTACGGGGAAGAAGAAAGGAGATCGTCTAGGGCCCAGGAAACTAAACAGAACTTCATCCACGGTATGAAGGTGACAGCCCCCACTCTCATCCCCGGTAAAGTTGAATGTAGTGCTGTTGCAGAACACATGAGCCTGGTCTGATCCATTCATAGAGTCGCAAAGGCAGATCAGATCCATCACGGGAATGCAAGGATGAAATGATTAAATGAGGTTAAAGAGCCCTTCTTGAAGTCAGCGTAAACTCAGATTGAACCTTCAGCATGATGGAGACCTGTGGAGAACAGATATGCACAATATAAATGCAGAGACAATATAAAGGTTGAGGAGTATCTCTTCTCACAGCTTTTGCCAGCTATCAGACACTTGCTTGGCATTTCTCCTTCTTAGCAAACAATCACGAAATTGAAGCTTAAAGTGGGGGCTGGTTGTTTCAGGGAGTTTGTCACAAGTCCAATATTTTTTAACTTTTGCTTTATTTTTTACACTTGAAACATTGCTTTTGTGACCCTCTTTACCATTGCCCATAGAAAGAAGTCTTCTGACAAGTCTCTCCCAATTGGTTTCATTGTTATCAGCATTAAGTCTCAGATAGTTTCAGTGGGCTATATAACATAATTGTCAGGAAATTACTTTTATTTGAATGATTTTAACTTGCACCAGAACATTTTTATTTTGTTTTGCAATTTTCAGCATTTTGCCAAAACAACATTTTATCATTTTGATAAGAAAATCTAATCAAATATAAATATATATAAAAAAGTCTACACACACCTGTTAAAACATAAATGTAAAAAATGAAACGAAAGATAAATCATCTTGCACCTTTAATGTAAAAAATACAACCTATGCAATGCAAATGAAAACTAAAGTGACACATTTCAGAGAAAAAAAAAATTAATATAAAACTTGGAATAACTAACTGCATCAGTGTACACATAACTAATACTTAGTTAAGCACCTTTTGATTTTATTACAGCATTGCATCTGTTTTGATAGGAGTCTAAGCACATGTTGACTTGGGAATATATTCCCACTCTTCTTTGCAAAAAAATCTCCTGTGCACGACCTTCTTCAGGTCCCCTCACAGATTTTCTATGGGATTCAGATCTGGGCTCTGGCTGGGCCATTCAAAAATATTCATCTTTCTTTGCTGAAGACATTCTTTTCTTGATTTAGATGTCTGTTTTGGATCATTGTAATACTGAAAGGTGAAAGTTCTCTTCATTTTCAGCAGACACAAGAAGGTTCTGTTCCAAATTCGACTGGTACTTGGAGCTATCCATGATTCCCTCCACCTTCACTAAAGCCACCACCAAATTACCAACACCACCATTATAGACATGGGTGCACATAACCTTTTTGGTCTGGTTCTAAAGGGAGCACCTGGAGATGCTGCTTGGTACTTTACGTGACACACTTATCCTACAAGCTGTTGTCATCACTTTCCTCCTGACTGCTCTCCTCACTTTCTTCTTTTCTCTCGAACATGGAAGATGATGATGATGTGAAGTGTTTTTTTATTAACATTATTACACACAACAGCAGGAATAGTAGGCTGCTGTCACTTTAAGGCCGAATGCATCAATCAATCAATCAATCATAACCGAGAGAATACTTGCCAAGACGGGTATTTGACATTAGTTTGTGTGTATGTGTCAAGTGCAAGTAAACGAAAAAGAGGAATCAATTCGGTGTTCAAGCGCTGTCTGAAGCGCACAATCTGAAGCACACTGTGAAGTCCCAATTTTTCTGCATTTAAAATTGTTTGAATGTGTAAATTGGCAAGACAAAACATGTCCAAATGATAAACTTTCACTCTATGATGGTTCAACTTTGCAGTTAATCCGCAAATCACATGTGTGCCGAACCGTGGTGCCCACTAGAGAATACTATAAAATATTGTCTGAACCTCTAACTGAGAGTAAGGACATTTTTTATCAGTATGTTTTGGGAAAGTTTCCTGATCAGAGCCAGTGCTTAACCAACTCCAAACTCAAAGAAGCTGTGTGTGTGTGTCAATATCATTTGTTGCAGTTTGACTTTCGTGAGGTGAAAAAATGGCACCCAGGAGAGATTAAACGTCCATCTTTCAGACAAACTGTAGCCTAGAAACGCTGAAACGTGACATTGATGGGTCACTTCGTGCCTAACCAAGGATCCCTGTTGTCATCTGGATAATCCATGGAGATATGATTCAAACTATATGTCTATATGTGGAGATTTTCGAAGTTATCCATGTCTTAATCAGAATCATTCAACCTGATGTAACGACGTTAGTGGCCTTGAGTGTGTACACAGAGAGGCCTACGAACTCCTTGTGTTGAAGCTGACTTCTGATAACTAATTAGGCTACTACAATAGTAATTTCTCGTTAGAAATTACATCAGAAGTGGAAAACGTTGGTCAAAAACATACATTTACACAAATTGACCACCAACCACATCTTTCAGATGCCATCTTAATATTTTTTGCTCAACTGTCACAGAATGGAAAGCATAGGATTGTGGGATATCAAAGGCAGCGAAAATCAATCGGATGAAGGTAACTTTGACACATGAAGTGAAGCTAACATTGGATTTGGACGGACCTTAATCATGCCTTCCTGCTTTGGAATGCGTCCTCTGAAGGCAGCGTTTTTAAGATTTCGGACACAGCCCTGAGCACAGCCACTTACCCATTTTTTCTCTTAAAGGAGAACTCCGGTCAATTTTAACATTGAGCTAATTTTTTTGTCAATTTGGAGTGCTGTCAGTACAGAGAACAACGACAAAAATCGGTGTTGCCTACACCGTGTTATCCTCTTTTTAAAATTTGCACCCTGTTGACTTCAATGGGGCAGGTTTTAAACCTGCGTTTAGCCTCTTAACATCCTTGATTTGTCATTACAAGTGCACAGCCAATGTGAGTGAGTTTATTTAGAGTGAACACGGGTGAATCTGACTGCAGTAGATGTGAAAGATATGAATAAAAATGATGTTATTTCAGCCAGCGCACATACCTGTATTTACATCCTGTTTTCGGTCGAAGCCCACAGTAATCGATTGTCGAGTTCACACGCATAGGTTTAGTATCTATGATCACGCGCGTGAACTCGACAATCGACTACTGTGGGCTTCGACCGAAAACAGGAAGTAAATACAGGTATTTTCGCTGGCTGAATTAACATCACTTTTATTCATTTCTTTCACATCTACTGCAGTCAGATTCACCGTGTTCACTCTAAATAAACTCACTCACATTGGCTGTGCACTTGTAATGACAAATCAAGGATGTTAAAGCAGGCTAAACGCAGGTTTAAAACCTGCCCCATTGAAGTCAACAGGGTGCAAATTTTAAAAAGAGGATAACACGGTGTAGGCAACACCGATTTTTGTCGTTGTTCTCTGTACTGACAGCACTCCAAATTTACAAAAAAATGAGCTCAATGTTAAAATTGACCGGAGTTCTCCTTTAAAATGTGTCACATTGGTTTTCAGTGGCATTGCAGATATTATAATTTTTTTTTTACATTAAAGACGCAAAAAATAGATATATCTTTGTTTAATTTTTTACATCACAAAGGTTTTTTAACAGGGGTGTGTAGACTTTTTATATCATTGTGTGTGTATATTTTCCCTCCCCCACTGAAAACAATCAATGCCATCTCATCTCAGCAACTGATTTGTAGAACATATCAGCTATTTGATCACCAAAACCAGCTGTCGTCAGAAAGGTAGCAATAGCCTAACATACAGTAGGCTGCACTAACTCTAACCTTGTGGCATTGTTGATATTAACCCATAATTATAAAAAAGGTGTCCCTCTTTATCTGACCGGCTTCCTGGTATTTAAGCGGTAATCAGTCATAACAATTATTTTTACCCGCTCTACCTGATGTCCCACTTTGTCTGAACTCACTTAAAATGTAAATCAATAGAAACTCAAATTCTATTATGTGTAGCTATATTCTACACAGGGACAGCGAATACATTCTTACAGCCCTTTCAGTCATTCATTTGAGACAGCCGATGTCTCAGAATGCCAGTAGGTGTTTAAACTTTTTATCAATCCACACTCCCTTTAAATCAATCACGACGCGTAAAAATATAGCAACATGAAATTAAAAACTACTGTATGGACGTAATAATAATACCAGCAATGTGGGTTTCAGTCTATGCATGCAAAAATATTTAAAACATTAATTACATTACTTAATAGCAACAGCTTTAAGAAAATTAAAACATTTATATCAAATATTTTATGAATGAATTGCATGCATATTTCGTCTGTACTACAGCTGACTGAATATGATATTAAAAAGGTAGGCTACTTTATATAAATGTTACTTAAATAAATACTTCATTTAAACCTTCAGTGTTTGAAGAATGGAGAAAGACGCACCTTTCCAGCATCCTCAATGCACGTGCATCGCATCCAAACTGGTCTTAAACTTCATGATGGAAATCCCTGGTATAGCAAAAATGTTAAAACAATCACTGTAAACAATCACTTTTTTTGTAAAATCGTGCAGCTTTACAGGTGCCCTTTACAGCCGTTATGTGCCTGTGCGACTGAGTAGCTCTGATGATGGATCTTTGCGGTGAGGACGCAACCAAACATCCAATCAGATGATCGGGCTGCTGTCTGCCGGGCTTTCATCCTTCTCAGTGTTTTTTTTTTTTTTTTTTTTTTTTTTTTTTTCTGCCAGGGGTTTTATCGGCAAATCAAACAGATTTTGCCTTTGATTTTTTTTATGCACGACTCGTTTTAAAGTGGATTCAATGGACAAGGAGGGAAGTGCAACTGATGATGAATACTGCATGGATAGGCACGCGCGCGCATCCGGTTGCGTCTACAATATCAACTCAATATTTCAAATGCTGGCTTCAAATGCAACAGTAGGAGAGAGCGGTAACATTTTGTTGAAATGTCTGTAACTAAGTTTTCTTACGTCATGTGTCTGTTTATATAATAGCCTATTACCGTCTGTGTTTTATGTTGTTTAGAAGTTATCTCTAAATTGTGTAAATGAATGTTAAGGACAAAGAGTGCTGTTGTTGCAGCCGATACCCTAGTGGTTTGTAATGGTGATATAATGTGTGTGTGTGTGTGTGTGTGTGTGTCCACAACATGGCAATGGGCCTACCATACATCCTTGACCTTGTGGAGACAATTTTTCTCCCAGGAAAACAGTTAATAAATCATACGAAATGTATGGGCTCCAAACAGGATGGGCTATGCGGTATTCAGTCAACTCACACCTTTGGGTCAAACTAATTCAGAACCTTCCTTGCTCGAATTAATTTCAGCTGCATTCAAGCAGACATGCTCTTTTTGAGTTCTTTAAATTACAGATCTGTATTTTTATATATGGTGTATGAAAAATAAGTTTATTCAAGTGTTCACAGCACTTTCTTTTTATGAAGGCTGGGCCTATTTCTGAGAAGTATAGCCTAGCTAGCCTTCATAAAAAGTAGACTGAAAGTATTTTTAGTTTAGCACCAAATTATTTTTCTTAACTTAAAATTCCACTTAAATAGCCTACTTACTATACTGTTAGAAAAGTCTAAGTAAATTTGGCCTAAATTTGTACTCAGTCTTTCGATCGAGATATAGCCATACTTAAAAGTATAGCCTAATTAATTATACTTAGCTTGTTATGTTGATTGAATAGCCTATTAAATACTTTTTTACATAGGTTTACTGCTTTATAAACTTACATTGTTTGAAAATATTGATTTATGAAGAAAAAATATATTTTTCTAATTCTGAGTATATCTGAATTTTTGTGTAGTCCACTGGTAGTGCACATATGAATTTATGTAAAATCTACTGTAGCCTACTTCACTCTTTCCCCGCCACTGACTTGATGAATTGGTGAATTCTGAAATTTTCTGCCTATTCATGTTTTCACTTATAGGCTACGGGGGCGCTATTATGCATCTTCTGAAATAGTACAGAATCTCTAGAACAATACACAGGTGAAGAAGAAGCAGAAACAAGTGGTAGAAGACTGCTTACAAAAATGTTAAATAATTCACCAAACATTAAACCAGCATATAAATCAAAACTGCCGAACGTTGCTGAAAGAAATGTTGGGTTAACAACTGAATCTTTGGATGTGTTGATGATGAACTCCATCAACTACATCTGTGTTTTAATCATCGTTCTGAATCCGATCCGGACGTAGCCTAGTTATTCAAAGTGCAAGTGGGCCAATTTAGTCCCAAGTAGTATTTAGTACACTTCGTATACTTCTAGTACATTGAAATTAGTATACTTACTACATAAAGTATAACTAAAAATATACTTGAAATTTACTTTAGTATACTTAATAAAAGGAGTTTTTTTAGTAAGAGTGGTTTATGGGTGAGTGTATTTAAATGTATTAGGCCTATACTGTATGTTTAGACCATACTTTGACAGTAAGATTGTGCATGTGCACAATGGCAATAAAATATATAATAGAGGTGTACAAGATTAAAGGATATCTTCAAAAAGCCCTTTATGATGATGAAATCAGTAGAAAATATCTATATGTGATGTAAATCTCTTTGAACTGGAGGAATATTGTGCTCTAGATTTGGTTGATAACACTGTTTTGTATTCAATGTATACAGCAAAACATTAGACACACATTTGTGTTGCTCTGCTCAATGAAAACCACACAGTTCAGATGTGTTGAGTTCTTTGGACTATTATGAGGTTGGTAGTTCATGTGACAAAAATAATATTCATTACTTCAATATATACAGTAATGCAGCAACAGAACCAATACTAAAATTCAGAGGGCTTGTCAAAAGCCATTTAGAGGCAGTAATTCAAAGATCAATTATTGAGAATCTACCAAAAGAAGTCAGAGTATGTCTAAACAAAGAGTGAAATGCAATGAGAAAAATAGATTGAATTTTATGTCCATATGCATGTTAATTTGTTTATTATTGTTTGGTTTTCTATGCATGGAAAGGCACATAGCCTTCACTAACATGTATCTGTCAAGTCAGATTTATTTGATAGATTAATTTATCCACCAAATGAACTGGAGCAATCTCAGCATCAATATTGGATCATCACAACTAAATTCTAAATTTACCGTCATTAAAATGTTATAATGGAAATAGCATGTGCAGAAAACATGTCGCAGGATTTAACCCTACAGACCATAAGGTTACATAAAATCAGATTAGATAAGATAGCACTTTATTGATTCAGGGGGAACCCAAGAACAGCATGGTACAATGATACAGATTACAACCATTTCAGTGCCCACCGACACATTTAATAGCACACTTAAATGACACGCTATCTTCTTTGACCAGCATCCTTAAGACAAAGTTATTGTTTAGCAGATAGTCTTGTCAAAATTGTAATTTTATTTTATGTCACAAGGGCAAAACCTGTATATAACCTTTTGGAGGGGCACAATTCTCTATTGTGAACGTTTCCAGGACAACCAAAGTAACACACAATACACAACAAAATCATAAAAGAGAACCATTCAGAAGGCTTAGCAGAATCTATTCTGCACAGATGAGTGGTCTGACATTGCTGTGATAAAGTGATTTCTTTAGTGGCATCTTTAAAGATTTCTATTTCTATTTATTTTTTAGCATTTAAAAAAGTTGTTTTTATAGTTTCCTTAAAACTATGTAACGTTTTTATATAAAGAACCATAATTAATAAGAGAGTGCAAAAACAGAGTAGCATCTACAACCTTGGCTTGGATTTTCAGAGGTGGCATTAACTCTGAGATTTGAAAGGATTTAAAAGCGACTCATAGATGCCATTTTTCTTCAGCCCAGGTTCATTAGAAAAACATACCTGTGGCAACATTTTTGCAAAATACGTTGCACCGTGCATGTTTCGCGACAGTTTCAGAGTGAAATGCTGCGTGAACTCAACCAATCAGCTTGTTCAGCGCCCAAGTCCCACCCCCGAAAGTTTCAAAACTTTAAAAAACTACTACCTCATACCTCGCAGGGACTTTCTGAGGGGGAAATTTTTACCCGGAACTTCCTTAAGACCCTGGTCCCTGCGGTCGAAACACACCGATAACCACCCTAAAGTAGTTCCTGGGGAAAGTTTCTGCGGCGGAAACGCGGCTTAAGTAGCGCAATTAGTTTTTTAGGGAGTAACGCAATATTATAATGCATTCATTTTAACAGGAATTTTCCACAACACTGATTATATAATGTTTGACAGATCAGAGTACACTGTTAATTATTTCACTGTAAATTTACAATAAATTGCAGGTTACCAGTTGCATGACTTTCACAGTAAGTTACCGTATCATTTTTACAGTAAATAATTGTGAAATGGATTACTGGAGCTGTTTACTGTGACTTCACAATAATTATGCCATCATATTACTGTGATGTAGCAGTAAGCTGCTGTAGAATTACTGTATTTAACTGTTAATTTAAATTACAGTTAGTGCAATCATTATGTCTAAGGTTAACAACTTGTAATGTAAACCATTATGTCATTTATTTCATAACATCCAGTAAGTCAAAACAACAGCACATAGTACAACAGTACATCGGTGCCGTAAACCATGTGCATCCACGCAGAAGAGTGGAGCTAATGCAAATACACAACCAAAACAGTGTTTTTTCGCAAGACGCATACACTGTAAAAAAAATCCCATTGTTTTTACGGAAAAAAACTGGCAGCTGTGGTTACCAGAACAATAGGCTACTGTAAAAAACACATCAAACCGTAAACACAGAGTTACATGTAAATTTAACATTTTAAACATGTGAATTCAACATTCTGTTGAAGTATTAATATTTGTTTTATACCATAGTATTATTACACTGACAAACCAACAATCACAGCAGTAATGAGAGTCACATGATTAATCAAAGCTCATTACAAGTAGCCTAGTTCTTCCACAAGCAAGTTCATATTAATATTTATAGAAGGTGCACAGTGTCATTTACACAAACATTAAACACCATCATGGTAACACACATGAAATTTTAAAAATACAATAAACATTAATTTAACAACATTAAATGTAACATAAAACCATAATGTACATAACTGATTATAAAAAAACTAAGAAAACTAAGACGAAACATAGTTTTTTCAACAAAAATACATCAAATGTGAAGTGTCACGCAGGGAATTGTGGGAATGTCAATTTACGTTTTTTCACTGTAAATTACACAATGACTTGTTTGTTTTTACTTCCAAAAACTGTAAATTTAATGGTATTTTACAGTAAAATGACATTAAATGTACCATTAGATCTATCACAGTTATTTACCGTATATAGTAAGGAAACTTTCTGTTAACCAATTAACAGTTTTTCACTGTAGCATTTTTACAGTCTTTTACTGTTAAAATCACGATCATTTACAGTGTAATTTTATTTTTTAATCGCTAGAGGGCCAAAAGTTACATGACACATCAATACCCCTTCGTCCTGGTGTAATCACTGTAATATATATTCTCTAATGACTTATTGCTTTGCATACAAGCTTTTAGAGTAAAATATATTGCCTAGGTAAACAAGCAGGGTTCCTCCAATCCTGTCTATAGGGCCACTCCCCTGCAGAGTTTATTACCAGCTCTACTCAAACCCACCCGAAGAAGCTAATCAAGGTTCAGACTTCTAGAAAATTGCAGATAATTGAGTTTGATCAGGGTCTGAACTAAACTCTGCAGGACAGTGGCCCTCCAGGGACGGATTTGAGGAACCCTCAAAACAAGATCATATGAGTCACAAATTTCTTCATTCTTTCCCCTAGACATTTTTACAGCACATATGTGACCTGACAACTACTAACCAACTGTAACACTGCAGTGCTGTTGTTATTCATATCCCGGTAAAAGCTTCCTTAGTAACACTTGGCTTTTGCGAGTGCATTTTCACCATGGCATGCCGTTAAAGGCTTCAGTCGTTGGAAGGAATTCATCCATGGGTAAGCTCTGTGTTCATTTGTATCGACTCTTACACTGTTGTCATAGCAGAGATCAGTCCCAAATCCTTGAGTCAGTCTTCAGTTAACTAACCCATTTGCATACATGTTAAATAATTTATCATGACTCAGGCTGGCCTTCTGTTTCGAGCACAATGTGTCCAATGAGGCAGTCACAATGAATCCCCTGTTCATTAAGTTTCTAATGAATCTATCAGCAGGGCCAGAGATGGATTTGATGATGGTGCCAGGCAGGGATCCAAATTTTGAGACCACACTGAAAATCTGAATGTTTAAACCTGGGAATGAACAGTAAGTTTAAACGATCAAATTGAAAGAAAGCTTAAGAGGAACCTAAGCAATCTAATGAAATCTAAGCATCATGATCATCAGCTACTTGAGTAGCTTGACTGTTATCATTACACCAAATGGGCAACATACCAAAAAAAATCACATTTTCACTCGAATTTTGCTGATAACTTATAAAGATAAATAAATGAAAGCAAATTAATTGTCTCAAACTTAAACCCAAAAATGAAAATTAGCCCATGATTTATTCACCCTCAAGTCATCCTAGGTGTATATGACATTCTTCTTTCAGACGAATAAAATCAGAGTTATATTAAAAAATGTCCTGGCTCTTCTAAGATTTATAATGGGGGTGGTTTCTGTTTCGAAGTCCATAAAAGTGCATCTATCCATCATAAAAGTGCTCCACACTGCTCCGTGCATTTACATTGCAAAACTGCTTAATAACGGCCTTCTGAAGCGAAGCGATGCATTTGTGTAAGAAAAATAACCATATTTAAAACTTTATAAATATAAAGTAACTAGCTTCCAGCCAAACGAACATACAGATTCCACTTAAGTCTAAAGCACAATTTATGAGAGTAATGTGACGTACTGCTGATATTTACCCTACACTGCACTCCGCTACTTCCGACGTCAAGTTGCGTAAGTTGCGCTTCAGAGGTTTACAGGTACAAATCTGTTTTGGGGCTTCCACTGTTTATCATAATTTGGGATATATGTGACCACCAGCTTTAATACTGTAACCCCGCTCACAGGTGATTGTCTCTTTTACGACTTCAGTTTGACAACACAGCGTGGACATTATGAAAGATAAGAAAAAGTCTCCCACATTTATAGACTCAGCAATTCATCAACTAGACAGTCTAGAAAGACCATGCGACATTGGCATCTAACATCATTTAGATCACTTTTAAATCTCATGACGTACATCTGTGCTTGTAAAACAGATGGGCCGTGAGAGAAGAACATTTCACACCGATGTGTTTGAAAAGTTTTAATAGATCAGCATGAACATGAACTGAACTGCAGTCATGACTGACATAAAATATGGGTATATTTTTTTATACTGTAGAATCAGTCATTTTCCTTAAATATTGTATAGATGCATTTCAAATACTTTAAATCTTGACGTTTATCTGATGACCCAAAAGTTTTTAGACCTTTTCTATACAAAATTAATTAGCATTGCAATTATGGTCCACATGGGCATGATTACAACATTGAATTTTTCAGAGATGTGGCTCTAATATTAGTCATGAAAACATGCCAGTTTGTGGCTTTTTTTTTTTAAGCTTTACTAGCATATTTCATTGGTGTTTTCTTCTTGAGCTAAAAGAAAACAATGCAATTACACAGTCGCTGATATTGATGTGACTGATATATTATCTCTCACGTTTCGAATTACTATGTTAATAAAAAAAAATGTTTCCCAGTCATAAAGTAATAAAGAATTGCTTGGGGGGGGGGGGGGAGAGCTCAGCTGTCAACAAGTTTAGCTGCCAAATCAGCGTTACACATTAATATAATGTTGATGATAAACCACATCCTCTTACATTCAAATTACTTTGTTAGCATGAAAGCTTTGAATGTTTCTATTTATTTATGTTAAATTAATCCCATTGCAAGTTTTGTGTAACAAATAGTAAGCTAAAGCAAAATGCAAATAGTAAACTAATATATATATATATATATATATATATATATATATATATATATATATATATATATATTAATGCATAATTATATATATATATATATATATCTTCCTTGGTTTCCTTACGTGCTCTGCTTCGATTTCTAGGCAGCACTGACTCCTTATGAATCAGACTCATGCATTAATAGTTCCATGTTTCCTTTTCAGGTGCAAAGATCAAGAGGACAAGAGCTAAATTAATGGTCCATGATGTGAGTCACCATCCTGGGCACGTTGTCACCGCTTCATGTCATTCTGATAGGTGAAAGATTTCACAAGCTCTGTGACTAGTGTCTGATTTCCTGTGAGTGTTTTACAAAAGGTAAAAAGACACCATGGCCTATTTGACTTTTGACTTCTCTCAACAATCTTAATTGATCTCATTAATATGACTTAGTTCAGCCAATTTGCATTTAGTCATTCACTAAATCTGAATTATCTTGTTAAATCAGTTATTGTCAGGTCAACTAAAGATTTCTTTTAAATGGTTGGTCTCCCAAAAATTAAAATGATGTCATTATAAACTTACCCTCATGTCGTTCCAAACCCATAAGACTTTTGTTCATCTTTGGAAAACAAATGGAGATATTTTTAATGAAATCCGAGAGCTTCCAGTCCCTCCATTGGGAACAATGCAACTTATACATTCAAGGTCCAGAACGGTAGGAAAGACATCATAAATCATAATTTTTTTTTTTTTTTTTTTTTGCGAAAACAAAGCACTCGCGTCACTTCATAAAATTGAGATTAAACCACTGGAGTCACATGGATTTTTTGTTACTCTAGTGGATTATGATCACATGGAGAAACCACTAGAGTCACATGGATTACTTTAATGATGTATTTCCGTTCTGGACCTTGAATGTGTAAGTTGCGTATAGCTCCCAACGGAGGGACAGAAAGCTCTCGGATTTCATCAAAAATATCTTCATTTGTGTTCCGAAGATGAATGAAAGTCTTGTGGGTTTGGAACAACATGAGGATCAGTAACCACTAAATTTGTGGGTAAACTAACCCATTAATGTAGGTGACAATCAAGAAACATATTTAAATAAAAAAAATGAGCTCTTTACTTTAGCCCTTTATTCCATATTATTAAAAAATTGTTAAAGGTGCTCTAAGTGATGTTGGGTGACGTCACTTCTTGTTGACGTTCAAATAATAGTCAGACAAAACGGAGGGTATAGCTAGACCCTCCCTCCTCCTCATCCGCGCACTAACCCCCCAAACCCCACCCCCAAATCCTTCTTGTCGGTTATTGGCTGGAACAGTTTGTTATGTTTTCGTGGTGCGGGTTAGTTTTTCTTGCCGTTTGTGGAGCCTGGGCTGTCTACAGAGACCGCGTTTTTTTACAGTGTGTTCAGGGGACAGGCAGCTAGCGGATAGTGAGGAGATGTTTGCTGTTTGTGACAAAAAAATGTTTTGGCCTAAAAAACGTGAGACATCCCTTAGAGCACCTTTAAGTATTCTCTGCTAAGTTTTGCTTGCAGTCAATAGTTTTATTTGTGATAATGCAATGAAACATGCCAATATTTTTTGGCCAGGCTGTCATACAAAGAAATTATGAACACATGCGAACACAAGAGAGAACCGAAGAAATATCAATAACAAATTTTGTTGTTGTCAGTGTATTCTTTTCCCAATGTGATCCTTTTGTTTTTCTATGCATTTTTTCTTTTGCATAGTAAAATAAAACCTGTAGCTTTTGCTTTTTGTTGCCTAATATTTTTTTCAGATAAATCTGTATTTAAGAGGTATTAATATTATTATATAATATTAGAAATACTTATTTATAATTATCTTGTTTTTAATATGAAAATAATAATATTATAAAAGTAACTGCATAACTTAAGTCATGCTGGGAGCTCTCAAACAGCAACAATCTCCTACATTTTGCAGTATATGTGACTCAAAAAGCCCTGTTGTGTAAAATGTAATTCCTTTTTGGCAGAGTAACAGACATTCATTATAATTTCAAGTGTTTTCAAGTTTTACAATCTTGATTATAGCCTATTACCTACAATTGGCTCCATTATCTATTGTAACCATATTGTGAGTGACTATAAAGTTCAGGGGTAAAGTTCTTGGTTAATTGTACCTCTTTACTGTGCTTAATTTATACTTAATTCGTCGTTATATTGGAAGTTGTACTACTGAAATTAAATGAATATAATATTGAAATACTTTGTAGCATTTACAGTTTAATTGACACATCTAAACACATCATGACACATGAATATATTTTACTCTAACATCATTCTATATGCACCCCCGATAAAGATATTCTATTCTGACTTTATTTGTGTTTTTTTCAGAGGTGGAATTTGTTCCCAAGCTGTTGATTTACAGTACGTGATGTTTATGTGAGCTGTCGTTTACCTCCCCCATGTAAAGACCATTTGGCACATTTGGCACAGGATCCGCTCCATACAACTGGCCTGAAGTCAAGCATTATGAAGGCATGTGAGACAGGTTTAATCATAGAAATTTATAGGGACAGATTTTTGGCCCTCATTTGGACTTCTGTTCCCCAAGGGGTATCTCATTTGATCATTAAAATGAGATTAGAAATTAACTTCAATGAAAAATGAATGTAAATACTCTTCAATGAAAAATGAATGTAAATACTCTTCAATGAAAAATGAATGTAAATACTCTTCAATGAAAAATGAATGTAAATACTCTTCATGCTCTTCCCTTTCATCTCTGTATCATCTTTTATTTGGACCATATGCAATTTGTTTCACAATAGTCAGTGTTAAAATGTTCACAATTGCAATAAATGATGTATAAAAAAAGAGAAACACACAATATGCTACATTTCCCATGACAGGGGCATAGGAAAGGAAATAACACAAAAACGAATTATGTTCTCCTCATATTGTGTCTTGTAAAACCTAGTTTTGAGTCCATTATATTTGAATGGGTTACCAATTAAGTGCTCTCATGAATGTAAGCTTTCATAAACCAATAATGCAGGTTCAGGTTCCGTTTTAATACATGGCAATATTTAATACAAGCTCTTAAATGTGACGTGACAGATTGCTGTACTTCAGGTTAAGCAGTCTTTTTTCCCCTTTAATACAAGTTATAGCATTAAAAAAACATGCATGAACACCAAAAGTATGTTGAAAGATACAGTACAACTTAACTAAATATACCATGTCTCATGTAATCGCTCAATCAATCTATCAGCTGCGGAAAGACGTTGGTGAACAATGTCACTTAACTTTTCATTTACCTCAGGAAAGTTATCCAGTGTTCACAGTTCGTTAGTTAGCTATATAAAAAAGCTTATTTATTGTTAATTATATATGTATGTTTGAATAGATTCGCCATGAAGACAAGAGTGTATGTAAACTAGCCAACCTTATGCGCAATTCATTTGGGTATACAGTAATTTTTAGATCTGAAAATAAATAGCAGTTGAATATAATAGCTCTGTTGTTCATTTTAACCTCTAATATTATAGAAATGTACCAAATGAGAGGGTTCCATGTAAAGTTTACAGCATTATTTGGTAGAGTCTTTTTTTCATAAGAAAATCGAACTGTCGGTATTGGTATCGGCAGATGTCTTTCTGAATAATCGGCTGTCAGTATCAGTGGAGAAATTTAATATTGGTGCATCTCCATAAATAAGGTAATTAATTAATCATGGAGATTTTTATTTTATTTTATTTGTATTATTCAAAATCATTTTAAATTGAACATCAAAAATGTTGGGATAGACTTTACAAATGTATAAACTCTATAAACTGTTTCTCAAGGGCCTGCACTGTAAAAAATTATTTTTTGGTGAAGTAAATACTACTGAAAAAAAAAATGTAATTTACATGAAAAAGTTAGTTCAGGCAAGAATTAAAAAAACGAAGTAAATTCCATATTAGTACTTAATTCAAGTGAGTAGAAATGAAAGCGTAAATATCAACTCAATAAAATTAAGTAAAAATTACTCAGCTTTTCTGATACTGGGGTTCCCATCATGCACTGGACCTTGAATAATTAATGAGGTTCATTTTTCACTGGTTTCCAGCTGTATTTACACTGTTTTATCATTGCTTTTGTTGTCAGGATTAGTAACTTGCCATTTTGTGACATTTCGAGTAAATTTTCTGCTCAAAATGACACATTCAAACACAAAAACGATCCATCAAATGTTACCGTCATTGTGTATTGTCTACCAAGTATTGAGGTCTTTGCATTCACACGATGCTTAACATCTGACATGCTGTAGTATAAATTACTTAGATAATCTAAGTAAAGCACATACTATAAATGACTGGTATAATTCAATATTGTAATGCAAAGGGAATTTCAACTAAATCGATATTAATCAACCTTTTACTAGCCAAGTTAAAATTACTTATTTTCTGTGTTACTTTCACTTAACTAGGTTAAGTAAAGTTTACTTAATTCCATATTCCAAGTAAATTTAACTTAAAGATTTCTAATTAAAGCTACTGATGAATATGTTTAGGTTTTTACTTGGCAAATCTTTGTTAAATTTACTAGCATTTTCTGAGTGAAAAAAGTTGCCTAGCTTTTTTCAAGTAAATCCTACTCCAAATTTTTTTCACAGACAGGGTTTAGATTAATCCTGGATTAGGCCTTAGATCAATTAGGACAGTTAAGTATTTTATAAACGTGCCTTAGGAAAAAAACATTACTGATGTGAATCTTGAGACAAAACATTGGCACTGACAAGTTGCTTTCAGTTAAAACAGCTCAAACATGCATTTTAGTCTGGGACTGGGCTTAAGCCTTGTCTGTGAAACCAGACAAAAGTCTTATAAGTCCACTGTATTTGTATATTTGTGCGCAATGTAGCACATTTATGTTTTCCCACTGTCCTGATTCTTACTCGCTGCTCTCGGATGCTCTCGGATGCAAAGGTCAAAGCAGTTACGGGGCCATTAAGTCATAAAGCAGTTTTAAAACAGAACGCACCTTTACAGGGAAGAGTATATTCACAATATTAAATAAACACAATAAATAATGATCGTTATGTCTGACCCCTGATGATCAATAGCAAATTGAAGCATGGGAAGCTTCCGCTGTACAAACACAAGCTTTGAATTTTGCCTCTTCATGCCTCAAGTCCATATGTGCTTGATTGGCGTGAGATACGTGCGTTGTGTTCGAAGCATGTTGGAGTGTCTGCTATCACATGTGAGGGTGTCTGCAATGACAATCATCACGTATAATGACAACGGAAGAGGCTTGGTTGATAAGCAGTTGCAATGTTGAAATGAAATTGCATCATCAGGTGTGGGCGCCATCACAGTCTCAGATTGAAGCCTTTCCACCATTTATACCACCATTTTAAAAAACAGATTGTGCAACATTTGTCTAAAAATGTTGTGTAGTTGAACCGAAAGTTCTTGTTCATAATTAATTTGAGAGTGTGTCAGAACATACATCATGCTGTCATAATAAACCTTAGAAGAAGAAACTTTCTGATTAATGATTGAAGGGTTTATCAAGACTAGACAGACATCAGTCTGTACATCCATTTAAATGTTCATTGTGTCAGCATAGTTAACTGAACAAAGTATCTTTATACTTGTACATATACATAAAATGACAATTACTAACTCTTTCCCTACCATTGACAACATTTTCCGTGATTTATGACATAATGCTTGTGATGAGTTTTTTCACTGCTGTTACGGATCTTCTGAAATAGAACAGCATTTCCGGATCCAAAAACAAGCGAAGAAGAAAATCTGCTTAATAAAGAAGTTATTTACGCACAAGTAAGCTAGCGTGATCACCAAATTCAACAGCATATAAATAAAAACTGCCTAACGTTACAGAGAACATTTTGTACCCACAAAGAGTAATATGACTGTGCGAACTTTGGATGGACTCAGTCTACTCTATCTTTGTTCACTTGATCGTTGTTCTGAATTTGATTTTGGCTAAATATTTGGCAAGTGTTTTTTTTTTAGGCTCTGTTCTTTCTTTTGATATATTGACTGTTTAAATATTCATACAACAAATATTCTGGTGGTCATGAAAGTTTTGTGAATATAATCAAAAACGCTGACGCTGACTGGGAAGTGTTTTTGTAAATGCTGGCGTGGAAAGAGTTTAAAATGAACTTTTGGTCTTCCCTCTCCTGCCCTGAGAGCATATTGATTTTATTACATAATTTGTGATAACTGTACAATTAAATTATCTTTAGTTCTCTTTTTAGTTCAAACATGATCCAGGGGACATCCGGCAAGAATATGCTTGTTCAAAAACCAGATCTGCTTTGTTGTACAGTACCAGTTGTTAACAACTGGTTTTGTTGGTAAAATGTAATTTATTCCTATGATGGCAAAGCTGAATTTTCAGCTCCAGTCTTTAGTGTCACATGATCCTTCAGAAACCATTCTAATATGATGATTTGCTGCTCAAGAAACATTTCTTATCAATGATGAAACAGTTGCTGATAATATTTTTTTGTGTGTGGAAACCGGGATATCTTTTAAGGATTCTTTGACAAAGATCAAAATAATTATATTTGATTTTTTTTTCTCTTCGTATAGCAATATAAAAGTATTTACAGTCAATTTGGAACAATTTGATGCTTTACTGAATAAAAAATACTCCTTTCTTTTCAATAAACAAAACTTTTGAACGGTGTATATTTGTTGTAAAAACAACAGAATCGTAATTTAACAGCCTAACACATAAAACTGGGCCAAATACCATATTTCTTTTATATCTTAGGCATGTGACAACTGACAGATAAATTTGCACCAAACACAGTGGATTTAGAGTGATGATTTTATGGTTAGTTACATATTTTTTCTTGCTGTCCATTACCCATTCAGAACATTTTAAAATCATGACCCCTTCAAAGCAATGTTATGATCTTTTTTATATTTGATTCATATAGATCACTCACTTTGGGCACAGAGAAAGTCTGTTTTCACTTTTGAAACTTCCTTGGAGGAAGACAAGCAGCCATGGTGGTTACACAATGAAATATGAGATCATTATTGTAATATTTGAAAAAAAAAGGGTACTCAGTTACTGAAAATGTAGTCATGGGATCAAGGAAGAATGGCCTACAAACAAAAAGAAAGGTGTAGCTTTGTTTTGATATTTGCTTGCATTGGTATTCTCATTGGATTTAACTTGCTCATAACACAAAGACACTATTGTGTGCGTATTGTGTGGTTATTAATTAACCCTAACTAGAGAATGAAGAACAGGCCACTAGGCAAAGCTAACTAGAAGATCCATAAAAGTGCATGTCACAACTACAGATGAGGTCACGTAGCATTTATGAATTCTGTTTTACGACATTGTAAAATTTATCCTCTTTATTCATTAACAGCAAAGAAACAGTGACAGGTTCTGATAGGTTGCTGGTCCGGGACCGTTCCCTATAAGAGGAGACGGAATGAGGAGAAAGTCAGAGATTGCTGGGACAACAACTGAAAAACATACTAAACTAAATCATTCCTGTGAAAGAACCCGTCAGCATGAAGACCGTCCTGTGCGTCGCTTTCCTCGCCGTGTCTCTTTGCCTGGTCTGTGAGGCTGTACAAGTCCAGGTAAGCTCAAGCTATCATTCATTACTGCTTCTCTATTATTAAAAACTTACTAGTCACAATTATCCTCTATACTTATTCCCATATGATTTATAGACAGTTTGCATCTGACCTCATTTTGTAACGTGTTTAATATGACTTTATTGAATTCTCCATTGAGCCATATGAGTCATTTGAGCCATTTATAAAGAATCATTCATACAAATGTCATTAAGTTTAACTCCAGCTGTCAGTCTTGACGCACTGAACTCATCAGTTTTTTTTCTACAATGCAGGAAGGCGATTTTTCCTTTTCATTGGACTCGGTGAAAGTTCTCCAGCAGTTGACCGATCAACCACGAGCACAAAACCCCCGGATGGCCAAGACGAGCTACTTTTCTGTATGTTCCAATCCAACCCTGCCACAGGAGTTCGTGCCCCTGTGCATGCAGAAAGGAGCAACAATGTCCTTCGCTAGGCTAGGTAGGAGTCTTGGTTTACTTTTTAATTTGTGCGCAATAAATAGTCAATAAATAACATTGACTAACTTGAGTTATTGTTTTGTCTGTTTCAGCAAATGTGCCTGTGGATGTCTGTGAAATATGTGCTTTTGCGGCTTGTACTGGCTGCTAATTCTTCCCATCATCCCCACGCTTGATCATCCACTTAATAAAAAGCACATATTTTCAAACAATGTTCTCATAGTTAGTTGACTACACGAACGTTGCGAATGTCGCCTAAATGGCAAAACTGAAAATGACAGCACACCGTTTATGAACTGTTACTTAAACTTCCTTCCCCTCTTTCCTTTCCAACATTTTGTTTTGTTACAGCACATATTTCATTTATTTAATAAAGAAGTGTCTTTTTTATTTTTTCTATTTCTCAGTTTTGCTGGGTTTGATACTCCTTTGTGTGTGGTAATGCCTCAGTGTTCAATAAAATATACTGAAAATCTGTTCTCTTTGCATCATGTGTTTTATTTATATTGTTTAAAGATTAGGATTGACGTTACAAAACTGTTTTTTGATATTTACTGCCGAATATCTGTTCTCGGTAACACTTTAGAATAATGCTCCATCATTATGCTAGAAGTGATGCAGAACAAGTGAGTAGTATTACATTAAATGGATAGTTCACCCCAAAATTTAAATTCTGTTATAATTTACTCACCCTCAAGTTGTTCTAAACCTGTATGATTTTCTTTCTTCTGCTGAACACAAAAGAAGATATTTTGAAGAATGTCGGTAACCAAACAGTTGATGGGGCTCACATTGACATCCTTTTTTTTCCTACTATGGAAGTCAATGGGGTCCATCAACTGGTTACCCATATTCTTCAAAATGTCTCCTTTTGTGTTCAGCAGAAGAAAGAAATTCATTCAGGTTTGGAACAACTTGTGGGTGAGTACATGATGACATAATTTCCATTTTTGGGTGAACTATCCCTTTAACACTTCAGCAACTACTAACTGAGACATGAACAATTGTCTTTTTTACCCTGAAAATGGTCATAAAATGTATCACTAATTTCTCAAATGTTTGCTATAGCACTCTTCAAAAACTAATTTTAAAATGAAGAAAGTTTTTTTTTTTTTCACTTTAAAATAATTGACCAAATACCTATTGAAGAGTAACACTTGATGCATTTTATAACCATGTTCAGAGTACCATTATTTTAAAGTTTTGCCCTGTTCTCTTTGTATCATGTGTATTTGTATTGTAGAAAAAATATGATTGACATTATAAAAATGTTATTTGATTTTTTTTGTACAGCCAAATCTAGGCAATTAGTTCACTTTAAAGGATAAAAATATTCAAAATGCTTCATTCAAGAGGTGCTCAGGATGTCTGAGTGAATTCGTCCTCAACCATTTCATGCCAAGTGTATCTAACTTTTTGATTGACTAGAAGGGAGCTCGCAGACTTCCTCATGTTTATATTCTGTATCCTGTCAATTTGAAAGCAACATATGCCATGAGTTCTTAATGAGGTTTGGTGGGCCGTTGCTCATAAAAGATACATTGAATATTGAGTGACAGGAACATTAAGAGTGTATTTACTGATAGATGTGTTCTTCACTGCTCATTTAAATATTATATTTTTCATTAACTTCTTGAAATGAAATCTTTCAGGCATGAATCTCTGCCGGTGTGCAGAACAGTATGTGTGAATAGTGAAAAACATTTCTGCCAAGTGCATCAGAACACCCTCACATTTAACCAGGCTCATTAAAAAAACATAGCAACCTGTGGCAACATTTTTGCAAAACGCAAGATAGAAAGCTTGGGTCATACACGTTTCGTGACAGTTTCAAAGTGAAATGTCCTGGGAGTGGCGCTAAAACCGTGTTGTTGTTGTTGTTTTCCGGAACAGATTAATGTGAGTATGGTCATATTAGGCCTATACGTACAAATGTTTTATTGGTAATAAAACGTTGGTATCACTGCGGTTCTGAATTGGAATGTCCGGTGAGTGGCGCTAAATTAATCCTCCGTCATGTTTTAAAATAACGTATATTTAAACCCTAAACCCTAAACCTACCCGATAGTGTTAACAAAAGCAAATGTGAGATAAAAACGCAATCGAAACCATAGCATTTTAGCTCTTTAATCGTGACTTGTTATTCAGTCAAGTGGCCTACAGTAGGCTACCAGCTGAGCTACGCAAACTCCAAAATATATTCGTTTACAAATCATGCACTATATGGTAAAAAGGGTTTTGAGGTCATAACATAATTGTGCAAAGTGCCACGTGAAAACAAGTCTTTATTCATCCATAATATGCCCCTGTAATCATAATTGTGTGTGAACATTTATGTTCAAAAATGTTGCCACAGGTATGTTTTTCCATTGAGCCTGTGTTGCATAATGCACACATTCTTGATCATTAGGCCACATAAGAACACAAACCTGTTTGCTGCGCCGCACTTTCTGCAAAAGCAGCCACCTTGATTTGATGCCCTGTGCTTTGAGTAAAAATTGATTAGGTACAATGTTCTTTCTGCGTTCCGTTCTGTGTTTGCTTGTAAGCTCAGGAAAGAAGAAGTAAGCCGACTGCTGATGGAACTATAATTTGCCTACTTTGAAAGCGTCAGTGAAAACAAACAGAATGGAGAGTTCCATTTCTTTCACTTTGAAGGTTTTGGTCATTAGAGAGGATAGAGTGTGTGTGTGATAGATAGTGTGTGTGTGTGTGTGTGTGTGTGTGTGTGTGTGTAAAAAATGTACTCGCAAAACTCTTTGCTTTGTCAACAACACTCTCATTTGCTGATAGTGATTGTATGGTTTGTTTGCATCATTGAGAATTCCAAGGCCATCACAGGTGCAGACTAGTGGTTCCCAAAAGAGCATTTGAACAAAAAGTTCTAAATTAGAACTAAAATATAGTCATATTCTGTTGTGTTTGGAGCAATTGCTGTCTAGGGGTTTTCTGATTGAATGCCGTCTTGTCTGCAAGGCTACCAATGAGGAGTGGCAATATGCAGTGATGCAATTTTTTCCAATCTCTCTGTGTTTTATTGCAGAGCTACTATAGTCCAGTGGATTGACGCAAACACAATATCCTGCTGTGTCACTGTCCAGTTTTGTCAGGATTAAACTGATGCATAATTAGATCACAAACAGGCTCACTTCTCAAACATACTGACAACAAACACATTATGATTAAAATAAACTATTTATGCATAGGCTCCCAGATGCTTTTTTTTTAATTGCAGAACTTATTTATACATACATACAAGATGAGGGAAATTAAGCATGGTTGTATCTCTTACGATGACAAATCATAATGACAAAAACATGAAATAAATATCATGGATTTGTGTACATCAAAAAATGGAATTATATACAGAAAAGAGAAAAGTACAATAATAAGGTTAAATCATAACTTTGAATAACTTGTCATAACGCATAAAAGAAAATTCACTTAATTTAAGTCTAAGAGATAAATTCAGCAAGAAAAACAACAGCTTTGGGTTTTCATTATAAAAGATAACCTCTGAGGACGAAGGTGTGGGTCACATTTGTAGAGCTAAAAACATAAGAACTTAAGTCAACCAAAAATGTATTGGTTATATGACAATTTCTTCAACAAAAAGGAAGCTGTTTCTTCAACAAAACCACAAAAAAATGATTTAGAAAATATTTAGAAATTGATAGATTTTTCTAATTTCTTTCTCCAATTTACATTTGTTACAAAGAAACCCCAATATAATTTACCCCTTGTCACAATAAGAATAATTATTTTTATAAGTATTACAATATTTAATACTATTAAAAGCTTTATAATAAATGCTGCTGCTTTTCACTGTTTTATATAAATTGTGTTTTATTGGTGTTTAACGTAAATGTCATCATTGTTTTTGTGCCAAATACTCTGATTGCAAATAAAATGCATTTAAATACCACCAAAGTGAGCTGTTAGTAGTTTGAAGTGTAGCTCCTTGCTTTTTCAGTAGAGCTTAACTATAGTTGAACTATTTTATGTTATGAGAAGGCTACAGTTTAGCTACAGTTTAGCTTCCCCAACTCTGTCTATCACTGATTCAGCCATACTTCTGAACTGAGATCAGTTTATCCGTAGCACTACTAATGTCAACCCCTGACAGCCCTACAGTTTATAGGGAAATGGCCTTGTGTACAATCTAATTCCTAAATCCCAGTTTGCAAGCCAGCCATCTGACATCTACGTCCTGTATGTGCACATAACAGATGGATTTATGAGATTAACTAGCACTATTCATCACTTATACTGACAGGGCTGCATATGATTCAGCCATAGAGAAAACACGCACATCCTCTTATGTTATTGAAGAGGAGCTCAAAATGTAAACGACAGGCTGTGTGCAACCACCGGATCATAACAGGTTACATAGTAACCTAAAAACACAATAAGCACTCTTTATATAGCTTGACCCGATGTAATTCTGAATTCCCTCAATGCAATCCCTCTGTGAAGAGTCACACTTCTGAGACTGAGAAAATGAGAGCGCTGATCATTTTCCTCTTCCTGACCACAAGCTAATCTCACAATGCAGGTTGCAGTGAGTCAAAATTGGTCCATTCACACAAACCGCTGTCACTTTGTGAGGCTGGATCGAATTGACAGTTTGTTTGAGAAAAATATTACTAGCTTCATTGTCAAGCCAGTGTGATTGTGGCACTGCAATCTCAAAGCGTTTTTGTATTTGATAAATGTGAGTGCCTTGTGGGAGTGGATATTTATATTGGAAATCTGAAAATCTGGGTTTTCCTTCTATGTAACAGATAACATAGCACACCTTTCATAATTATGACAAAATACTGACAGAATATACTGTCACAGTTCGTTTTCATTAGTCACAGGTTTTCCTTTGTTTAGTTTTCCCGCCACTCCTTTGTTACCATGGTCACCATCATTATGAGTTCATTTGGTTCAGCTGTTTTTGATTAATCATCCTCATTTGTGTTTGCTTTATAAGTTGGTCCCTCACATCCATTCTCTGTTTGATCACCGTTATGTTAAGGCCCCGTTTACACGTACATGGTTATTTTGAAAAACTGAGATTTCCCTTCGGTTGTGCCCCTCGTTTACACGCAAACGGAGAATTCGCCTCTGAAAACGATACTTTCTAAAAACTCTGGCCAGAGTGGACATTTTGGAAAACTCTGTTTGCATGTAAACTGAGAAAAACAGAGTTTTAGGTAGTCAACGTGACAGTATGCGACAGAACTTGCACTGCGTCAAAGGTGCGACCTATATTTTCGGGATTCTGATTGGCTAACATGGGCTTGAGCTTCTTGTTACACTGCCACCTACAGGTTTGGCATGCTCTTGACGGCATATACACGGGTTTGTGTAAACGAACAATTTTCTGAAAACGGAGAGGGTGAAATGTCCGTTTATGAAAATAACCGGCCACGTGTTTAAACGTAGCCTAAGTGTGTGTGGATCAACCTGTTTGCCTGTCTTATAGATTGTAATTAAAACTTTGTAATTGAAATGATCGTCTTCTTCGTCTGCCTTCCTGAAACCCACGTGACAACTACTTTTTAATAACCATTTATTATCATATCATAGTGTATCTGACAAAAAAATATATATTTTTTTGTTTGTCAGATAGGACACGTGTTACAATTGAATAAGATACAATAAGAGATTATAATTTGCACAAAGAACATTTATTTTTTAGACTACTATGATTGGAATTGGTATTCCTCTTGGAAAAATATATATATATTTTAACATTCAGCACATATTTTTCCTTCTTGAGTGTATTTGTAATCCCCATTATTCTCAATGGTTATGCTGATTACTGTAACACTGACATCTTTTAAATACTAGCAATCCTTTTAAATCTTTCAAATGATGATTTAAATGAAAAAAAGAATTGTATTACAGTAGGTTTAATATTTTATTGACAGACAGCTACAAATAAATACTCATAATGAGACTAACTGAGAATGTTGAGAATTTAATAGTATGTCAGAGACTTGGTAATAAGAACTTTAAGCAAAACATTTATTTCTCTGTTTTGGTTTTTCGGGGTAAATATGATGCAGATACGGCCTTGACGGGTTTGTTATTGTTAGTTTCACCTGTGCATATTTTATTTAATTAAACTTTCGTGAATATACCTTTTAGAGGTAAAAGTATTGCACATTGACTTTATGACTTTATTATTATTAGTCGCCTGATTTCAGTGTTCAAAGTAATTGGAAGATTTCTCTGTATATCAATTGAACATGACATTGATGAGAAATTATTTGATGTTCCTCTTTTCAGCTATTTATGAATGGCTGAATCCTGAATGTGATTCAGTGTATAATTCCGATTCAGACTTTCAACATCAATCAATGTAAATGGTGGCTAATGTTAGCTCTTCACTCTCAGTTCATCCCTTCAAAAGAGAGCCTGCTATCTGCAGGGTAAATAATCTTAGGAGGTCTGCATCCAAATGTCTGTCAGTTTAAGTGTGTAGTAAAAAAGTCTTTTTTTATGACTAGTTTATGACAGACCCATGTGTGGAAAATACTTTGCAGTGAGGGACAATAATTCACATCTTGACTTCTTATTGAATTTCTGTCTTATTGGGACAGTGGGTACAGTTTCTCCCTGGAGGCAGTAAAGACCCTGAAAAAGCTTATGGAGTTTGACATGAGTGCTAACCCGCGACAGACCTACGGCGATGCAGCGTCCCTATGTGCCGACCCTGACCTGCCAGGAGAGTTCAGAGCTGTGCGAAAAAGATAATGCTGACGAAGTCTTCCAACGTCTGGGTTGGTGTGCTGTAGAAAATCACTGATAAACATATAGACGTATGAGATGCTGTCTATTAATATAATTATACAATAATAATACATACTACCGTTCAAAAGTTGTTGATATTTTAAAGAAATTAATACTTTATTCCGCAAAAGCACATTAAATTAATCAAGTGTGACAGTAAAGACGTACAATGTTACAAAAATCTAATTTTAAATAAATGCTGTTCTTTTGAACTTTCTATATCCTAAAAAATGTATCACAGCAAAAATGTAAAGCAGCACAACGATTTTTTTTAACATTGATGATAATAAGAAATGTTTCTTGAGCACCAAATCAGCATATTAGAATGATTTCTGAAGGATCATGTGACACTGAAGACATCACAGGAATAAACTACAGTTGCTTTATTCCGAAAGTCCAATTTAGACTTAAGTAACTTGCAACTACATGTCAACTAACTATCATTAGAGTATTAGTAGACTGTTAGTAGACTGTTAGGGTTCAGGTTAGGTTGACATGTAGTTTCAAAGTTACGGTAACACTTTAGTTTAATGTCCAGTTCTCACTATTAACTAGTTGCTTATTAGCATGCATATTACTAGGATATTGGCTGTTTATTAGTAATTATGAAGCACATATTATGAAGCATCTACCAGCAGAGCTGGCCCATGCTAACAAGCAAAACCATGACTTCCTTGTTTTTTCTCATATTATGTTAGATTTTGAATCGAGCACCAAAAAGAGAGCATGAAAGTGTGAAAGTGTGTTTCTCTGTTCAGTGCAACAGTTAACATGTGATTTGTCATGACGCATAGAAATCTTTTGAGCGAACACATTTGCGCTTTCATCTTTTCCCCTCATGGAGCAGCATCAATGGGCAGCCTGATTTCCCCGTCAGACTCCCAGGCACGCATTACCTTTCCCCAGCAGTGGCAGGCAGACAGCAGAGGTGAGGAAAAATCACCTTAACTGTGATTCTGCAGCCGCCATTATAGCTCTGGCAGAGGCCTGATCAAAAGAGCTGACGGCCGAGAATATTTCTCTAGTCTTGGTGCATCACGCGCTTCCTCAAATTTTTCTTAAAACCGCAATAAATTTTTGATGAATAGAAAGTTTAAAAGGACATTAGGTCTATTCACTGTAAAAAAAAAAAAAAAAAATATATATATATATATATATATAATTTTTTTATTTTTTTATTTTTTAATGACTATCAAAGTTGAAAATTGCTTAACTTATGTTGTCATAACTCATTGATCATATATATATATATATATGATCAATGAGTTATGACAACATAAGTTAAGCAATTTTCAACTTTTTTTATAAGTTATACAAGATTCAACTCATTTATTTCATTCAAATCAGTCATACTTAAAAAATTTAAGTCAGCAACTTTTTTTACAGTGTTTATTTGAAATAGAACATTTAGTAACATTCTAAATGTCTTCACTTTCACTTTTGATCAGTTTGAAGCATCTTTGCTTTATAAAAGTATGTTTCTTTAAAAAAAAGAACTTAATGACAAGTCATTTGAACAGTATTATAGATTAAAAGTAAGTGATGTCAACATGAACTCAAATATTTTTCATCACAGAGGTTCTTAATCAAATGATCTGAGCTGGTGTGTGAATCACGGTGGCTCTTCACCCTTATATGGCAGCAAATTGTCTCTTTTGTGTGCATTTTTATGTTTTCTAATGAATATAAGGCGAAACAAGTGTCAAGTTGATACTTAATGAAATATAACTCCAGTAAGTGTCATAAGCTTTGATAGAGTAACCTCTGAGCAGTAAAATTGTTCTTTAGGGAGGCATAGAGATCTTGTTGCATGCATAGTTGTCTCTTCGTAAACAAGGCTTCTCTCTGTAATGGACCATATCTTTTATTGCCATCTTAAAGGCTAGACTGTTTTATTGGCTGAATGTGAGAGCACTCCAGAAGTTTTCAGAGTGGATAAGTCGCATTATTATCAGCAAACATAACACAGGGTCATTAGACAGAGGAGGCTGACCTTTATAATGCTCTGTCAACAGTGAAAATCATCAGTCCTATAGACCCCTGTGAGATCTGTGCCAACACAGCCTGCACTGGCTGTTTCTGAGCGCACACACTCCCAGCATCCTGCACATGGAGCACTCAAGTTCATGTCTACATCAGTGTCATCAAACATGCACTCATAGTGAAATATAAAACACGTTACTAATTATATTTTACAGAGCAAAGAGAAAAGTATGTATTTAAGTGTGTTTCATTGAATGTTTGGGTCACATGGTAGCCTACAAATCTTTTTTAAACAGAAACAAAATTTGGTTTTGAATGAAGATATACTGCCCCCTAGTGAATAAAAACTATTACTATAACAAACATATACTTTAGACCTGTGCCCAATCCTGTTCCTGGAGTCCGGTTGCGCATTGCTGCCACATACATATTATTTTTTCCTCTCAGTTATGTCGTAATAACAAGATGTTATACTGGAGTGTTTCTCTGTCTTTTTAGTTGCTTGATTAACATCACTTTAAGACCTAATGCACAGATCCAATATATTGATGCATCCGATTTCTTTCTGTTTACGTTCCCCGACAAAACCGACTGTGTTTACGTCAATACTCGTCAAGACGTTTGAGAAAATGTTATGTTTTTACCCATCTCTTCCAAAATGCATTTACCCATCTCTTCCACTAGAGGACAGCACTGTCCCAAGTAACGGTTTGGTCTTTCATTGATGTCCAGCACTGTTGAATATTAGAAACAGGTGTTCCATAGAGTAGGCTACATTTTAAGTACATTTCCTTCAGGCAAGCACTTTTCTTCGCTTATAGCAACTAAATGTCTTAAGCTGTAGGTTATGAATACATAATAGCCTACCTGGCAGGACAGAGTTGCCTCAGCTCTTTTGGGAAACTCCATGTATTTTTGTATAGGCCTACTTGAGAAACAGATGTACTATAGGCCTATTTGTTTTCACATCTCATGATTTCAGTGTTTATTGAAACACATTTGCATAAACAACCTGCGCCACACAATTCATAACGCACTAATAAGAAACGTATGCTCAAAAAGACATTGCACTTGTGAAGAAAGAGCACGTGTTTGCTCGAAGCTTCCAAAAATACTGAATGTATTGACCACGAGTTGATAACTCATCAGCCTGTGCGGTTTACAGCTCACATCAGATCTACGAGAATCAAACGGCAACGGTTCCTGTCCAAAAGCTTCAGACAATCCCACACAGAATACTAACAGCTAATGTGTTGTTTCGAGAGGCAGTTATGTAAGGATATCAAAGTGATGTTTACGTACGGAGCAGAGAACAGCCTATTTGTATTTTATTGTAATTTTTTTTTTTTTTTGACGTGGTTTCCATTTTCAACAAATCTCTTCTCTTCAAAAAAAAATTTTTCAGGATTTGTAAACTAAAAAATGCTCTAAACTTCACAAGAAATGACATTTAACACATTGAATTAAATGTGAAATTTTGAAGTAAAAAGACTGAATTAGTATTTTCTTGTAAAATGTACAACTTACAACTTCCGACTTAAAATTTGTTTTTAAGAACATTTAACTAACATTCACATTAAGTTATCAAAACGTTGGTTCTGAATGTTACCTTACTTTGAAGACATGTTTTGTTTTGTTTTTTGTTAAAAAAAAAACTTAGTTTCTTAGTAACATTCCACTTTATCATTTTGGAAACATTATGGGAATGTTACTTTTGAATGTTCTGTGTCATTGAAATAAGAAGTAACATTAAAAAAAAAGAAAACAATTAAGCTAGATTAACTAAAATAATAATAATAAAAACGTTAATGAATTTTGAGAACTTTATTAAAGACCTTGCCCGAACGTTAGCGAAAGTTCGGAGAATGTTCACTGTTAGCTGGGTGTTTTGTTCAATAACTTTACAGAGGGAGTTCCTTAATGAGAAGTTACTTAAGGACACCCCTTTGCTCGAACATGTTCATGCCCAAATACACAATGATGTGTAACCCAACCTCATTGTGTCCATCTCAGTGGGTGGCATTTGCAGAAAAGGGTCTTTTGAACTGTAACTTAGCTTGACCTGCTGTGGTCTTGGCTCCTTGCAATGATCTAACTCAGAACAATATACGCATACAAACAAGCAGAGCAAGTGAATTTTTAAACAGCAGAATAATATGTTAAAGAAAGCTAAACAAAAACCCAGGACAAAAGTCAGCGGGTTGGCTGTGATAACATGCAGTTCCTGAAATCTGACAGAATCCCAAGAAATCACATTCTCATGCTCGTCCTGATCCACACACTTCTGTTTGTTATTTTGACCATGGCATTGGACTTGGGCATGTCAATGGTGACATCTAGGGAAAATGTCCTGGGTATTCCTGAAATTTTGACAGATGGAGTCTTGTTTAGGCTTCTGTTATTTCTGTTGCTGTTACTCAGTTATTTTCATCTTCCTTTGCTGCGCTTTGCTGCATTGAATTTACTAAGGCCTTTATATTGAACTTCTTGAACGAGGTGTTATTTTACTGCAGTTTGGGAGATTGATGTGGCCTATTCATACCCTCCCACACAAATAGCCTTTCAGTGACTCCGTTGGAAAACTGACCCCTTATTTTTGAGATGAGATAAGCAACACTATGTGTTTGAAAAAGGTGCATGTGTTTTGTTAATATTATTTCTTGTTAATGTTGTGCAGTTTGAGTGTTATGTAGTTAGCCTATACTGTGAATATTCACGTTTGAGTGATGACGTTTCATTTAGCCTACATTGCAGAACAAAACATTAGTCTTTTACAGCAATGTTATCCACTGTTATTCAATTTATTTTCATAAATCCAAAAGGCGTTATTTTAAAAACCCACGAGAAATTCAGAGGGAACCATGATGACTCGAAAACGCTAAACTTGCAGGGTTTTTTTTGCCCTACGGAATCGCTCTCCCAATTGTGGCGCTGGGTAGCCCCGCCCACAGTGAAATCTCATTGGTCCAAAATTTTGCTCCACACAGACTCTTTCAACGGCTCTGGCTCCACGTACGTTGCGGTACATCACAGATCAATGTGACAGAATCATGTCATTGAGTTTAGCGTCCTGAACGGATTTACCCAAAAATGAAAATTCTGTCATAATTTATTCGTTCACGCAACTATCACTTTGACACTTCAAACAGTGAAAATAAAAATCCGTGAAATAAATCCATATGCACTATTAGTCCAAAATTTCTGAGGAGACCCGATCGCTTTTCACATGACGGTGAGTAAATGATGACATAGGCTAATTTTCATTTTTAGGTGAACTTAATATCTTTTCAAACTGGAGTCTGCGGTTATGGGAGAGGAAAAACTAAATCAATGCCTAAACCAATATTTTTCTGTCAATTGATATTAGGCTATTACAGTTTTGTTCTGATTTCTAAAAAACTAGTTGAAAATCATGAAATTAATCTGTTTTTTGTTCTATTGACATCCCAATATTTTAACAGCAAAAATTAAAAGCTAAATCTGTTTATTATTATTATTATTATTAATAAATACAATTATATCTTTCTATCTGTGTTCAGTATAGCCTTGTATGAACACACAGCAGTATGCAGGCCCCACTGTATGTTGTGTTGAATTTATCTGTGTTGTGTTGCGTGGCAATGTAGCATAAACTGTTATAAGCTATTGCTGAACTGAACAGACCCTTATTTTCTACCAGGTCTACTCTTTGTATAAAACAGGGCAAATTGGCAAGATGCAATTCATGTGTTTGCTGAAGAACATAGTGTAAACAGCTATTTGAACAAGTTACAGAGTTTGTCCTCCAAAACATTGCAGCCTAGTCTACATACATAAACAGAAGACTATGAGGGGACTGTTAATATTTTCCTATTTTGACTTTTGACTATTCTTGTGTAAGACTGCCCATGTGTAACTTCTTTCAATTATGTTAAATGCACATCGTGGACACACCTAGACAAAACAAGAACCAGACCTTGGACACACTGGGACACTCAAACTCAAGATGCAGACATGTGTTTGCTCACACACATCTCTTACTTGTTACTATAGTTCTTAATATGTCAAATATGTTGAGGTTTGACCTCTGAGTAATATGACTGGATTCCCAGGACATCATGGATGTTATTGCCTGATCGTGTGTGTATAAATGACCCATCTTCCTTAATATAGTATGTTATGGTATTACACTCTGTCTGCTTGATCATTCTCCCGAGATATCTCTCTCTGCTGCTGCTGCCACAGATCACAGGGGTTGAGGCGCCTGTATCTTCAACTGATGAATGATAGCATCGAAGCTTTAGATTAGATTTAGAAAAATTAATCGAACAGGGACCAATTTTATTCTTGCCAGATGCTAAAAAAGGCTACTCGGCACAGAGGATCTTCTCACATTGTACCATCCCATTTCCTATGTGGATACAGGAACACCTCTCCCAGTCTAAACCAAAGTTTTGTTTGACTGACAGTTGGAAGACTCACGGGAAGACACTCTGAATACCATCCAGTATCAATATAAGGAGGGGGCATTGTTTGTAAGGAAGGAAAGTGTTTCCCTCTCAAGCAATAACATTTTTTGGAGTTTGGGCTTTTGGAAAAAGAGCTGAATATATCAATTCCACCCGGAGTCCCTGGCAGTATGCTGCCGGTGGTTGTGTAGCTCTCTGGAGTTCCACTAATAATCCCATTTCATGGGCAGATGGAAGAGTATGGGAGTGGAGAGGGGATTAGAGACTGTTAATTATCGCCTGATTTACTGAGGGACTGTTTGAAGGCACAAGCCAAAGCCAGGCATACAGTAGTCGCTGAGAGAGAATGTCCTTGGATTGTCTGAGGCAACTGCTGAAAGACATCTTGAGCACGAGCAAGGTGTTCAAGGATTTCATTGAAAAAGTGTTTGATCCGATGATGAGAATGGAGGTGGAGGTTGTAAGTGGCTCTGAATCATCACCCGTCAATTCAACTTGGTCCTCAAACTTACTGACCTCTCAGTATGTAGTTAGTCAGCTGTCATTGTTCCATCTAAGCACACAATTCATACTGTTAAAAGGATAGTACAACAAAAAATTTTTTAATTCTGTCATCATTTACTTACCCACTTGTTCCAAACCTGTATGACTTTTTTATTTCTCCTGTGGAACACAAATGAAGATTGTAATGAAAGTCCACTGAAGGCGAGCAGAGTTGAACCCATGTGCAGTAGCTATTCATTAAATCCCAACCGATACAAAGTAAACTAAGACTTGGCTTGACTTGATACATCAACTGGACTTGAGCATGAACATGAAACAATCACCATCAGCGGCCACAGGAAACACTAGACAAGAGACAATGAAAACATGAGGGCTATATATACACGAAAGCTGCATCCTAAATCACATACTCTGAGTACTGGAGGTACTAGATTTGAATTTTAACTTTGCAACGTTAAAAAAGTATGTTCTATATAGGATGAATGTGTGTAGAATGAATGTAATCCAGACGTACTACATCTGCCATGTTGTCATTACTATGTGACCTACCAGTAGTGATGGCAATTTCAACCAATGAACAGATCAACATGAAACTGTGGGTCCTACCTGATCTCTGATCAGTTTTATACATTTGTAGACGTTTTAATTAGATATTAGTATATAATAAAAATGAATAATGGTAGTTAATAGTCTCTTATTGGCCTGTTTAGCTGAGCCATTCATAGAAAAAACAAAACAAACCCTGACAATTGAGTAAAGAACATATAGACACTTGATAATCTTATTTGAAAGATTTTACTTTGAATAAAAATATTGTTTTTTAAAAGGTGTAAGGTTGCATTTACACTGTTCTGACCACTAGGGGTCACCGTGGAGACGGGTCTTGTATTGTTTTGAAGCCTCGACACAAGACGGCACATTTGCTTAAACTTTTTCAGTGCTCCACGAAGCCTCGATGTGCCCAACACTACCTACCAGTGTCAGTTGTGTCCCTCCACCTCCATTCATAAATCCTCTCCCGTGGCCTCACGGGATAGTAAAGTGTCCATTGAATGCACACTTCAAAATCCAGGGACTTTCGGACATAGAACTCTGTTGGCGTACTGTTTTTCACATACTATATAAAAAGGAAGTATTTGATTTCGGGTGCAGCGAAAGTCTAATGACTAACAAGAAACACCTGAGCATGATCAAGACAATGAACCACTGACAAAACAGAACTGATGAACACATGACCAAAACAACCAATCAGAACATGACACATTCACAAGGGGAGCACATGGCAGGATAACATGAGGAGTAAGGGAAGATCAACAGGAAAAACAGGAAACATGACTGAGAATTACAAAACAAAAGTCAAGAAACCCAAAACAGATGTGACAAAGATATTTTTGGGAAATAAATCTTAGTGATTTGTTGTTGTTGTTGAAAATCATTGGGGTCAGATGTTGTTTGAGCCCCAATTTTTCCTCAAAATATCTTCTGTTGAAACCCATGCTTATAGAAAAAAAAGTGCTTCTGGCGACAGTTCTGGAAAATGATAGTGTCTTACTTCAAAGGAAAATTTCCAGTAAGTGCTAAAAGTGTGTTTGGTTTTATCCGAAACTGATGAATGTGAATCTGGCAATGTTTTATTGAGCTGATTGTTGTATAGCCTATCGCAGCAGTTCAGAAATGAAATGCTAGTAAGTGGCGCTAAAAGGTTAAATCGATAATGGTAACAAAAGCAAACATGAGATGAAAATGAAGCATGTTTGCATTTGCTGAAGCAAGTTTACAAAAGCTATACAAAAGCCATATGGATCTGGTTATGTGATGCAAACGTCAAAATGTATGTAAGCAATAAAACACCAAAGACCTGCTGTATCGTGAATAAGTAACGGCTGAGGGGCGTTGTTAGGCACGACGTGAAGCGGAGTGCCTGCAACCCCTTCAGCCGTTACTTATTCATGATACAGCACTTGTCTCGAGTAACTTATTGCTTTTATAAAACGGTTACCACACAATACAACTATTAAAGCCGAAAAACATGTATCTATATGCAACTTTTATGAAGTAAAATCACTAAAAGCCTTCCTTCCGCTGGAAAAAATAGTCCCTGTCCGTAAACAGCAACAAAAGTTACATACATTATTTTGCCAATAGATGGCGGCAAAGACCGTCTTTATGAGTGAGTCAGTCAGTAGAGAAGACTTTTACATTGAAAGGAATCAAACTTGTGAACACGGAGAAGGAAGACGCAACTGACAGATGACTAGGGCACGAGAAAACCCCTTAACTGTTAAAAGGACAAGATATCTCAGCGGACATTCAAACGGATTTTTTTTATATTATGAATATGACTGACCTGAAGGAAAATGCTTTATCGACTGTAAATGCACTCGCTTACTCGATCTCTCACAATACTCTAGGCCTACTATAGCTTCAATGAACAATATCAATGAGATCAAACATGTGTTTAAGTTACTAAGAGTGGTTGCTAGGGGTGTTGTGTAGTGATACATAACAGTTGGGTGAAGCGGTCATAGCCATGTTTTATCGTGAATAAAGCACAGCTATTGACCAATCAGAATCAAGGATTGGAACTAACCGTTTTATAATAGTTTATAAATCATACATAAAGGTGTTTTGAATTCATAACATAGTATTGTGCAAGGAACCGTGCAAAAATAATTATTTATGCCTCTGCAATCATAATTTGAAAATAAATAAAAGTTATTGCCATTGAATTGCCTCTAATGATCACTTCAACTGGAAAACTGCAGTGAACTCCAGGGATAGGTAAAACTTCTGAGTAAAAATGTAGAGGCACGTTTTTCCAATGAGCCTATAAGTTGTTCTTTCGTGTTCCAAAGGAGAAAGACATTTTTGGGTGCACTGTTCCTTTAAATAATAGTGCTGTTGTTGTAACTGTACAGCTCATAATTTGAATTAATTCATGTGAATGCATTAACGTTGCACTGGAATTTCATAAAATAAAGCTACCATGACTGAACAGTAAATGTGAAGAGTAGCCTGCTGCTCTTGGATAAAGATACTATAATGAAGTCTGGCCTAATGTCCTCTTTAATTTGCTACATTATCCTGTGTAGTCACTCAATGGGGATCATTCAGGTTCACCGACCAGGTTAATTGGATGTTAACAGAATTACGCAATGCATTTGAAACAAAGACAGCCAACATGAATCCGAGAGGCTGTTTGTTATGCATTCTGTGATGTGATTTACTGTCAGCTAATGAAAAACGGCGTTTACATCGGGCATCATCATTGTTGGAAGAATGTTGTGACAGAGAGGATGTATACACAGACTCCACAACAGGCACTTTGAGAGATTTTGGTCTGATTTTATGTGTCAGCCTTCAGAATGAGTATTTTATCATAAAGGAGAAATGTCTCATCCGCTCTACCAAATCATGTCAACATTCTTGCGTATAAAGACAGAGCATTGATCCACCCCACCCGTCGAGATTCACTTATCAGGAAAATGCAACTTTAATAATATTTTATGTTGTAGATAAATGTAATTAAATAAGAAGATAATATTTCAAACGTCATGTCTTCCTACACCCAAATGGTTTCAAACACATTGAGCTTGTTCTTCAGCATTGAATTCTTGGCTTTGATACATGACATGTATTGTCACAATCTGACCATGGTTCTTTGTTAATGACTTAACTGTGTAGGACTAGTAGTCGTTGTAAAATATGTCTTGGATGCCATTATGGCCCCACTTTGGAATGTAATCACAAAGCCCCCAGCTTCTTTTGGTAGAAATTTGTCAGGGGAAAAAGACTTGGCACTGTTTCATTTAGCATTTGGGGGGATGGTAGTAGCTTCAGTCTCAGTGGCGTGAGTGCTTGACAACTGTTATGAATGCAGAGTAGATTTAGACTTCATCTTGACTTCTGACTATTGCAATGAGTCATGACACTTTTCATGAGTATGTGGCAACTGCTATTATATTGAGTGGGCTTTTTGAAGGGCTAAGTTGAAAACTCAATCATTTTTATTATTTATTTATTCACGAGGTTAAAAATCAAACCACACATCCAATGAAGCATTGCAAATTATGCAAATTATATCAAATAAAACAATGATGGTGCACTATAAAACTATAGACTTATTTTAAGTATAAAAACAATATACATTAATGCATGATACATTAATCTTTACGCCAATAGGTGCCAGCAAGTGACTGTTTTTATGAGTGAATCGTTAATCATTCATTAAACGATTCGTTCAAAACACTGCACAGACCGATCGGTGTGTGGCATCAAAGTACCGCGAGAACGATTCGAAAGCATGCAGAATCGTCCTCTCTCTAATTGCTCTCGTGGTACTTTGATGTTATACACCGATCGGTCTGTGCAGCGCCACTTCAAGTCAAACACCCCTAATGAGTGTTTTGAATAAAACAGGGCTGCCTTTCCTGAAAGCATCATAAGCATAAGTAGAACATAAAACCATGATCAACTTGATGATGCTTTTGGAAAAGGCAGCCCATGAGTGAATCACTGAATCAGTTACTTAACCGATTTGTTATTCGATATTCATTCAAGAACGCCACGATTATACGTTTGGATCCTTGTTTGCGGAGCAAAAATAGACAAAGTAACTTGTGTCGTATATATAACAACATGTTTATTAAACAGCTCAACTGAGCTCTGTTGCAAATTGCCACATTTTTCATTACCATTGTAACCAAATCTCATGACAAACTTAGGTGTTAAATATCTTTTATGGATGAAGTTGGGCATATCACCTATAGACAGAGTAAATAAGTAAAAGGCCGTGAAATGCTGAACTTTTGTCATCATAAGCTCACTCTGTCAAAAATATTAATGTTTAACAGTCTTTGGACAACAGATTTCCTTTGAAAGGTCTCAAAGTCCCTTACTTCATTATGTACGTTTCTATACATAAATGGGCCTTACATTGTTATAGAGTCAAGAACTAAATATTATGGTCACCACATACAACACAATGACGTCTCAGTCTAAACCAAAAGATTTCACTCTGGCATATTTTGTTTAGTTTTTATTTCCCAGAATGGGCTGTTCATGATTAAGCCCATCTACTGCATGTAATGTTTGTAAAAGCATTAAACGGATGCCCTTTGTAAGTCTCTGGAGCCGAACTGTTACTGGAGAACTGTGGGAGAGACTAATGAACACTTTTTTTATATACCATGGCATGCTCTGTTTTTGAACATTTGTTTTCTATCACGCAGTGCACGGTACACGCTGTGCGTCTGGCCCTTTTACTGCAAACACTGATTTCGAAGTTTCTTTCATTGTCTTTTTATCTCTCCCTTACAAGTCAACATAGTGTTTTGACTATTGACATTTTTTCATCCTTGATGAACGTAAAGTTATTGAACAGTCTCAGCCAAAACAAATCATCACACTTAACCTTTTAATGGACACACTCAGAATAAAATTACCTGAAATATATCTTTTAATAAAAATAGGTGAGAGATAAAATCAGACTAGCTTACTGCATAATAGTGCAAAACTGATAAATGTATTTTAATAAATTTTTTTAATTGTATTTTAATTAATAAGTATGTCAACGTATTAGTATTTAGTATGCCTTGTATTTAATGGAATATTCCTTTTTTTTTTTTCTTTTTTTTTTTTTTTTATAAATTATGAACTCTTGCACATCATTATTTTTTAAAAAAATGTATGTCAAAATCCAAATCAAGTCTCGCCCAACATTTTTTCTCGTTTGAGAAGCCACTTTATATTCGCCACAATAGGGAGGAAAATACTATCGCATCTTCTGCTTTAGGCCAACTTTAAAACATGGTAACCCTAGGTTGTTAAAAAATAAATTGCCATATAGAGACTATAGTGACTTTTACCTGGAATAAAACTGTAGTAATTTGCTATTAGCTACCAATAACATTGCAAATAGGGTCAGGTTGAGTTAATATCATGGCTCAAAGTGTGATGCCAATGTCTATTAAAGGGGTAAGGGGTTAAGAATGAGATGGGTAAATATTTTCATTCAGAAACCTCATGTATTCCCTGTGTTTGTGCTTTCACAATTCACAAGCTGAAAACCATAGAAAAATGTGCAAACATTAACTTGTGGCATAAACACCAATACACCAATGCCAGCTGTACTGTAATTTTCCACTACATTGTGTGATTGTTAAAACTACAGCACAAGTTCTACCAACACAGGACAATGAATGTTCAGTAAACATTCATTGTTTGACCCTGACTCTGTCTGAGGAAACACATACAATAAAAATAAAACCAGTCTGCACTCTTTGAAGAAAAGGTTCTATATTAGGATTCTGTCACCGTCACGCGATTCCCATGCATGGGATCATTTTATGGATTTAGTTCATTTTGTTTGAATTCAATTTTTATTTTGATTAAATCTGATGAATTTAACAGATAGTAAATAATATCATAATAAAAAGTTTTCTCCTTTTATAGAACCTTTTTGGCACAAAAAGGACACGGACACTATTGAACCTTGTGTGAATGAAGGATTTACTCGCCCATCTTTCAAAAGTCATGACCATTACAAGCTTGTGGCTTTTGGTGCAAAAGCAAAAAAAGACCATGAAGGATCAGGGTTTGGGGGATGATGGATTTAGGAGGAACAGAAAACAGAATAGTGTCTTGAAATCATGCCGGGAAATCCAGTCTGTAATGGCAAAAGATCTCACTTTATAGACACGTTTCTCTACAAATAAACTGTTAGGTGTTAAATTTAATTCAACTGAATGCAAACTGTGCTTGTAAATAGAAAGATTTAGTGCTTACATTTAAAAATGCAGGGTTGAAAATATTTGTTTTAAATAAAATATAAAACCTCCATCTGCATATACTTGGAAAATGACAGTACACTTTTATATTTTAACACTATATAATTTGACAAACTAAATTAGCCTTTTAATAGCATTAAGAATCTTCTCAAAAATGCTTTTAGAATGGGCTAAAGTTTTCGGTTGAATTCATTTTATGTCTTTCCATCTGTGGACTCATTTATGGCTATTTCTTCTCATTATTCTCATTATGCTGAGCTCCTATGAAGAACAAACCAAAGCAATATGTGGGGGAGGCCAAGCAGAACTGTTCCCCTTCTCAATTAATTTAAAGACTGAGGCAAAATCACCCTGGAACTTGTTATTCTATTTGTATAAATTAAAAATGATGTGAGCGAGAATGGATGATATCCAATGCCAAAGGCTCTTAGATATCATGCTAGATCGTTTTTTACAATTATTAAAGCTTGTTCACTGATATTAGTGTATAATAATTCTTTCAGGAATTTGCCTTTCTGCAATGACCTCAACTTCTTCTGGAAAACTGGTTTGTAATAAATAAGAAATGTGACCCTGGATCACAAAACCAGTCACAAGTCGCACGAATATAACAATATAGAGTATGGGTCAACATTATTCGATTTTTCTTTTATGCCAAAAATCATTAGGATATTAAGTAAAGATCATGTTCCATGAAGATATTTTGTAAATTTCCTACCGTAAATATATACAAAATCGCAGATATAAATGGACAACTTTAAAGGAGATTTTCTCAATGTTTCGATTTTTTTTTTTTTTTTTGCACCCTCAGATTCCAGATTTGCAAATAGTTGTATCTCGGCCAGATATTGTCCTAACCATACATCAATGGAAAGCTTATTTATTCATCTTTCAGATGATATATAAATCTCAATAAAACTGACCCAAGTGACTGGTTTTGTGGCCCAGGGTCACAAATGAGACAGCCAAATATTTGTGAGTTGCATGCATGTAACTACTTGGAAGTTCATTTGCTTTTCTTAGGAAAAAGGCACTGGATAGAGGATAGTATTCTTGTTTGTGTTGTGAACGTTCATCATGGCTGTCAATGTGGACACTCATTTCTTTCCTAAAATCATAACTAAGAGTAAAGAGAACAATATCATCAACATTCGACAAATCCAGGGCTTAATGCCAGATCAAGACTCCAGAACTTGATCTAGAATCGATTAATGAAAAATCTAATGAAATTATTAATTTTATTATATATCTGTAATCTGTCTTTTATTTCTTGATCTGGAATGTGTGTTTCATATTTTTAGTCTAAAAGAACAATTAAATGTAATAATTTGTTATTAAAGTAACATTCTAATTCATATATATAATCGGTAACACTTTACAATAAGGTTCATTAGTTAACATTAGTTAATGTATTAACTAACATGAACCAACTATGAGCAATACATTTGTTGCAGTATTTGTTAATGTTAGTTAATAAAATAAAACACAGCTGTTCATTGTTTGTTCATGTTAGTTCACAGTGAAATAATTAACGTTGACAAATACAACCTTTTATTTTATTAATGTATTTGTAAATGTTGAAATTAATATTAACCAAGATTAATAAATGCTGAAGAAGTATTGTTCACTCTTAGTTCATGTTAACTAAGGTGTTAACTAATGTTAATAGCCTTTATTGTAAAGTGTTACCATATAATCATAACATTTAATTTAATTCATTAAACACATTGTATGTTATAATACAATTATTAAATTAATAATAATGTTGTTCATTGCTATGTTGCTTGTAAAATTTGTTCTTCAAAATGTGTTCTCATGGACCTCGTTGGAAAATTAGCTTTTGGGTGAGGACAGAGATGACAGAAAATGACAAAAAGATTATATAACATAAAAAGCTATGGGAAAGTTATGGGAAACTCTCATAACCAATGTGTACAGTACTAATGCTTTGTCAACACACTTAAAAGCCCTCTTTTTCAATAAATACTTCATGGATCCGTCACCACTCCTCACACAAGGATATCATAAAGCAATCCAAAATAGATCAAAACAGATGATATGTTAGCAGAAGTTTCTCTGACGTATGAACACAAAATTACTGTTTGGTTTGCTAAACCACAATAAAGCCCACATTTAATCAAATATGTATTTTGATCTGAAATAGCAGATGCATTGTTCGAGATACATTGTCACTTTATGACTGCTTCTACATTCTGAAGGCTTGTGTAAGAGGTCAGGGAGAGAGCAATAGGGGTTTTGCAAAAGGGAGCATTACAGTCTTGTTGCAGCCTCAGCACTCCTTTTATGAGGGCAGCCGGCTGTCAGCTTGGCCCTGCTCTCTGGATTTGATCTGAGAGAGCAAGAGTCCATCCCAAGCCCCTTCCCCCGAAATTATTCAGCCCAGTTTCGCACGCCTTACGCCAGACCTCTCAAAAAGACAGATCATGAGATCAGCTCTGCAGAGGACGCAGTCTTTCACACAGGATCCTTTCTGGGGAAGAGGGTTTGGAGAGAAAGCGAGAGGCAGATAAAGTCGCAATGGTGCCCCGTGCTAGCGAGTTGTCAGACAGTGCCCTCATTCCCAGCTCTCACAGATAAAGACTTCCTCTGATGGATTCACTATGTCAATCACAGCCGCTCCAAAAGAGGCTTTGAAGATGCGATCAAATTCTCTTCAGGGTCATCTGTAACTGGCACTTTCCTGCGAATATGGTATTCCGCGGGTTTTTTTTTTGGTTGTTTGTTTCAATCAATAATCAAAATCCAATATGTTTCAATAATATTATAGGATAAATTTGTATTTAACATAAAATTAACCTAGCATAAAAATTGACTTTGCAAACGTAGACTGGTCAAGCTCAACCATTCAAGCCTATTGCCCAATTATCAAAAAATGATTTTGAAATAATCAAACAATGAAAAAATGATAAAAAAATAGGTTACACTTTATTTTATAGTGTAATTGATACACGTTACATGTAGTTACTGTAGTAATTATGCATAATTACATGCAATTAACCCTCAACCAAACTTTCATTCTAACCCTATAGTAAGTACATGTTAGTTAATTATTATTACTCAGTACTGAAATGTATAATTACACTGTAACACTGACATTTTAAAATAAAGTGTTACCAAAAAAAATGTATGGAAAATATAAATAGTATCTACAAGTACAAATCCACATTTGGTCCCAAACAAGCCAATATTTAACCTAAAGCTTAAGTGAGCATGTTTACTGTTTCCACTATTTGCATATCAATGTTCATTCAATGTTTATTGCAAGAAAATATAGTTTTAAACGCTATTTGATGTGTATTATAACAGGGTTAATAGAAATGCAAAGCTCCTATAAAATTATTAGATAATTATTAGAAATAGAAATGTGAACATAATAATATGGTGCGGTTAAATCGATTAATCGCATCTTACATAAAAGTTTGTGTGTGTGTATATATATATATATATATATAGCCTATATATAATATTATACAGTATATTTACTAACTTTTATGTTAGATGCGATTAATCAATTTTACAGCACTATTACAAATATTTTGTATTGTTAAGCATTTAATATTTTAACAATAATAATATTTTAGTTGAATATATTAAGTCAGGGTTATGTTTCCCTGTTTTGTTCATGTCTGAGTTTCACGTTCCTTTGTTTAGTTTCCATGGTTACGTCATTATTAGTTAATTGGTTTCAGCTGTGTGTCATTTATGTTCAGTTTGTTATTTAAACCTCACCCTTGCCTTCACTCTTTGTCCAGTCTCTGTTATGCTGAGATGTGTTTGCTTGCTTTTTGAGTAAGAATTAAGCGTATTAGTGTTTTGTGAGAACCTGAGTCTTCTGTCTTCTGCTTCCCTGCATGCATCGTATTATTAATTAATATTAATAAATATGAAATATTTATAGATTACATAAATGATATATAATACATTACTATACATATTTTAATATATAAAATGATGTATTACAAATATTTATATTTCATATTTTCTGCTAATAGTTTAATTGAGGCGTCTCAAGGTCAAGCGACAACTTCAGTCGCCACATCCCCCACTGTTCCTTATCAACAGAAGGACACTAGCGCTATCAGCCTATGGAAATGAACAGCTTTGGCATTTGAATGTCAGGGTGATATAGGCAGATGTACATTATAAAAGCCGTTAGCCTTGGAGAAGGGGGTGGGGAAACTCTTGGCAAATTGTCATGTAATGCAAAATGGGTAGGTGATGATAAAGTCAACTCGACTGGGACTCCGACAGAGGTCAAAGAAGCTAAAAGAAGATGAGTTTGGGGCCGTGATATCCCCTCATTTCCATAGAGGTAGTCTCTCAGGTGACATCAAATACAAATATCACATTCCCTCATTAAAGCAGCAGGCCGACCGAGAGAGAGTTTGGCTGCTTTGTCACACTCTGGGACAGACATGAGAGGATAAAAATGTGTGTTATAATCTCTAAATCATGATGTAGGACAGAAATTTGCAAGCTGCTTCCACTGACTTGCTTTACCACAAATTTGTTGCAGTCCTGCATAAGTGTTGTTTTTATGGAAATGCATTTAAACACTGTGGTCAAAGTGTCATGTTGGACTCCTTTCCCATATTGCACGCTAAGGATCATTTACTGCGGCTGAGCTCGATGCGTTTCGCTAAAACCACAACAGTGAATGAAAGCCACCTAAAACAAAATGACCCATGCAAAAATGTTTTTCCCAACACATTTTTCCTTTATTGTGAAATCTTTCTTGTATCGCCAGAGCTTTGTATATTTTTAAATGACTTTTGAAATGTCTGTTCTAACAGGATATTTGAATTTGGGTCCAAGTGAACAGGCAAGGAATATAAACTCTCATTTACTTAAAATCCATATGTTTGTCATTATTCATGAACTGCCAACATTCATAGAGACTCACAGACTGCTATAAACAAACAACGATCGCACCAACATTCAGATTCTGATTTCATTAAAATGTGAAAACATGAAAGATAAACAGTATTTCAAAAATATACACCACATTTGGTCTGATGATCATCAAACATGTTTCAGATCAATCAATATCAAGCATTTCCAATGAATTTAAACGTACATTTTTGTTTTGCTACATCAAGTGGCTTGACTAGTCCTTTGTCAATAGTAATAGTTGCTCAAAATGAGTGACTTCCTTTTGTTGGGAGTTTTGAACTGGTCATCATATGCCAGTGAGGTAGATTGTATTTGATTTCAAATGTAGGAAAAAAATTGAAAAATGCTGAATGAAAGGGTCATTTACGCATTAGACTTGATGATATGTTACAAAATCTTTCTTTAATAAGCACAGACTGTGATTTCTTCTTGTTATACTTCTAATCATTTAATTAATTAATTTTTTTGACACTTTTTGGCCAACCGATATTAGGTAACTAAAAAAGGCCAAGCTCACACAACACAACTGTCAAACTCTTCTGTTGTTATTATTCTGTACATCTCATAAACAAAATCTGTTGACATACACTACTGTTCAAAAATTTGGGGTCGGTACGATTTTGTAATGTTTTTGAAAGTCTCTTATGATCATCAAGGCTGCATTTATTTAATCAAAAATACAGTAAAAAATATGGAGCTCCTGAGACAGTGATGGGGGAAAAAATTATATGTTTATGCTTTTGCGTTCTCTGCAAAACTTTGTGTTCGCGCACAAAATTTTTGAGTTCTTTGCAAGTGAATGCCAAAGCATTGAAATATATTTCTTTCACCACTATGTCCCTTTAGGGTCTCCCTAAAAATACAGTATTATTGTGAAATATTATTCAGCTTTAAAATAGCTGTTTTCTATTTTTATATACTTTACAATGCAATGTATTCCTGTGATGGCAAAATGTCCTTCAGAAATCATTCTAATATGCTGATTTAGTTCTCAAGAAACATTTCTTATTTTTATCATTGTTGAAAACAGTTGTGCTGCTTCATTTTTGTCGAAACCATGATGCTTTTTTGGGGGATTCTTTGATGAATAGAAAGTAAAAAAAGCTTTTACTTAAAGGACAAGTTCGGTATTTTACACTTAAAGCCCTGTTTACAGATCGTTTCTGATGAAATAGAACGGTTAAGATTAAATTTTGGACAAATGCTGCTGTCCCGAGAATTTTAGGTTTCTTTCGCTTTCCCCCCCCCACTAGTAGACTGGGTGTATAGGTGCACTCGAACACTCCTTCCTAAAACACATTAAACTTTCGTTTACAAAGACGTGAAACTCACTGAGTGGTCAGGGGTGTTCACTGATATGCTCACACAAAAATCGCTGCAAAATATGCTTTCCAACAGGTTTTATCGTAGTTTTTGTCTCCTCCATTGACTTGCATTGGATGTGCTGTGAGGTACGGTATTACTCCGCGCCGGAAACTGAAATGGGGTTCAGGGGTTGTTTTCTTCTTCTTCTTGTTGTTTTTTTTTTTTACGGTGGATCGCAAACAATGAAATGCCAGTGGTTTGCTTGCAAAGGTGCATTATCGCCACCAACTGGGCTGGAGTGTCTATTATTCAAGCTCTCAACGGAAGAAGTTCGGGTGTGAGGCGTTTGGAAAAATAGGTCCACAGTTTTACAACGAATGGTAAAACACCTGTTGGAAAGCATATTTTGCAGCGATTTTTGTGTGAGCATATCAGTGAATACCCCTGACCACTCGGTGAGTTTCACGTCTTTGTAAACGAAAGTTTAATGTGTTTTAGGAAGGAGTGTTCCAGTGCACCTATACACCCAGTCTACTGGTGGGGGGGAAAGCGAAAGAAACCTCAAATTCTATGGACAGCAGCATTTGTCCAAAATTTAATCTTAACCGTTCTATTTCATCAGAAACGATCTGTAAACAGGGCTTTAAGTGTAAAATACCGAACTTGTCCTTAAGTACAAATATTTTTGTCACTTTTTGTCACTCTCTTTGTCACTTTTGATCAATTTAATGCATCCTTGCTGAATAAACATTTCTTTCTTTCAAGACCTCACAAAATCTCAAAGGTAAAATGCTGTAATGTGAGCTTGTTAAGCAACAATTCGTTCCACAGACAGATGGTCAATCTGCATGTTGCCTTGCGACACAGAAAGCGTGATTTTTTTTGGCGTCCTTTTGAAGTATTTTTGCTGGCCAGATTTGATCTCAATTATTCATTATTATGTTCTTTAGAGAACAGCAATATCACACTCACATTTGCGCTTCTGTACTGAATCACAGATATTCAATACACCAGCAATCTTACTTGTGCGATATCACTTGAATGGCAAGTAAAAGGAATTAACCACGTTTTACAATTTTCTTCCATTATTGCAACAGAATCTCTTCAAACTGGCCTCTTTAAAATGCCCACACATTGGTCCTGAAGTTGATAAATGCTTTAAAAACGAATCACATATCATTAAAAAAAATCATAAACTCCACTTGAGAGAATCAGCTCCTGATCTAATCACGGTAGGATAAGAGATGATCTGAAGAAGAGGGGTCAGCAGAGAAGCCATGTGACTGAAAGAAGAACGGCCAGCACTGGGGAGATGTGGCTGAGAGAAGAGGAGCCGGACTTTGTGCGGCAGTGGTCTTTGTTTTGGCCGATGCACGCGGCGTAGGCCATGACATGGGGAATGTAATGCTGCTCCTGGACTCCATGAAGAAGATGAGCCATGGGGCCTTTGGAGAAGATGGCCACGTCTTCACCGCCGTGAGTCTCCGAGCGCAAGGGAACGGCAGACTGAGCCAGATAGTTGTTTTGCTCTGAGGGCAGAAGAAAGAAGAGTTGTCATGATATCAAAATGACGTTTTTTATTGTAATTTGTTCATATTAATCTTAATATTATATTAAAATTAAATTACAATTCATATTAATTTAATATTTAATAAGAAAAATTACAATTAAAACAATCATTTCCTTCAGGCTACATACTATTGTTTAATAGTTTACTTTGTTTAGTAGTTTACAATTACTATTTAATATTAATTGTAATTTAGTTTTAATGTAAATGTATTCATTTATAGTTATTCATTTATTTCTCTTAATTTTAGAGAATTAATACTGTTAAGAGAAATAAATGAATAGTTCTATTTTTATATAAAAACTTTAATATTTATGATACACCTTAGTTTAGTTAAATAGTAATATGAATATTAACAAATCAAAATGAAATGGAATTCTCAATGATTAAGAGAAATAACTGAATAATTATAAAAAAGATTATTCCAATTAATATTAAGTTTAATATATTAACATTAAAATGAAAGCAATAGCATGTAGACAAAGCATTTCTCAATAATTAAGAGAAATAAATGAAGTGTTATATTAAAACTAAATTAATATTGAATAAAACCCTACTTTATTTAAATATGAATATTAACAATTAATTTCTCAGTAATTAAGATAAATATATGAATAATTATAGTTAAATTCAAATTAAATTACAATTAATATTAAGGTCAATTTATTATTAATATGATTATTAACAAATTAAAATTAAAACAGAAGTATGTAGCCCGAAAGCATTTCTCAGTAATTAGAAAAAATTGATTTTATTATTGAGCAATATAAAAATCAAAATAAATAATAAAAATCACTTCATTTTTTGAATAATTCAAGTCAAAAGGTATTAAATAACACAGAAAAGAAATAAGAGCAGTGAGTTTTCTATATTGCTGTTTACTTGTCAATACTCAGAACTACGGATATAAAAAATTGGTACAGTTCCATTTGTCTTTGTACTGGAATATTTGACATCCCCAGAAGAATGTCAACAGTAGGGATGACAATGAATTTTTCTTCATTGCTTTTGGATTGTGTTCTATCAGTGAAAACAGAAATTGAAAGAGTCAAACCTATGCTGTGGAATAGTAATGAGACAAACAGGGAGAGAGAGTGATGGGGAAGAAAATGAGAGAAAAGAAGCCAGAACCAAGCCAGAACAATAGCCATAATTCTATGGCTTGTCAAACATATAGAGAAAAAGTAAGAAAAATGGGTGGTGGGAACTGAGAGAGATTCACTTTACTATCATTCAACTAGATTTTTACATCTGCTCCATCTCTCTATCCATGAAGAAAACCCAGAATGCAAGGTTTTAACCTTTACTGCAATGAAACAGGATGAGAGAAGCAGATCCACAAATCTAATGCGCTATATTCCCACTTGATTTCTAAGCAGGCTTTTTCCATGTCCTCAAAATGAATTGTAAGCATTTCAATCCATCAAGATTAACATCAGAGCTGTATTCCCGCACTTATTGTATGGAATGTACACCATCTGGAGTATAGGCTTTTTACATTATGTTTAGTGGCTATGTAACATGGCATAGAACAATTTAAAAAAGTACATCATCTCGGTTATGTATGTAACCCTCGTTTCCCTGAAGAAAGGAAAGGACGTTGTGACGTCGAACTTGACCGACTGAAAGGGAACCCAGCATTCCAAGTCTCCCAAAAGTAGGTCCCCGGGGCAGAACCAGGAAGCGATAAGCCTGTAATTACTTACCGTAGTCCACAGTTGAGACATTTTCTCTAGAACCGTTAACCAACTTGAACCCTGGGCCATTTCCATACAGAATGGATGTGAAGGGCTTCTGGTCAATATCACTCACAGTGGGGGCCAAACCTGTGGAAATGATATTGAAAGCTCTGAGTCTGGGCCATAAACCACCAAGAAATCACTAGGTAATTAAAGTGCTCCCAACATGCCTTGAGCCTTCATTGCCTACCAAAGATTGAGTTCCCCCGTGGTGTGTAGCCTCCAAAGCTGAAGACATGAGAGTGATCAGCCGTGACGACGGTTAGCGTGTCGTAAACGCTGGTGAGGAGATCAGCTCGAGTAATGGCCCGATCCATTTCCACGGCCTCGTGTAAGGCCTGCTTCGCTTTGCCCTCATGGTGTCCGTGGTCAATGCGCCCACCTGGTCAGAGGTCAGAGGTCTCATATAGAGCATGTAGACATACATTCATTCTGTAAATATCTTTCACTTCAGTAGATGAAAGGGTTGTTATAGTGCCTGTACCTGACAGCAGCTGAGCTGTTATAGTGCTGCTTTTAAAATGCATTCAATTAATTTTAAAATATTTAATAAGTGGTTGATTTTGACATTGTCACATTGTATATCTATGAGCAAACTGGGGAAATCAACAGATGAATTTGAATCAATTATTCCAATTAATTTATTCAACTCTGTCACCATCCAAATGTTTAATAAGATTAATATTTAAATACTGCAGTTTATACTACGTTTGTAGTTCAGTTATATAGATTTGTGTAGCTGTGTAGTGTTTTTATTTTTCTTATTTGTTTTTTCTTTGAATTTTAATTTTTTTTTATCTTTTTTTTTATCACCGTCTTTGCTGTTTTCATGCTACATAAATACTGCATTTATTAAATACATTTTAAACTGGTAATATAGTTAAATATTTAATTAAAACACACACAAACATACTATATATGTGTGTGTGTGTGTGTAATATGTATATATTCCTCCAGAAGGAAACACAATACATTAAGCTGAGGGGTGAAAACTTTTGAACAGGATGAAGATGTCCAAATTTTTCATATTTTGTTTAAATATATATACACTCACCTAAAGGATTATTAGGAACACCATACTAATACTGTGTTTGACCCCCTTTCACCTTCAGAACTGCCTTAATTCTACGTGGCATTGATTCAACAAGGTGCTGAAAGCATTCTTTATAAATGTTGGCCCATATTGATAGGATAGCATCTTGCAGTTGATGGAGATTTGTGGGATGCACATCCAGGGCACGAAGCTCCCGTTCCACCACATCCCAAAGATGCTCTATTGGGTTGAGATCTGGTGACTGTGGGGGCCATTTTAGTACAGTGAACTCATTGTCATGTTCAAGAAACCAATTTGAAATGATTCGAGCTTTGTGACAGTGCATTATCCTGCTGGAAGTAGCCATCAGAGGATGGGTACATGGTGGTCATAAAGGGATGGACATGGTCAGAAACAATGCTCAGGTAGGCCGTGGCATTTAAACGATGCCCAATTGGCACTAAGGGGCCTAAAGTGTGCCAAGAAAACATCCCCCACACCATTACACCACCACCACCAGCCTGCACAGTGGTAACAAGGCATGATGGATCCATGTTCTCATTCTGTTTACGCCAAATTCTGACTCTACCATCTGAATGTCTCAACAGAAATCGAGACTCATCAAACCAGGCAACATTTTTTCCAGTCTTCAACTGTCCAATTTTGGTGAGCTCGTGCAAATTGTAGCCTCTTTTTCCTATTTGTAGTGGAGATGAATGGTACCCGGTGGGGTCTTCTGCTGTTGTAGCCCATCTGCCTCAAGGTTGTGCGTGTTGTGGCTTCACAAATGCTTTGCTGCATACCTCGGTTGTAACGAGTGGTTATTTCAGTCAAAGTTGCTCTTCTATCAGCTTGAATCAGTCGGCCCATTCTCCTCTGACCTCTAGCATCAACAAGGCATTTTCGTCCACAGGACTGCCGCATACTGGATGTTTTTCCCTTTTCATACCATTCTTTGTAAACCCTAGAAATGGTTGTGCGTGAAAATCCCAGTAACTGAGCAGATTGTGAAATACTCAGACCGGCCCGTCTGGCACCAACAACCATGCCACGCTCAAAATTGCTTAAATCACCTTTCTTTCCCATTCTGACATTCAGTTTGGAGTTCAGGAGATTGTCTTGACCAGGACCACACCCCTAAATGCATTGAAGCAACTGCCATGTGATTGGTTGATTAGATAATTGCATTAATGAGAAATTGAACATGTGTTCCTAATAATCCTTTAGGTGAGTGTATATATATTTCATTCAGCACTGCCCTTCGGAAGCAAAAGAAGATGCTTACATGTTTCCCGAAAGACAAATTAAGTACAATTTAATGCATCGTGTTTCCTTATGAAGCATCAGTGAATGTTTGAAACTTTTTTTAATAGGTGTGTTTGAGTTCCTCAATTGTCCTCGGTGTGAACAGTCACAGCTGGAAAGGGTTTATGTAAAAGATGCTGAAAAACTGAAGAATGTGCAGGTCCTAAAGGATTTTTCTGCAGAACATTGGGCAGTTTAACTGCTCAGGACAAACAAGGGACTCAAGAACAACCATCACAAAACAAAAAAGCAACACAGTATGAAGAATCAAGGGTGTGTAAACAGATACATTTTTATAAATTCAGCTATTTTGCAGATTCTGCAAGGTGTATGTAAACTTTTGAGCACAACTGCATATAGAGTCGTTTAAAAAGTAGCTTCCCCAGCACTAAAAAAAAAAAAGCCAAATAATTGATACTAGTTTAATTAGATGTTAAAATGACCTTCCGTTGCACATCGGCGGTCTAATGAATAGTGATGTACACTATATTTTACCTTCCACCAGCAAGTAGAATCCACGTTCATTTTTTTTCAGGATCTTAATGGCCACGTCTACCATCTCAGTGAGGGAAGGGTCGGCTTCTATGTTTCTCTCAAGCTCATAGGACAGGTCTGCTGGCTCAAACAGACCTGCAGCGCAAATAGAGCAGGAATTCAGTCAAATATTGGGTTAAACTTTATTACACCTTATTTTACAGTGTCCTTGTTACATGTACTTATCAAAGAAATAACAGAAAATTATGCATAATTACATGCAACTAACCCTCACCCAAACCTTAATCCAACCCTAACCCTATAAGTACATGTTGTTAATTAATATTACTCAGTACTTAAATATATAATTACACTGCAACACTGTACAAGTGTAACCCTTTATTTTAAGAAGACGTAGTTACGGTGTACTTACTCAAATAAGTACTGAGTAGTATTAATTAACTACATGTACTTACTATAGTGTTATGTAAGTGTTAAGAGTTTTGTTTAGGGTTAGTTACTTGTAATTATGCATAATTGTCACGATTTGGTCTTGTTTTGGTCATTTTTCATGTCATTGTCATGTTTCTGCGTCTTGTCATGTGATTCCCTGTTTGTCATGTGATCCTGCCATGTGTCTTGTCATTGGTTAATCGTCTGTTCATTGTTCACAGGTGTCCCTTGTCTTATCATTAGTCTGTGTATTTAAAGGGGTGGTATAATGCCCTTTTCACAAGATGTAAAATAAATCTCTGATGTCCCCAGAGTGTGTGTGTGTGAAGTTTTAGCTCATAATACCCCACAGATATTTTTATATAGCATGTTAAAGTTGTCACTTTTTGAGAGTGAGCAAAAACGCACCATTTTTGTGTCTGTCCCTTTAAATGCAAATGAGCTGCTGCTCCCGGCACAGTGGGCGGAGCTTCAAGAGCTCATGTCTTTTTACCTCGCACAGACATGCACTGAAAATTTCAAAAACTTTTAGCCTTTTATGTTCAAACCGGAGTCAGACAAAGGTGGAGAGACTCAAGAAGAACATGTAGACAACATTTCTGAATGGTTAGTTGATGAATTTATGTGCCTTATGTGTTATCTTCTAGTCATTGATAAGCATATTCTGTCATGATAATCTATAAATTGCGTTCCCGGGGACAGGGTTTATGTAAATTTTAGAGTTGTTGATGTCACTAACCCCGGGAGGAAGCTTGTGTAGTCACTACCAGCCGTTTGTTGTAGTCCTTAAAAAACGATTTCTTTAAAAGCAAATATCTCCCTTTGCTTTGAACTTTGAGCATTGCAACTTTGCACATGTTGTTTATGCTCAAACAGCAACATTAAACACAAACTAAAATTAAAAAAGTGAAATCATAATCAACCACCCCTTTAAGCCCTCATGTTTGCCATATGTCTTTGTCAAGTATTGTTTCCTGTAGATCTCTGTTTGTAGTCTATGTTCATGTTCCTGTCTTTCATGATCTGAGTTTTCATGCCACGCCATGTTTTTGTTTCATGTTTGATCTTGTTTGTAATAAACTGCTCCTGGGCTTTCAATAAGCTTGCCTCCAATGGATCCCAATGTTGCAATAATTTACTGTAATTACTATAGTAAATACATGTAGTAACGTGCAACTAAGTCACCTTAAAGCAGGGGTGTCAAACTCAGTTCCTGGAGGGCCACAGCCCTGCAGAGTTTAGCTTCAACCCTAATTAAACACACCTGATCAGCTAATCAAGTCCTTCAGGCTTATTTGAAAACTGCAGGTGTGTGTGTGTTGAAGCAGGGTTGGAACAAAACTGTGTAGGGCTGTGGCCCTCCAGGAACTGAGTTTGACACCTGTGCCTTAAAGGGATAGTTCGGCCAAAAATTATATTTAACCCATGATTTACTCACCCTCAAGCTGTTCGAGATGCATATGTCAATCATTTTTCAGACTAACACGTTTTCAGTTATTTTAGAAAATGTCTTAGATCTTTCAGTGGTTATAATGTGAAGCTATGGGGTCCACCTCCTTCAAGTCCCAAAATGTGCATGCATCCTTCACCATCTGCCGTGAACGCGCGTCGACCGTTGCCGGAAGCAGGATATTTTCATTTATAAAGTTTTAAATTTGTATATTTTTACGACAAAACCGCACGGATTACCCTCAGAAGGCCTTCGTTTATCCCCCTGGAGCCGGATGGATTACTTTTCTGAAGGATGCATGCACATTTTTGGGACTTGAAGGAGTGGACCCCATAACTTCACATTATAACCACTGAAAGATCTAAGACATTTTCTAAAATAACTGAAAATGTGTTCGTCTGAAAAATGATTGACATATGCATCTCGAACGGCTTGAGGGTGAGTAAATCATGGGTTAAATATAATTTTTGGCCGAACTATCCCTTTAAAATAGTGTCACCAAACATCATCTCAAAAAAGGTCACTTAACCAGAATGTTTATAAAACTCACCCAACAGATAATCCACATTATTTGGATTCAGGGAAAGGAGATCCTTCTTGTTCCAAACATAGTAACCTCTCTGATTACACAAAGGTTAAGAGAGAAACAACAAATAGGTTAGAGAAATAGCAGTACCATCTTAAATTTAGATGCTTTACAGAATGTATAACAAAGCTTTGATCCAATATCCTGCAACCAAATCTCTGTAATCCAGTTTCACAACAAGTACAAATTGTCTTCATTTTTTATTAAGTGCACAGTTGTAAAGCCTGCTTTAGAGGCCTCAAGAGCTTCAGATTCAGGGAAGTCAATAAAGAGGGCATCATCAAAAGAGCACAAATACACTGCCAGAGTCAGGCAAACACAGAGAGAAAATAAAAAAAAGATTTGTCAGCAGAGGCATAGCGTGGAATCGTTTTTTTTTTTTTTTCTGAAATGAATTGAACATGACATTGTAAATGAAAAGATGGAATGAAGTGCCCTGTTTTTCCCTTGTTTCATCTTTCACCTTATCCTTCACTCTGTCAATCCACTCCCCCACAAGGTTCCTGCCATCTTTGCGTGTACCGTTGTGTTTCTTGTCTCCTGGGTATTCCACATCTGGTGTGTTTTTGGGGTACATATATTTCCGCCCACCCCCCATAATAACCTGCCCATCCAAAATGAAGAACAAAAGAAAAACATCACACATTTATTGTACACACTGCGGTCTAAAAGAAAATCCAATTTAAACAAAACAGTTTAAGATGTTGAAAATGTAAAAACATTATGATGTTAAATACAGTAGAAATATTTGATTCTGCACTATTAAAATGTATGCTGCTAAAATAATTTGTAATTAATAGTTTAAATATTATATAACAATAATATTAATAATAATAGTTCTTATAATTATTATTAATAATGACATATTAATAATAATAAATAATGTTACTAAAATATATCTAATTTATATAATTAATTTTACAATATGACAATTATATTAATAATAATAGTCACAGTAATTATAATAATAATAATACTAATTATTATTATTATTAAATCATGTTAATAAAAATATAATTTATTATTATTATTACTAGTATCATTATTATCAATGATTATAATAATAATAATACATTTTTAAAATATAAATATTATCTATAAATTATTTTACCATATTTTTATTATATTATTATTAATAATAACAATAATATTTTTATTTTATTTTAAATATTTATTATTATTAAATTGTATAATACATGCTTAATGATATTTTACGTTATTTTATTATTATTCGTTTTTAATACATTATTTGTTTAAATATTTATTGTTATTATTATTACTAATATATATTAACATATACCATGGTGGAATAAAACTAGGCAAAGAAACACAATATTAACAGAAACAGATATTGAATGACCAAACACAACACTATATAAAACCAATTCATAAAACTGGGGGGGAACTCATGAGAAAACTCACATTAATGTCAGGGATATTTTCAAAGAGTTGTCTGGCAATGTCTTTGCATCCACTCTGCAGTGCTTCAGCTGGCATTTCCCCGTCTGAATACCAGTCCCGATCTACACAGTGGGCATACGCGGCACTCGGAGTGGCATGGTTCACTCGTGTTGTTGTGACGATTCCCACTGATTTGCCTGGGGAAAAATACAGATAGGTGCATCTGTTAATTGTTCCTGTAGAGACAAGTCCATCACTATATCTATATTCTAGTTGATTACTTGTTTTTTCCTCATCTATCTACTGATTAAATGACGGATTTTTAATCAACAGACTGACTTGCAGAGTATGCACTGCATCAGCTTAGAAATGTTGTACCGGACAAGGAAACAGCTTGATTTAAAGCCATGTTGTCTGGCTAAGGTCAAGCAGTTGTATGGTACACTATTTTAATGCATTCTCTGAACACAAGCACCCAAGTGAGAGAGCATTTTCCCCTGTACTCACATCAGGTCAGGTTATCAGTTTGACGCTGATTAGACTGTCCGCCTTTTAAACCTCTCAGCTGGATTTTAAAATGTTTATTCTGGTCATGTTGTGCAAATTCCACTCGGCTACATTCACCTCTACCTTCAGCGGAGGACTTCCGTCTTATGAAACGCTTCATTTGTTTTTATTTTCAACATGAAAATAAAATATGAGAAAGCCGCCTGCGTGCTGCGCTCATCAGTCAAACTGTCACTCTTCTCATTCATTCCTATTACTTCAGATAAGGACGTGTTGTTCCACTTTCTGAAATCCTTTATCTGCTCAACCTGGGTTTTTTTGTGTGCTAGTGTCACCTTTGTTTCTCTCATGCAAAAATAAGCTAATGGATTGCTAGCAAAAAAATGAGACCAGAAACAAATAACCCATCTATATTCTAATTACAGTAGAAGTCGGGACAGAGGCATTATAGCTGCTGTATGAGAGGATTCAACAAAGCATCTCACCTGAGTCTTTGGCCCATTTAAGAATAGAGGTGACCTCGTTCCCCTGAGTGGTGTTGCACTGGGATCTTACAGATGCTGCGCTCACTCCAACCGTACCCTCGTTGGCTTTGACCCCACACAGATATGCCGTGGCAGTGCCTGCACTGTCTGGTACCTGAGCATTTGTGTTATATGTCTGGGGAAAAAACATGCACAATTTTAATAGTTGGAGGGATTGTTTCACAAGAGCACTTAGTATAGGTCTATATTTAGCATTATTATGCATTTAGCATGATCATAAACATCCACAATGGTGAATGGTTTTTATGAGTCATAGAGCCCTATCTTGCACCCAGCGCAATTGACTTTGTACACCGACGCATGTTTCATTCCTATTTTGCACCCGCGCAAGGCGCGCTTTTCCCTCCACAGAAGCACGTCGCTAAACTAGGGAATGAACTTGCGCTCCCTGGGCGGTTCAGCGCAAAAAAGGAGGCGTGTTCCGGCGCAAACAATCCCTGGTGCTATTTTACTGTTCCATAAAACAATTGCGCCACTGGCCAGAAAAAACCTAGTCTAAAGTCAGTGGCGCGTTGCGCGTTGTTCATTATGCTATTTTAAGGGCGCATGCTTGACCATAATGTATAGCGTGCACAACGCGCATACACTTTGATTCTCTAATCTACACAGAAGCAGCAGTTTTCATTTTTGCAAATCATATTATTACAAACGATAGATAAATAGATAGATAGATAGATAGATAGATAGATAGATAGATAGATAGATAGATAGATAGACAATTTATTATAAAAGCATACATCTAGCTTACACATTTACCTATATTATTATATACCTGTTTAACCGAAGCTAATTTGGGTGTGTTTCTCCATCCCCAATGTCACTTCTCTCTCTTTTACGGCCCTGACGAGAGCGTTGCTCTCCTCGGCTGTGAACCGCTCCTGGCACGCGGCAAATCCGCCGTTATAATAGCAATACGCCAAGGAAAAAGCGCGTCTGCTCTTAAAGGGAATGTGAGATGATGCTCTGATTGTTTTATTTCACGTTACGCCCAAACCACACCTATGAATAATGAAGCTACTTCAGACCAACCCATTTTAGATTTGCGCCGGGTGCAAGAGTCATTTATCCCGCCGGGAAAATAGCAACAGCGCCGAGACCCGCCCACAAAGTTACTTGCGCTTTGCGCTTTGACACTTGCGTTTCAGATCGTTAAAATAGGGCCCATAAAGTCTAAAACCACTTGCATTTTTGTGAGTTATCTTGAGTGCGGAGTGTGGTGTTCGGACCCTCGCACTTTGGTCTTGTTTTATTTCGGTTCTGTGTCGGATTCGGACATTCATGCTACGAGTGTTGATATTCTGTTGCGAGCGCACAGGATGAGTATTCACTCGTTCTCTCACGCTCTATCTTGCAAGCGTGTGGTTTCGAGTTGGCTTGGGCCGTACGCTCTTCTGTCTGCGTTTGTCGTTGTGTCCGGTCGGTGTGCAGAGGAAGAGGAGAAAGGCTTCCTCCATCTTCCAAAATCTGGTGGTCCTAGAGCTTCCTGCTCTCCCCAATGGCCACAGAGGTCACCCCCCCAAACTGCTTGACCTGCCGGCTCCACCCAAGCCTTCTGCCGTGACGGTTTCACCCAAGCTACATGTACTGTCCTGTGCCCACTACATCAGCTGTGTCTCTCTTAGAGCTGTTATCTTTGTGGGGTTCTCCTTCCTCACCCAATGCCCCATATCTTGCCAGAGCTTGACCAATCTGGTGAGATTATTTGTCCTGGATTGATTGTCTCGCCTGATTCCAGCCGGCCCTGCCCTGATGTGTCTGCCTCACTTTCTCTGCCGATGATCCTTCTTTCTAAAATCTCCCCACTGGATCTATCGGTACCTTGTTAGTCTTGTTAGTTTGTTATTTGTTAGCTTGTTGTTAGTTTGTTATCTCCACCATGGCCTTCCACTAGGACTCCATATAAAGTATAATACAGAAGGCTTTATTGGATTAAGTGAAAAATGTACATAAAGCCAAAAAGAAAAACAGCTGAATAAATCTAGGAGATAATAACTGACCATAGTTCACCATCCTCACTTTTAATAATGGTTAACATCTGTGAAAAATGAGAATCATCATCCCAGAACTGTGGCTAAATCAAACTATGATTTAAATCTGTTCTCTGTGACCCGCGGTGGGCGACAGCATGGATTATGAACACAAAGGAATGGCATGATGGGATTACAACACAAGGGATGTACCTTAGAGAGGGCAACATAGGGGAATTTGTCCATCTCCAGTTGGGTTTCCTCACCGCTCAGTCCATTCATTTGACCCTTTAGAATCCGTGCTGCTGTGACCGTAGATATACCCATACCTACCAACAACAAAAGTTGCCATGATTAAGACAGACTATTTTTAACAATAATGGTTTCCTTCAAGCACCATCTGTCATGAATAACATGGTCTCTCTGTACCTGAGAAAGGAACAAGCCATTCTCAACTTAATTCTTGAAGTTTATTCAGAATAGTGAGATGAAATGACTACTTGTCATTTAACAACCTGCTATACTTAAAAGCACAAGGACCAAATTAAAGCAGGCCTACAGTTAAAAGTCTCAAGCTTGCAGAACTGTACAAAACTTTATAAGAAGAAATGTTCAAAAAGCACAATCACATTGAAAAGAGTTCACAGAGTCTGTCTTCAAACCTTATACTCGTAGAACGCTTAAAATGAAATTCAAATATTACACAAAATGTATTTACTGCAATGTGTTAATAATGCATTAAATGAGGGTTGTGGCTTGAGTTGCAACTATGAATTGAAAACGTATCTGAAGTACTCTGAACTATAAAAAAAGAGCAATTAAATTTGAGTACTCTAAAAGTTTATGCAAACGCTTATTAATTTACCTTGACATCTTATGTAAAATATATTCCAATCTTCAATAAAACTATAACTTGAAAAGCAAGTAATCATTAACTCTTATAACCCCAAGATCAATCCTGCCAGCATTTTCACAGTCAACCGGCAAATTAAGTTATAATATTATATCCATGTGTGCAGTCTGAATTGAATGTGATGAGATGAAAAGACTGTGTACTGCAAAATAATGGCAATATACTTTTTTATTGAGTTGTCCTTGCGGGCACATAACAATGCTATCAGTGTAGACCAATTCATGAACAAATGGCTCTTTTAATATGTTCTTTTTTAGTGAATGAAATGCACACAGTGTGCCGATCCTTTTAATGTATCCAAATCAGTTACCATTTGAAGTCAATCCTTGAATGAACTTAACATCACATGATCATGACTCCAAATGATTTATATCATCTACAGAATGACAAAACATATGTGAAACTTCAGAAGTCTTTTCTGAACTTGGTTGGCTGATCTCCAAGAAAATCATAAGACACATTGTCATTTTAATAATCTTAATGCATGAACCAACAGGTCAACTGATCGAAATGCTTTAGTATCTCTATTTCAACAGTCGCTCTGGAAAATCCTGCATGTGAAATCATCCTTTTTTGTAACTGGTATGTGTTTATTGTTGTTGTGGAATAAACCAACATGACAGTGGTTGAACTGAGGGTTCATAAGATATATTTTTTAGGTTTTGTCAACTCAGGTGTTTTATACCAGCATTGCTTTCCTTTCACAGGGACGTAGTGTACAATAAGCTAAATTATTTCCAATAAATATGATGATTTCTATTGTTCCTGAGATAATCTTCAGTTTTCAACCAGAATAAATCAAACTGCCTCTTCCCTCCATCCTTTTAGTGCCCAAGCTCACTTTGAAACGCATGGCGCTTTCAAATTTGTCCAGAAGAAACCTGACGTTCAACCTGACATTCAACCTGACGTTCAACCTGACGTTGACTGTGGTTAATTTGCTTATTTCTCATTAACTTGATATCCATCACTGCCCATGTTAATGCTTAATTTTGAAGCAGGTCCATACTTTGTAACGGTGCTTTTAAAAATATTTAACTCTTTTTGTTGGACCTAGTATTGCACAAACAGTTTTCAAGGCTTGGTTAAAAAAATCTAAATCAAAGTGGATTGATATTGTTTGAAAGAACAGAAATTAAAATTAATTTTAACTTACGGTCCATACTATAACCAGACAAATATCTCTTGGTAAAGATCCACAGGGATCCATGGATGGCGTGACTTACCATCACCAAGAAAAAGGATGACGTTCTTGGCAATGTTCTTGTTGAGCTCTTGGAGGGTCAAAGCAGATTTTAGTGAGCGCTGAGCCCAGCCCTTCCAGAAATCAGGGTCCTTCTCTTGTTCTACAAGCCGTAAGAAAACATGTTTATACGTTTGCCCACAAATGATAACACAAAACCAGCAAAGATCCTCCTGCAAAACAAGATAATGATAATGGCCTTAGACGGAAGTCCCCATTTAGGGATGATGAGTATGCAATCTCTCTCTAAACTAAACTGAGCTGAATATATAACAAATGCTGGACAAGAACAACAACTGAATTTCGATTTTCTGCATATCTTCTTCTGTCCACATAAGCTTCTTAAACCCGCAATCACGTAAATGAACATATCTGGATCCATCTGACCTGAGGGTCCAATCTTCTTATAGAAGTTGTCGTACATTTGAAATTAGTTTTATTCTATGCCCATACTTGGAGCAAGGTCGAAAAGAAGACTATAGACCTTCAGTTAAATAAACCTGGCTTGAGATGGTGTTACACTATGTATGACACTATGACTCTCTATAAATCAAAGACACTTCAAGCAAACTATAAGGCAGGGCTCATTCATGTTCCAAAAGAGCTACTTTCCTGCAGAGTTTCATTCTAAACCTGCTCCAACATAAATGTTTGTAAATATCCTGAGGTTTTCCAGAAGATCTTGACTAGCTGGTTCAAGTGTATTTGATTTGGGTTGGAGGTAAACTTTCCTGGAAGTTAAATAACCAGGAACAGGGTTTAGCACCACTTCTATAATGTGCATAAGTATCTTATTCATTTTTAAAGAGACAAAATGCTTATCATTGCAGAGAAAAAGTATAAAATTATGCCATTGTCCTATCTAATACAGGCAAAAGGCCAATAAACAAAAAGTATCTTAACTGACCTGGAAACTGAGGCTTTGCCAAACCTTCCCAAACCAGGCAACCGAGGATAAGGAGTGCAGCGACCTTCATTTTGTCACCGTTTGCAGAATAACTCACGTTCCAAGGATCTCAGAAGACTCTGCAGTGAAAAAAGTTTTAGTTAATGCTAAATATTTCTTCTATTCCCAATTTAAAGTTCAGAGATAACTACAAGTAAGCCGTTCATATGCTGATTTGAGCTCTGTGTCAGTGTATTTGTTAGAGCGGTCTAACATAATAATATTGGCTCAACCAATGCCGTGAGTTTGGGGCGGAGCTTCCTTTCTCCAGCTATTATAGACCTCCTTGATTTGAAAACAATCATTATTGTTGCCGTTACGTTTGGTGACAGAAATGACACACTTCATCTTTAAGCACAGAAAACAACTATTTAACATCCCAAGACTTGTTTTTTCCATTATAATATTATATTCATGTGTGAAAACAACTGAAATAAGAGGACAGATTGTTTCAGCTGGGGATGTATGTCACAAAAACTGATACAAACAATCATTTAGTGCCATATTTGAACATTAATTTGAGAAAAAGTTCACACCTGCATTAGTATTAAGCCTCTCTGTCTTCTACTCTTTAGTCAAGGTCACTTTAACGGGATTGAGTGCCATTGCACACAGTGCTTTAATAGCCATGACAAAGCTGATTAACTGGACACCTCGGTTCTAAGGCACAGGACCGCACGATTTCTATTACGAACACACAATTCCTCAGCTTACTTCACATCCTTTTAATGAAGTCTTTAGTCATTGCGCAGAAAACATCAATCAACATCAAAGCCATACATTCATTCAACCTATACATTGCCCATGCTGGAGCTTTGACCACTTGGTGTTTACATTTGTAAAACTGGGGGAAAAAAAGCCACGTAAAACATTGAAATACTCAGCTATAGGGTTTACATAACCGTTTTGGTGACACTTTATATTAGGTGTCATTAACTACTATGTACTTACATCAAAATTGTTAGGTATTGTAGGAAACTCAGACGTGAAGACCAGGAGACTCTAAAGGAGCTGTATTTTATAGGCATTTGGTGGATGGTCCTTAAAGGTATGGACTTTACACACAGCCTTAGTGACCACTAAACAAAAGCATCTAAAACATTACAGAAACTTACACCTGGCAATGAGAGATTAAATCATTAAAGATTAAATCAATATCACTTATACACTTGACTCCCATCAAAGAGGAGAGAACTTAGAATAGAAAACACAAATGGTTAATTGTTATTACACTGTCTTTTAAAATTATATTTCCACAGTATACAATGCTTCTTATTGTGTTCAAGTTGTATTGCAAAACAATTTAGTGAGAGGCTTCAATAGTGGTGCAAAGGTTCAATAAACTCACAGTTCGGATCATATTACTGTTTTTGAGTCAGGGACCAGATCATTTTTTGGATCAGCCAAAGAAATTGAGGGAAGGGGGGTAATATAACTTTGCTTTTCATTTATTACATAAAGCCCACTTTAAGTACATCGATACCACAGCAAAAATCTTGTTTTTAATAATTAAACATTATCAAAGACAAGTGAATATTCAGTAATAATGTTCATTTTAAAAATTAAATATAGTTAATTTTTTAATTAAAGATGTGTTTTGTTGTGTGATTAACAATAATGACCTAGCAGCAGATATTAATAGGCTGCTGTCACTTTAAGCGCTAATGAATGAATCCAATATAATGATACACATCTGATTTCTTTCTCAACTGTTTAGGTTCACTTATGACATTAAAATGACTGTGTTTACGAGAATACCAGCAGAGATGGGTTTTTAACATAACTTTTTGTGTATGTGTCTGTTCAAGCACAAGGAGACACGAAAGAGGAATAAATTCGGTGATGAGCCTCAGTTTATGCGTGCTTCGGGTGCGGGTTTTCTTTCGCCTCTTCTTGTGCTTGAATGGTTTAAAATCACTTAAATGTGTAAATTGTCAAGAAAAAAAAAAAAACTTACAAATAATAAACGTTCACTCTAAGATGGTTAAACTTAGCAATTAATCCGCGAATCTGCCGAACCGCGGGGCCTGGTCAGTAGGGATCACGGATCAAGTGCAACCCAAGGTTTCAAGGTATGGTTACGTTTAAGGATGGGTTAAGATGTAAGGGACCAATATTGGTCCAAACCCTTTGGTGTTTGATTATAAAACAGTTCACTACCCTAAAAATCAAGAGGCCAACAACCAACCAAAGCAAGTCATTTAGAACATTTGTTTCCTGTGTTATAATCGGCACCATTGCACAGCGACTTGAACCAGTAAACTTCTAAGCACCCCCACTAGTTCTGGTTCTGTTCCAGAGAGATTTTACCATGACTTGAGGCTCATTCACAAGCTCGGTCAAAAACGCAGTGGGGCTCCAGCTGGCACTACTCTTGAAGCTAGTCTGCAGGTGAAGAAACACAACAGTGCCAAAACACAAAGGAACAGCAAACCGGAGAACAAAGTTGTCAACAAAACAGAAACTCCTTCTCGATTCATGGCATCTGAATGTAGAGATGTTATTCTCTTGGAAGAAGAAAAAAAAATCACATCCAAAACAGAAAAGGAAAACCACCTATCCTTCCAGCACACTGGCCTGAACTACAACCGCGAATTAGAGCTGCAAGCATGTGCTCAAGAGGATTAGATTAGTGTTATTACTGATGGAGACAATCTTCCTTCATGCCTTCATCTTACAAAAAGAGACTTTACATTATTCATAGGAACATTAGTGAATAATATATTCAGACCTATCAAAATCAATGCTTTCTGTAGGACATTTCATCATTTCAGACAATTTCATGTCTACCCTAGAGTGCCATCCCACACCAAATCAGTTATGTTGTTTTGTCAGAACCTGTCTTGCTTTGTTAATGCCAGTAAACCCCTGAAGGCATAACTGCAACTCAATCGCTCTAATAAACAGGAACATTAGATCACATCACGTAACGTGAATTGCATTTAACTCTAAACATCCTAGAGGCCATTCGATCACAGAACATCAAACACTGACATAAGAATTTTATTAGGCTGTACATCTTGGTAAACACGACAAAACAAAACAAAATTAATCTAATTATGCTGATGAGTCTCTCTGAACAACAAACCCTTTTAAAGAAGGGCAGAAATTTTAAATGTTCTCAAGTTTATATAAACTGAGGCTGCACTGGGCTTTCTAATGGTGCTATTGTTACATCTACAACTACATTAGTATCAGTGCATACAAATCAGTCAGGCACATGATCAATAAAAAGCTAACAAACTCATATTATGTCTGGGAAGCACTTAGGAAGTTGTCAAACAAAACCTTTTATTCCTGTCCCCGCATCGCATTGTTTTCTCTTTATGCTGTTTCTATTTTCCTTCTAATTCTGTTATGCTCTGATTTAGACAAGAAAACCTTTTCTAATAGCCAACAATCACAAATATGAGAAAGCAGAGAAAGACAAAAGTGAGGCACAAGGCTGGAATTCATATTCACAGACCTGTCTCAACAGTTTGATCCCTCGTCCAAACTTTCTAAAGGAATGCCAACAGAATTTTTTATAATAATTTGGAACCAATCATAATGAGATCAAACAGGAATCCTTGAAAAATCCAAATAAGATCCTACTAACTTGAACTAAAATTCCTATTTTTCAGGTTTTTCATCAAACATGATTTTATTGGATTCTTAGATGCCTTTTGTTTTTGTTTTATCCAGTTGGGATTGTTTCCAAATTACAATAGAAATTCCATTCATTCAGATCAGCCAGGAAAAAAAATGCAATGGTTTAGTAGGGTAAAACTGCACAGAAAAGTGAATTTGTGCCCTAAAATGATGTAAATGAATACATTAAAGAACCATTTCCAATCCAATATACACAAAGTGTAATATACTTGGTGTACATAAAAAAATGCATCTCTCCCTATGTAACCTCTAACAGTATGTTGTTTTTTCTTTAGACTGGCCAACATGCACTTAGACTATTATGTTATTCATAAATAGATTAAAATGCAATTCATATAATACAATTACTTAAATACACCTCTTTAATTAACATATTTTTAATAGGCCAACTTTTTTTTGCATAATCTTTTAATATTGATTCTTTAAAAGTGATGAAGTGTATAAAATATAAGAAAAAACTTCTGACCACCAAATCAAAGTCAATGAGATTTAACCAACACGCAGGAAGCCATTATACTGTCATGTGACAAGGACACCATAAAACAGGACCCCTTCAGACCTTAGGGAAGGTGTCAAGGTCATTAAAGTTTTTTTTTAAATATCACATATTTACAGCCCAAAAACTTTGTAGCAAATATTTGTGCCTTAAAATGAAAGTATTTTTGAGCAAGAAAGGTATTTTAGTACTTGATTGATGTATGCAACCAACATGAATGAGTAGCCTACATTTCTTCTGCTTTACATATCTCATGTCTGACATTTATTTTTCATTAACCTATATTTTGTCTTGCTTAGTCAGATGCATTAATTCTATGTCTTTACAGTTATAATCGTTTTCCCAGGACCCCTGCCACTCTACAATGTACCAGTGTCTCGTGTGCAGTGCATAGACGGTGCAGTGATGCACAGAAAAGCGTTTCTCTTTTCAATTACATCCTTTTATCTCTTGAGATAATATACAATGTAGCCATTGGATGCCAAAAATGCGATTACCGCTCGACAGAACAGGAAAACCATCAACATTTCCCACATCGCTGGAGCGAGTCATTGTGAATCGCGAATTGTTTAATTGCAGTAAAGTTGGAAGAGTGACTCACCGTTATACAACTTGAGATCATTCACAACGCAACTTGTTGGATTGGTTTGAATGAATAACAGCACAACTCCCCAACTCTTCCCCGCGTTGTCATTAGAACTCCAGTCACATGAGGCGGTGTATGAACAGAGTCATTCAGCAGATAACCAGCGCTATAAGTGATAATACTCACCCCTGTGCTCGTGTTCTGTATCCGTGCACCTCTGAGATTCCAGCAACACAGGACTCACGTTCACGTACAGTTCTCTAGTCGGGCTTTTATAACGCTACACAAAGCGTCAGCCCAGGAGAGAGAGAGAGAGAGATTGAGAGAGAGACCCCCGGTTAGTAGAGTCCACTATAATTAATAGCGCTATCTGAAGCGCGAGCTCCTCCTGTTGATAGGAGCCGTTTGAGTTGAAGAAGAACATCATGTAGGATATTCGATTTGCAGTTTTAATTTTACCTCGTACATATCTCCTCTTTCATTCCTGCATTTCTTTATTTGCTTTAAACAACAATATTTTGAAAGCAGCAGACATGCCAGATTGCAGATTCACTTAAGAATTAAGCAATGTAAAAGTAATGAATATTAAAGGTTATATAATATATAAACCTAAATAAAGGTCAAGTGGTGTATCAAATACACTAAAAACACTAAAACGTACATAAGTTTTTGGAAATTCAGTTTTATCGCAGTAATTTAGAAACTAAATAAAATAAAATAAAAAGCTTAACTTACAGGGAATGGGGTTATTAAAAAGAAAAAATACATATAACAACAAAGGTGCAACATAATGTGCACTCATTACCTAGAACTCATTATAAGTGTTTCATAAGGCAAAAACAAAAATAAGCTTACAAACAACAAGGTCTAAAGAGACTTGATGTGCTAATGATGTGTCTAAGGCTTGCATTTACCTTACATTACCTCTAAACTTTCTACCCTGACTTTCTAAACTTCGTTGACATTCTGATCAGACTAACCACAAGATGTCACTAAGAACGCAACAATGCGCTTGATTGCCCATCAGAGAACTATCTCGCTCATTGAAAGTCTACGACTGGTAATCGGCTGGCCATTGACCCTACATTACTGTGGGCATTTGCTTCCCTGTGATTTCCAGCTGTGAAAAGTCTAAAGACTCACAATAATCCACATAAACCTCCTAATAACTTTAACAGCGCAATTTTAGCGATAAATAGGCTACTTAAAGATTGACATCATGTTTACACGTGAAGGATGAGGTCATTTCCGAGAGGTTTTGCGTAAAATTAGTTACTAATACTGTAATCGCTCAGAATGAACTAATGCAGACATAAAAGCTGTATTTTTCCTGATAATCTCTTCTTAAAAAGTATGGTATTTACTTCATGAATGAATCATTTATGTGAACAAGTCTTCCGTTTGATTCCAATGCATTGACTGACGCTTTATTCGGGCGCATACTATACTCTTAGGCTAGCCTACTACTTTTACCATATCTTTCTATGGCAGAAATACTAAGAGTTGTAGATATTTTGGTTCCCTGTTTTCGAAAAAAGATGGACATTAAGAGGAAACCAATGTTCGAGTGCAGGCTGTGAAGGAGCATTTCATTGTTTGGGCCTGCTGAAACAGAATGGATCAAAGGTACACTACATAGACTCTCTTTTAATCATTCTTGGGGATTTCAATAAAGCAAATCTCTCCCATGAACTGCCAAAATTCAGACAGCATGTTACATGTCCCACCAGAGGCTTTAAAATACTGGACCACACACACCACAATAAAAAATGCATATCACTCTGTCCCATGTGCTGCTTTGGGGCTCTCTGATCCCTGTCTAGTTCATCTTATACCAACATTCAAGCAGAAACTGAGATCAGCTAAACCTGTAATAAGGCTAATAAAGCAGAGCGGGATTTACAAGCCTGCTTCGTTTGCACTGATTAGAGTGTTTTTGAAGCTGCAGCCACAGGTCTGGATGAGCTCGAAGATACCATAACATCATAGGCTACAACAGTTTCTGTGGGGATACATGCATTCCTATCAAAACATTCTTATAATTCAATAATGATAAACCATGGTTTACTGGGAAACTCAAACAGCTTCATCAGGCCAAAGAGGATGCTTACAGAAGTGGGGATACAATCTTGAATTACCAGGCCAGAAACAGACTAACAAAGGAGGCTAAAAGAAGATACTCTGAAAAGCTGAAACACTTGTTCTCAGCCAATGACCCAGCATCAGTCTGGACAGGTCTGAGGAACATCACCAACCAACAATGCCCCCACGATCTGGAGAATCAACAACTTGTTTTACTGTAGGTTTGAAAAGCCCAGTCTCACACCCCACACCAGCTCTGATCTGCACTTCACACATATACCAACACCTACAATCCCCCTACTGCTATTTAACCTGCAGTGGAGGACGTGAGCCGGGTGAAGTTCTCTGCTGCTTCAAACGCTCCACTATCATTCCGGTCCCCCCAAAACAAAACAAAATCACTGGACATAATGACTACACACATGTCGCTCTCACATTTGTGGTCCTGAAGTCATTTGAGAGACTGGCGTAGGCCTTGCTGAAAGACATCACTGGACCCTTGCTAGATCCTCTTCAGTTTGCCTACAAGGTCTGTGGATGATGCAGTCAACATGATACTGCATTATATCCTGCAACATCTTGACAGACCTGGACTTACGCAAGGATCTTATTTGTGGACTTCAGTTCAGCTTTCAACACCATTAGACCAGATCTACAAACTTACCCAGCTTTTTGTGGATCACCAGCTTTCTGACAGGTATAGGCATCAGCTAGTGAGACTGGGGAAACTCATATGCAGGACCCTCACAATCAGCACTGGTGCTCCTCAGGGTTGTGTCCTCTCCCCACTGCTCTTCTCGCTGTACAAAATTGACTGCACCTCCAAAGACCCCTCAGTCAAGCTTCTGAAGTTTGCAGATGACACCTCAGTCATTGGCCTCATCCAGGATGGTGACGAATTTGCATACAGAAAAGAGATCAAACAACTGGCTGTCTGGTGCAGTTATTACAACCTGGAGTTGAACACGTTTAAAAGAGTCAAGATGATAGTGGACTTCAGAAGGAACTGCTGTGGAAGCATTGGAGTCATTTAGGTTCCTGGGCACCACTATCTCTCAGGACCCCAGAGATGTGTCAGGATAGAGCATTACTGACAGACTGGGAAGAGTTAGTATTTTTGAACATTGAGCATGAAAACAAGACCCCAAAAACTAAATCAAGAAGTAAATGGCCATAATAAGTCCTATTTAAAGTCATACAAGTTGACATTGATGAAAAAAATGAGTTCTGCAATGACATTTGTGGGGAAATGGTTATGAACACTTGTTTTGGAGTATATTAGTAGATTTACTGGTTCTATTTTGTTTAATAAAGAACAAAACAACTTGTTTGTGACTTGTTTCTAGAGAATCGCTTAAATCATGATTCAGTGAAAGTGACATGACGTGAAGGCCAAGTGTAGTAACCCATACTCAGAATTTGTCCTCTGCATTTAACCCATCCAAGTAAGTGCACACACATTAGGAGCAGTGAGTGGTGAACACACACACACACACACACACACACACACACACACACACACACACACACACACACACAAACACACACACACACACACGGAGAAGTGGGCAGCCATTTTGCTGCAGTGCCCGGGACTCACTAATGCTCAAAAGGCTAATATTAGTTTACCATGCTTGAATCTTGTTAGTGAAATATTTCAAAAGACTTGAATCACTGAGCAGATCAGATTGTGCAGTGACTGAACTACTGTTAAAGCTAAAACTTTTCCGTTTAGGTCTATTTATTATAATAATAATAAAAATAGCCTGCTAATAAATAAAGAAAAGGTAGGCTACATTATAGTTAATTTTTAATGAGAACAGAATCTGACACAAGCGTTTATGGTTGCAATTAGATTATTGTAAAAAAATATAAAAAAATAAAAAATAAAAAAAAGATCATATTGCACTACCTGACAAGAGGTTCATTTAAAAAAAGAAAAAAGAAAAATCATTCAATTCTTTCTGTAGGTGCCCATCGACCCTGTTTTCAGTGCTGGGCAGCCATCAAAGACCCGCCCACAGCTAAAACGCAATTGGTCAGAAGTAGAGAGTGGGAACCTGCTTTGGAATTTGGTTGGTTGACTGAAGTTACTATTATAATCCCGACGGTATATCTTGCAGTTAAACTGTAGTGTACGGCACGCTATGTCGAGTCAACAGGGGAATACTGGCTTGGAGTAGTTTGTTACACCCGAAAAATATATATAATATAGTAATTACACCAGAAAGTGGACTGCTGCATAGGAAAGAGAGAGAGAGCCTAAACATAATAGTGGTAAGGAAACGGAACTTTTCCTTGTTTGTCAAAATAACAAATGCTGGAATGTTATTGCATTGCTGAATTAGCTTAAATATTGTTGTATATTTTGCCGTATGAATTTGACTACAGTAGGTAGAGCTGTATAAATGTAACAACATTATATATAAGTAGGCTATAACATGTCTCGTCTTTCTATCTTTATTATTAAACCTGTGAGTCTTTCTGTCATAAAGACAGATCAATTTAAAGATTGTGTGCCTATCTGGAAACTAATATTACAGATCAGTCCCTGTTGATAATGGTAATCACTTCTATTTGTTCTAATACTTTGTTACATTACTGTTATATGCTGCATTAAGTCAGTTCCGTGTGCTGCATTAGTTTGAATAGAGGTTACTTATTACCTATAATTCATCATGAGTGTTTCCGTATGGCAACAGTCACATCTGCACGCAGATCAACAACAGGGCTGTAAACACAGGCTGGCTTGTAACTCCTTAAGTCTTTGAGTCTTATGTTCTTTAAATAAAAAGATTAAGTTTAATGTTGATGTGCTTATGAGCAGCGTGCATCAAGGACATACATTTTACTATACTGGTTTAGGCCTAGCCTATATTAAATAGGCTACTGTTGATCAAGTAATAGCAAACTTGGTTACCAGCTTTTCGGCCTAAATCCAGACACCGATTACAAGCTGTGCATTGACTGTGACATCATGTTTAGACATGTCTTGCACCATTTCCTCTGGAGATTAAGTTGTCCAACGGTTGAAGTTTTTATCTGTAGTGTAATTCTAGAAAGGAAGACAACACCGGGGAATCTCTGACACCAGAAGTTGTGACCTTTGTCGTTATCATGAGACTTCATGTTGTCATAATGTTGTTCCAGAGCGGAGATCAGCATGTTGTTGTTGGTCCTCTCGTCTGTATATTTATGTCTTCGTAAACCCTCCTTCATTCGGATGGGTTTCTACATTTAATAACACATGATTATGTCCTAACTGTTTCTGTTTGAATGATATTTGACACATTTGACATGTGTGATTTACTGGTTTGTTTGGTTATAATTGGATCAGAGGGAGCCAGACTCTTAAAGGGATAGTTCACCCCCCCAAAAAATATGAAAATTCTGTCATCATTTACCACCCTCATGTTGTTTCAAACCTGTTTGACTTACTTATACTTGACTTAAAAATAAAAAAAACAATCAAAATAAAATACTTACTAAATAAAGATGAAATATTTTAAAGTATGCATGCATGTCATGTCTTGTGACTATTAACCAACACCAGATAACTGTGAATGTTGTTAAATCATTGGCATATTAACATAAAATCTCATGCACTACTGAAAGTAAATATTTAATTTTTTTTTTTTTTTGTCAGCTGACAAAAAGAAACCCTCTAACCTGCTTTAAAATCCTGTCAGATAGGCTAATTTGACTTCAGACCACAGTCCCCAAAATGTTAGTGTCTGATCCGAGTGTAATTTGAGATCGTAAATGAAACACTTGCTACTGAAAGTATTAATGGGGTGAGGATGATACTTACCACCAGGGAAAGTCCTCAAATAAAGCATCACAACACTCAGATCATGTGTCAGTGTTACTAAGTATCAAACAAGCTTTACTGCTTTACATAAAAATAAACACCTGAACTTTGATTCTCAGATTATTTTTTATATTATATGAATTATGTAGAATGACTTGTGTGAAAATATGTGTTATAAATTGGCATGTGAACAGAAATTAGGCCTCATCCATGTCACTGATTCAGATGTGGAATGAAATGTGCTTTCTCTCTCACACATACTCTCAAATAACGTGCATACGCATTCACATATTAACACAGTGACAAACAAATGCTTTACTCATACTAGGGAAATGCTTTCGTGCCTTATACAATTGGACGGTTCACAAGATCAGTGGCGAATTTCTGACTCTTAGCTGTGGTTCACTGCCTCACTGAAAGGCAGCATTTGAGACATAGTACAGGAATCTGGGCATATTTTGTATTGTGTCATTTACACCGTGTGACTTTCCTTTTTACCGAATCACATTCTTTATGAGCATGGAAAATGCAGGAATTGATCCCAGATCAGCTTTGTGTAAATACTAAAGCAGGGCAGGTTATAGGAAAGAGGCTATGAATCCATCACCACTTTTGATAGAATCAGCACTCATACTATTCTGTACACTTGCACCTTGCTTTGACCTGGGGCCGACAGATGGTTGAGAAAACCCTCAAGGCAAAGCCCTAGACCGGATACAGGCAGGTCTCTGAGCCTCCAGTCAAACTTTCAGTGAGTCATGTCATTGGAAAGAGACGTAAAGGGAAGACTCCATTGTCATTGCCGGTCGCTGACATGCTGCTGGCTGCTACATGTCTGCACATCTGCTGGGGCAGACCCGCCAGGAAAGTGACTATGAGTCTGTCTTTGGACAGAATTATGCCTGAAGTAGCCCATAAAACCCAGGAAGTGACATAACTTGAACCCTTTCCACAGCACAGCAAATGGGACGACAAATAAATAATCTTGTTCCATTTTCTCGATTTCCATACCATTCAAACATTTTACCAAAGTGATTGTAAGAAAAATGACCAAACTATTATATTGTTTCAATTATGGGAAATATATACATTTATCAATATCACAAACCAAGCTAGCTAGTGTGCTTAATTTAGGCTAAATTTGCAACCTGTTAAACAGTCTGTCATTTTTCTTTCTTAAATTGTAATTTTTTTACACAAAAATAGCAGAATTAAAAATTGTATTTAGATGTTTCAAATTTTGCTACAACAACAAATATATATACTGTATATATATATTATATATATTAGGGGTGTCGCAATATACCGGTATTGACGATAATCGTGATATTCAAAGCATGAAATATCGACATCGTGTTAATTTAGAGCAATACAATACACCGGTATTGGCGATATTGGCGTTTTCTAGACGCAGCGCTCGTCCGCGCCCGCGCAGCTAGAGTGAAACACTCTGGTCCACACCCGAAAAAAGTAAGCTGAGCTCGCCAATATTAACAACAGAGTTCTTCGGCTTCAAAGAAAACAGCACCTTAGAGGTGTTCGCACACCGGACGAGAAGCGCAGCGCCACGTCTTTAAAATTCGAACACATTCTGTATGAGAATACACACACCGGACGAGAAGCGCAGCGCGGTTCTATTCCGCGTCTGTCCGCGGCGCCCAGCAACGGCTCAGGACCGTGTTCAAAATCCTGCCGCGACACAGAGCGCAGAAAAAAGTGTTCAGATCACAGACTCAGCAACTATTGTATTTAATTGTAGGCCTACAGTATAATCATAACATAGTACAGACATTATCTCAATTCCATAATGTCCTTAAACATAATGATATTGCTGGCCATAAACTGAGAAAGTGCGTGTCCGGTGTGCAATACCTCGAGTTGTCATAGACGCGATGCGGCTATTATTTTACTAGTCATCATGGAATGGGAAACGTGACATTAACTGTTAACAGGGGGTTTCTGTGTTCATATATTTAATAAAGGGTGATTATAAATTAAGAACCCTGTTTTCTTTACTCATCTTATTTTTGTATTTGTATTTGCACTTGATTTTTTTATTCAAATCTGCTATCTGCATGACTTTATTGGGGCCAGTGCAACAATAGGTTTAAGAGCTTTTCAGTTCTTCAGGAAACCTTCAGACAGTGTTTTGCTTCAGTTTGAAACCAGATAAACTTCACATGCTTGTCTTCCTTCACAAAAATTTGCCATGGATTGAGTACGCAAGAAGTAAAAATGCATGTGCCTTGTGTTTATCAGTATCCTTATGTTTGTTGGGTAAAAAAGAAAAACTATATAAACAAAGTAAAAATTAATTTGACTGATAACTACCCCTAGATTCTATAGATATCGCGATATATCGATATCGTGAATTCTTTTGGCCACAATAACCGTGGTGTGAAAAATCTAACATCGTGACAGCCCTAATATATATATATATATATATATATATATTACAAAATATTATATGATTGCATGTATGATTTAAGTATGACTGTGACATTAGGTTGGGAGAGCTAAACAATCTTGAAGCCTTTGGCTATAAATTCTTTTATATATATATATATATATATATATATATATATATATATAAAATGAAGTATTCTGAGTTCGATGAAAGAATCATTTTAGTTCAAACTGTATCTCATAGTTTCCAAATGACATGACAAAATAGGCCCATAATACGTTTTCTGTAAATGCCAGAAAGACTTGTGCTTCCCGCGTTGGAAGAAATTCAGCCCTTTCTGTCAGTACCCTCATTTGTTAATCTCCCGCCCTGTCAGGGTCATCAAATGACAGAACTTTACCCCTCTGAGGGCGTGAGAAGTACGTCTGGCCAGCAATTCTATACAATATGCTAACTGTGCATCCCTGGGTGTGATTCTTTTTGGACTGGTCATGTTGTGCTTAATATTTTACAGTTCTTTAGAAGGAATGAAACTCTGAATTGTGTTTTATGTGCCTGGTTGAAATGGGGTTTGGCTGAAAGTGAACATATTTGTTTGCTGTTTGAGTACCACTGCTGACTCGAGCTGTTCAGATGCCACAGAAGCCTCATAGACTATTGGCTTCGACAAGACCGAAGACAATTGGTCTTTCATGAAGCCAGATGTCTTATATTATCTTTTACAGAAACAAGTGAAAAATATGCATTTTCTTAATGTCTGAAATCTTTTCATAAAATTAATCAAATATTATGTGAATTAATTAACTTAATGATAAGAAAACCCCCAAAATGAATACAGTGACAACAAAGGCAAAGTCACTGGAGTGAAGAAGAGGAAGCAAAAGCATTTTTAAATGCTTTAATATTAAATAATGGTAAAATAGTTGTATTATTATATTAAATAATATAAAAATAATAATGTGATGAATTGACGTAATATTGTAAAATATTTTTATATTTATGAATATTTATATTTAATTTAAATATGCTTTCAGTAATGTCACAACATATCTTCATAAAGAAAAACATTTTTATCATAAAGCATATATGGAAATTAATAAAAAATAATGTGTGTGTGTGTATATATATATATATATATATATATATATACAGTACCAGTCAAAAGTTTGGAAACACTACTATTTTTAATGCTTTTGAAAGAAGTCTCTTATGCTCATCAAGCCTGCATTTAAAAAAACAAACAAAAAAAAAAAAACAACAGTAATATTATGAAATATTATTACAATTTAAAATAATGGTTCTCTTTTTTTAATATATTTTAAAATGTAATTTATTTTTGTGATGCAAAGCTGAATTTTCATCAGCAAGTACTCCAGTCTTTGGTGTCTTATGATCCTTCAGAAATCACTCTAATATGATGATTTGATACTCAGTTATTATCAATGATGGAAACAGTTGTGCTGTTTAATATATTTTTTTGGAATACTTTTTTCAGGATTCATTGATGAGTAAAACGTTAACAGCATTTATTCATAAAAACAGCATTTATTCAAAATAAAAACATTTCTAACAATATAAATCGTTACCATCACCTTTTATCAATTTAACGCATCCTTGTTGAATTAAAGTACTAATTTCTTTTAAAAAAAATAGTTATTGTTCCCAAACTTTTGAACGGTAGTGTATATTGTTACAAAAGATTTCTATTCTAAATAAATACAGTACTTTTTAACTTTTTATTCATCAAATAATCCTGAAAAAAGTATCTCAGGTTATAAAAAAATATTAAGCAGCACAACTGTTTCCAACATTGATCATAAATCATCATATTAGAGTGATTTCTGAAGGATCATAAGACACCAAAGACTGGAGTACTTGCTGATGAAAATTCAGCTTTGCATCACAAAAATAAATTACATTTTAAAGTATATTAAAAAAGAGAACCATTATTTTAAATTGTAATAATATTTCATAATATTACTGTTTTTTTTTTTTTTTTTTTTTTTTTTTTTAAACTGCAGGCTTGATGAGCATAAGAGACTTCTTTCAAAAACATTAAAAATAGTAGTGTTTCCAAACTTTTGACTGGTACTGTATATATATATATACATATATATTAAGAGTTCAGACTGGGACAGCAATATATGACTGTCATACTTAGAAAATGACTATTCTAATCTAGGCTGCTGAAGAACATATAATGGGCGTGACCTTGTACAAGTCCCGCCCTCTGTCCTAGAAAGTCCTATTGGTTGGATTGAAAGAGGGTGGGAACTCACCTCTAACAGTTTCCTCCCAGTTCTAAATGAAAGCCTATTGTGGAATGCACACATTCTCTCTTACATGCGTATACTCACACACCCTCACGTATGTTCACCAAGGTCCTCTCTTCTTCCTGTTTTTCACAAGTTCCTGCCTTTATGGTGACGCTAGTGTTGTCGCAGGCTAGAAGGAGTCAAGCTTCCCATGAATCCCTTGTTTAGGATTCCTAACTAGGAGGGCTGCGCTAAGGAAAGCTGAGAAGAGAGGTTTGAAATCTCTACACACGTTTGTTGTGAAGACCGAGCTGACCATGCTTTGGAGCTCATTTCCTTGGTGTAGCTGACGTTGGGGGGGTTGTAAATGTGGCTTGGGAGGAGGTGAAAGCAGGGGGTGGAAGAGGAAACCCCATTCACACACAGATCAGAAGCACTCTGACACGCTGAGCAGAGAGAGCCTCCTCTAGTCCTTGGGGACGACTAGCTTCACAACCTTCTCCTGATGGAACTCACGAGAGTAAACATTCCCAGGATTCCCAAAAGCTGCTGAAACACCCTCGGAAGAGGAGATTTGGTTTAGTTATGGAATCACTGAGGGAATCTATTCTTCATTTGACCTTTCAGATGTCTAGTTACAAACGGGCCACACTGGATGAAGAGGAGCTGTTGGACACCGACTCCGATGGGATCTACCACACCTCTACCATACCGGTGAGAGTTAATTTTCTTTAACTTTTTTTAGAACTTATGCTTCTTGATGTACGTGTATTGGAAAAACTAGTGATCCGTTTGCTTGGTTCTTTACCAAACGTCTTTACCAAGTTACTTCCTTGTGCTTTTCATTTCAAACATCCGCTGTGTGTTAGCACTGTTGTATTCAACTTTCTTATACTGTTAAAAGCTTTTTTCCCCAGAAGTGATTCTTCTGTTTGTGTTGTGTGAACACGCCTCACACTTCTGTTTACATTTAATAAGTACACCTTTTTTTTTTTTTTGTAAAAGTCAATACAAATGCTAGCTCAAGTAAAATAATGTGCATGAACATTTAGAAATTATAAATTGTACTTGACATAATGATAGTTAAACAAGATCAACAAATGATTTGGAAGGAATTTATTTGATAAATTCGGCAAAAACTGTAATATTGTGAATAACCTTTTTCAGTAACCTTTCATTTCGAAGTTAAACGACTAGAAGTCCAAATATGTTCTGGTCTTTTGTTTCTCAAACCAGAAATTCATTATCCTTTGACCGTTCCTAAAACATTTTCTCTGGATCATCGAGAGTATTAAATGTTCTGGGTGCCTTTTATTGAAAACATTTCACTCTCTTTGTTTTACTTTCTCCCTCTGCTCTCTCTTTTGGAGAGAGACTCGAGTTTGGCATTAGGGCTCATTGAAGCCACACAAAACATACGAGCATGCATGTTACCTGGCATGCATCCAAACTAAGTTGAGTAATTGCACAGCTGGGCAGTTGGCCACTAAAAGTGACTTTTGAACTCTGTGAGCTCAGTAGGACTTAATCTGATTGATATTACAGAGATCATTTATTAAGTTTCTCTTGCACCTCTTCTGCCAAGAGCTGATCAATTATGAAATCCTCAAGCCTTATTTGATCAGTACAGAATCTAAATGAAAAGAGAATCAATCAGAGGAAAAGTTTAAAGCTTGAAGTTCGTAGCACATTGAACCCAAACTTTTGAACAGTAAATGTGTCTATAATGTGGATAGTATGGTCTTGATAATTTTGCATAGGAGGTATACAGTGAAATTCTTTTGACTTTGGTATCTAAAACTACAGTTTAGGTTATTGAGATCTTCTGAAACTAAAGGAGGCGTGCGAATTTCAATGCTAAAGGCTTAATTTGATGTAATTACTGTCTGAGAAAAACATTTGAGATACTAAAAAGATCTATGAATATTTCTTTCCAGCGGTTAGGTTTTGAATTGCACTGTGTTTGGCAGTACAGTGTTCAGACTTGGCAGTCTATCCTAGAAGAGATCCTTTCCTAGAAAGTAGGAAGTGTATCACTGTGTTTTGTGGGTTAGTTTCTCTTCTAAGTATTTAATGCTTAACCCAGTGTTGATAACTGTTCCTGATTCAATACCAGTTATTCTCTGTGGACGGCATCTGTGCTATGCTTTCGATTACCACAGAAAATAATTGTGGTTACAGTAACACACTTACAATGAAAGTAAAGCAGGCCAGCTTTCCAGATGGTTTAAAAAAAGGGAGGGGGGGAATCATCCTCTCTGTCGTCATTTTTTGAGGTGGGAAATATGATCTGTGTTTTGGTTTGGAGCAGAAAGACATTTGATATTTGGTCCCACCAAAGTTTAATATTGTTGTTGGACATGATCATATATCATTTTCCCATTAAATATTATATAAAACCTGAAATAAAACCTGCATGATCACTCCTTTGGAACAGGTTTCAGTGTTATTTGCGTCATCTATGTATCATTGCTGATCTGAAGGGATATTTATTTCAGTCTTAACCTTTATTCTCTGATTATGTATGTGGTTATCAGGTCGGGCTGCAGCGTGGTCTTGGTCTCCGGTGCTGGGCGGAGAAAACCCATGTTGAGAGGAAACTAGTGGTCATCGTGTGCGCTCTGTCCGTGGCCTTGTTCATCTGCATCATGTCTTTGGGTCTGCGCTATAAAGAATGTGAGTGACTAGATCCTTTCAGTTGATGGTACAAATATCACATACACGTGGTGTTAGTGTATTTGAAGGCATTAGCAAAAAAAATAAATAAAAATACTGCATATATTACTTTATATAAGTATAATTAATTAAATGTGTTTATAATAATTATATAACAATGTATACTGTGTTTATAATATTATTTGAAAGTCTGCTTTTTCCTTACAAACCCGCAGTTGTTATGAGTCAAATCAGCATTTGCATAAAATAGTCCTTCCTGTTTTATTTATTAGAGTACATACTTATTTATATGTACTAGGACTCTATATGCTCTGGACCTCATATAAGAAGCATTTACTCACTTTTATTGCAGCTCAAAGTTATTATTTTCAAGTGAACTGAATGCCACTTCCTGCTATTCAGCCATCCACTGTTGCCCAAGCATGACAAATCACTGTATAAAAGAAAAACGACTTTTTGCCAGACTGTTTACCTCTAATTTCCTCATCCTCTGTCAGGCCTATAGTTTCTTGGCCTTATCTCTCCAGATTAGGAGCTAGGGACACATCTTTTTGGGCCAAATGTTTTTCTTAGAAGAGCTTACAATGAATCTGTTGTAGCTGCATTCTCCACAAGCCAAATAAAACCAGTGCAAAATTATTTTCAATATTAAACTTAATACTGTAGTTGCATAACCTCATTCAGTGGACTCATGCCCAGCCTCAAAGCTAAAGTGAAAACAAAGTAGTGCATGCTTATACATTGTTTTCTTAACATATCTTGTATATCCTGCGGGGTCGGGGTTATTTTGTACAAGCAAAATACCTTTTCACAATTGAAGCGTGACTATTGGTGGTTGCAAATGACTAATTGCCATACACTGCTGGAGACTCATTGCATGGCCATTTGATCAGGATTCTGAATAGATACGGTCCTTTTCTCAGAAACCACATTTTGGCATTAGCCACTGATAAGTGAATAGTTCCAGATGGGCTCATGTCCTGGGATCTTCCTCAAAGAGACATTCAAAGGATATTTATGACGTTCAGCTTAAATGCAGTATGAGGTACTGCACCGAAAGTGTAGCACCCCAAAATCCCAAGCTGTAACTTTTTTTGATTTACTTTTTCATGTAATTGCAGTGTGGATGTATATTTTAGTTTTATCATGCATTGAGCCAGTACTGCACTTCATTTATGATTACCCTAGTGTAAGATATGCTGAGTGAAAGAGACATCGGGAAGACTTTCTAATCTTTTTGGCACATAAAGGCATATATTGTAATGGATACAGCTGTATATTTATATACTTCTATTGTTTTTAACAGCTCATCCGGGAATGTGCCTGTCAGAGCCTTGTGTTAGTGTGGCAAGTACAGTTATGGGGTCCCTCGATCGGTCGGTGGACCCCTGCCAGGATTTCTACAACTTTGCATGCGGGGGTTGGATGAGGAAAAACCCGCTGCCTGAGGGCAAGTCCCGCTGGGGTCCTTTCAGCAACCTGTGGGAACACAACATGGCCGTCATGAAGAACTTATTAGGTAAGAAACGCAGTTCAGGGAGATCACAACCACAAAGTATGGCCTGATATACTGTATATGAAGCAACTTACCATTTTTATGACGTCCTCTTATGTTCTTAATTGCATTTTGAATCCTGGATTTTCAATGGGGTCTCAGACTTTTGGGCTTTGCTGTATGAAAAAAGCAGTAATGAAGTTCCATCCTGATAGGCTTCTACCAACTTATAGGCTTCGTTTCACTTCGCTTTAAAGGTTCTTGAAATTAAATTTTTCTTCATTTGTTGAATTCAGAGAATACCAGCATGAAGAGCCTGACCAAAGCGGAGGAAAAAGCCCAGTGGTATTACCAAGCTTGTATGAACGAGAGCAAAATCGAAGAGCTTGGGGCAAAACCACTTCAGGATCTCATCAATCAGGTGACCTTAGATACATGAATAAATCCAGTCACCTTATTTAACAATATGAAACTCAAAAGATCTGTTGTAAATATATCAGCCTCAATGAAAACCTGCCTTTTCTATTATTCTGGGATATAATTCTTAATACCCGAACGTTGTTTTTCCAGACAGGAGGTTGGGGCTTGAAAGACCCGTGGGAGAAAGATAACTTCCAGGAGGTTTTACGGACTGTGTCAGCCAACTTCCGAACCTCCCCCTTTTTCACTGTTTTTGTCAGCACAGACTCAAAAAGCTCCAACAGCAACATCATCCAGGTGGGAACACTTATGGATATGTTTTTTATCACCATAACATGGATTCTTAAATGTCTAGGGAAACCCCTCACTGTTCTAGATACCATATTTTGATTTAAAATAGCTGTTAGAATATATTATATCATGCTATTTATCATGATGCATGTCACTGTAGTTCACCCAGTTGATTCCCGTTTTTCCACAGGTGGATCAGTCAGGATTAGGACTTCCCTCTAGGGAATACTATCTCAATAAGACAGCCAATGAAAAGGTAAACAAAGAGACCCAATGTTGTTCATGAACGTTGGTAGTGTTTTGCCGTGGTCTACAGCTTGTGTTGTTATTCCTTCTTTAGTATTTAAAAGCATATTTGAACTTCTTGGTGGAGCTCGGGATTCTTTTGGGCGGATCAGAGGAGACCTCTCAAAAGATGATGCTGGAGATCATAGACTTTGAAACGGCCCTGGCAAACATCACGGTCCCTCAGGAAAATCGACGTGACGAGATGAAAATTTACCATAAAATCCAAGCCAAAGAGTTAGCTGTGAGTACTGCGCGGTTACTCTACTACTGAAATCTGTGGTTCTTTACGACCCAAAAATGGTCACAGGTCTGTTTTGATGGAAAGGCTAATAATTAAATGCATAGTAATGATTGAAAAATATTACAAATGAGGACAAAATGTTTTCTATAATTTTGCTGTTGCAGACTAAACTCTGCCACTTGGTTAAATTAGTTAAATTAGCCGGATGCTAACATGAGCAGGTTGCCTGACAATGGATAAACATTTATACCAACTACAAATTGTTTTGTACAGAAAAATTATTAAAAGTTATCAGTTTTTTTGTTCAGCGTCTACTACCATTTAAAAGTTTGTGGTCAGTAAGATTTTTTTGATGTTTTTGAAAGTAGTCTCTCATGTAAAACAATCGAAAATACTGTAAATCAGTATTACTGTGAAATATTATTACAACTTAAATGAACTGGTTTCTGTTGTAATATATTTTAAAATGTAATTTATTCCTGTAATGGCAAAGCTGAATTTTACCATGAGACTTTTTTTTTTTTTGATAAATAGAATTCAGTATTTATTTGAAATAGATTTTTTTGTTACAAAGTCTTTACTGCATTTTTTTTTTTATCAATTTAACACATCCTTACTGAATAACTGATAATTTAAAATAAATCATACTGACCCCAAACTTTTGACCAGTAATACATGTCATGTTAGTAATGTTTCGTATGGTTGTAAAGTTGTTATGGTGTCCAGTTGAAAATCTGGGTCCTCCTGAAACAAAACCACTCAACATGTTCTCAAATGTTGTGATTATTAAAATGGGAGTAACAATTTCAGAACATTTACTCTGCTGAAGACATATAAAGAATTCTTTCATAAGTCAGATGATGTTTTTGCATGTGAGCTGGGATATCAGTCATGTGTTTGTGTCTGTGCTTTAGACGTTGGCACCGGCAGTAGATTGGATTCCTTTCCTCTCTGCAGTGTTCGCCCCTGTTGCCCTAAATGACTCTGAACCGGTGGTTGTATACGCTAAAGAATACCTCCAGGAAGTCTCTGAGCTCATCAGCAACGCCAACAAAAGGTAAACCAACATTAGCCAGAGTTAGCCAGCTAGGCTGTGTGGGTTTGTGGGCGAGACCATTACCCCTTTTCCAACAGAATGGTTCGAAGCTAGAGCCTGTTCTCGGCCAGGAGCCTGTCGCAAACCGGCCACACGCTGACGTAAATCTGCAATGTGTTGATCACTTGACTATAACCCATCTAAAAAAACATTGCATTCTTTGTGCAAGCAGTGCAGCTCTTCTGTTTTGCCGTTCACAATACCGCGAGTGATTCTAGTGAACCGGCAGCTTGCATAAACTCCCGGTACTCTCATTTGGCCTTTTCAGAGATAAATTGAAACTGAAATCGTTGATTCACTCTGTCTCTCCTGCACGTTGGGTCTCTTTCGCGAGCATAGTTTTATATTTAGATATAAAGAGCAATGTTATTCGATTGCTCAACTAGACAGCGGCAGCATTTCTCCGCCTCGGGAACCCGCACCGGAACCGTGTTGGTGGAAAATGGGTATATGTACAGACCTGTAGAAAAATCACATTCTCCTTTGTGAAATTGTCTGTTAGCTAAGATCAAAGCTAATGTGTCTCCCCCAGTGTCTTGAATAACTACATGATCATGAAAGTGGTGCGGAAAATGGTGTCCATCTTAGACCAGAGGTTCCAAGATGCGGAGCAGCGCTTCCTTGAAGTCATGTACGGCACCAAGAAGGTGAGAAACAAAGATCAAAGCTGCCATCTGTCAGCCCAAGGCACCACTGTCACTGAAAGAGTCATGAATGATCCTTCAAATATCAAATAACAAAGTCATGTTTTTCACATTTACCTTTCCCTACCTATCATACATGATTTCACTGTCCTATAGTTGAGATTTAAAGGATATTATTCATTTTATTGACATTTTTTTATTGCATAAGTTAAAAGAAATAGTTCATCCCAAATTTTGTCATCATTTATTCCGCCTCGTGTCATTCTAAAACCATGTGACCTTCTGGACATGTTTATGCATAATCATACTGCCAAACTAGAAAGAGCACAATAAAATATCATAAAAGCGGTCCATAAGACCATGCTCTGTGTTTTAAGTCTTCTGAACTTAACATTTGCCATCTATCTATGATTTGACAGAATCCAAATGACATTGATTGTCATCAAAATTAATACTTTTATTCAGCAAGTACCCTTAAATTGGTCAAAAGTGACAGTAAATACTTTTATTAAAAAATATATTTCAAATAAATGCTGTTTTTCTATTTATCAAAAAATAGAGTCTATCAAAGTTTCCACAATTTTTTTTTTTTAGCAGCACATCTGTTTTCAGCATTGACGATAATAAGAAATGTATCTAAAGCATCAAATCAAATGATTTCTGAAGGATCATGTTGTCACAAGACGTAGTAATGATGCTGAAATAATTACAGGAATGAATTACATTAAAAATGCATTAATGTTTCACAATATTACTGTTTTTACTGTATTTTGATCAAATAAATGGTGAGCATTAAACAACTTTGTTCAAAAACATTACAAAATTGTACATACCCCAAACTTTTGAATGGTAGTGTAGTTGTATAAAATATATTTGGTGTGGTGCTTTTAATTATTTATTGAGCCTGACAGTATACACCATACAGTTCATATATAGAAGTAAACATATTATATATTGGATATCGTGTAATAATAATAATAATACAGGATTAGAAACACTTGAAACACAAAATTAATAAAATATTATTCATTTTGGGGGGTGAACTATTCCCCTACACTGATTCTTCGTCTTGCAAGGATCATTTGATGCAAAAATAATTTTATATTCTAAAACTAAATTACCCAAATATTAAACTAGTCAGTGTGCTTAGTCAGCATGAAAGGCAATAGAGGGAAATGTGATCAGTTGCCCTTGTCCTCTCTCCTCTGCTCTCCGTCTTTTCATTTTCTCTACTGGTATCAGAGTTGGTGTGTTGTTCTGCAGGGAGCCTGGTTAAATAGTCTCTTATCAGGAGGAGATCCTGTTGTCCTGGCCTCTTTTTCCACTGGGGTCAGGCTGAAATAACAAACCAAAGACTGAGCCTTGGGCGATGTGTGTATGCGTGATGGGTTATGATAAGAGATAAAGAAAGGGTCCATAAGGACGGTCACCTTCAGCACAACTTGGTATTTTAGTGTCGCTATAGCTTTTTTTATTGCATTTAAAGTGATAGTTCAACCAAAAATGAAACTTCCTGTCATCATTTACTCAACCTCATGCCATTCCAAACCTGTAGGACTTACTTTCTTCTGAGGAACATATATGTTGACTCCGCTTTCTGTCATACAATAAAAGTGAAATATGACATGGAGCTGTCAAAGCCCAAAAATGACAAAAAGCACCATAAACGTATTGTTAAGTAATCCATGTAATGTCTGTGCTGGATTTCAAAGCTCATGAAGTCGCATGGCAGCTTAAAATACCAAAAATAAGCCATTATTCACTGATAATCTTCACATCTGCTGTCATCATTTATTCACCTTCTTGTCATTCCAAACCTGGATCACAGAATTTTCATTTTTGTCTGAACTATCCCTTTTAAGTTACTATAATATGACTTAAAAGGTTAGTTCACCTAAAAATTCAAATTCTGTCATTAATTACTCACCCTCATGTCATTCCAAACTCGACTTTCGTTCATCTTCGGATCACAAATTACGATTTTTTTTGATGAAATCTGAGACCTTTCTGTCCCTCCATTGACAGCCACACAACTACCACTTTGACGCTTCAAAAAGTTCATAATGAGATCGTAAAACTAATCCATAATTGAGCGATTTAGTCCAAATTTCCTGAAGAGACTCAATTGCTTTTATATGATGAACAGATTTAATTCAGGCTTATTTAAGCGAATATACGTGTATATATATGGTTCATGTCAAGGGTCACCCCTGGTCACCCTTCACTCTCATTGCATTTTGTTCTTTTAAATGCTGCTCTTTTGAACTTTATATTCATTCAGGAACACGTATCATTGTTTCACAGACATTTTCACTTAATGTCTCATTTCCTTTAAAAACCAAAACTCCATTTTACCCACAAAGTCTTTCATTGTGAGCTGTAAGCCGTTATCTCTAGAGCCTCCGTTTCTAAACAAGAGATGGGAAGTTGAATGGTTGACAAGACATGTCCTGTTGCTGCCCGCATATGGGCGTCATATTCAAGGAACCTCTAGGAGAACAATGTAATGTTTCGCTGATGAAGTGAAAAAAAACTTCTGTTTACCTTGTTACATTCACATTTGTTAGTCTAAAATGTGTTCATTTCTTCAAATGCTAATTCCCCTGTTGCGCACATGGAAACTAGACTTTGTGTAGCTGCAGAAGTTAAAGTCTGGATGTTCTGTAGATTGTTTGTGAGATGTATTATCGAGGATGCTAGTTGTTTATATATCACCTTTGTGTTTTCCAGAGCTGCACGCCACGCTGGAAACTTTGCGTCAGCGACACGGACAGCGCTCTGGGCTTTGCTCTCGGGGCCCTCTTTGTCAAAGCTACTTTTTCAGAAGACAGCAAAGCTTTTGTGAGTGTCTTGTGATGTTTTGCATGCCATCCCTGTCTTTTCCTCCAGGCCTATAAACTATATTCTCTCCTGATGTGTTTGTCAGGTTGAAGATATGGTCTCAGAGATCAAATGGGCCTTTGAAGACAGTCTGAAGACTGTCGGATGGATGGATCCCGAGACAAAAAAAGCCGCCAAAGAAAAGGTGGGAACCGACAACACGATCCCAAATGTTTTCCACCACTTTTGCCCACAGGGATGGATCTTGCTTAAATCAACACCTATCTAATACGTCAGGCTTTTCCCATTTTGAATTGCCATTAGTTTTAGAAATGGTGAATGTTTATCATTTTCATTATTTTTTTGCCTGGTGGACAATAAAAATGGCTTAAAATATCCCATAGAGATACTTTAAAGGTCGAATATAACTACCAGAATATCAGAGAGACTATTTTGACCAGAGTGCTCTTTTGTCCAAGAAATCATACAAATAAATCCAATCCATTACTGCAAAAATCCCTACATAAAGGTTTTTATGTTTGTTGATGCTCTGTAATGCCACCTGGTGTTGAAGCCGAAACTACGCTCTTGTAATGTCACTTAAAATATTTATTTCCTTTTTCGTATCTAGGCAGATGCAATATACAACATGGTTGGTTATCCAAAATTTATTATGAACCCCAAAGAACTGGACAAGGTGTTTAATGATGTATGTATACATTTTGTTAATTTCTGTTTGGTTTTGGTTCATGGAAAAATGTCGTTAATGTAGTAGAGTGTCTGAACTAAAATCTCGGCCCCTCAAACTGTGTATCAGTTTGATGTTGTTTCAGAGCTTTACTTTCAAAACGTCATGAATTATTACAACTTCTCTGCACGAGTGACGGCTGATCAGTTGAGAAAAATCCCCAACAGAGATCAGTGAGTATCAGTCCAACTCGCACACAAGATGATCCTCTGACACACATCTCTTAAAGGGATAGTTCACCCAAAAATGAAAATTGTCATCTTTTACCAGTGTTTATTTATATACTATTATAGTATGTACAGTCAAGTAATTATGTTTTTCTCTCTGCGTACAGATACATAGTTTGTTTAAAACTACCCCAATGTCAGTTTATGTGTATGCCAGTGAACATTCAAGTCATTGTGTTTTTCTTTCTTGCTTTTCTCTCCGCGTACAGATGGAGTATGACTCCACCAACAGTTAATGCCTACTACAACCCAACAAAGAATGAGATAGTTCTTCCAGCAGGCATTCTGCAGGCTCCCTTTTATAACCATGCTTGGCCAAAGTAAGAATCTCCCACTAACAAAACCTCACCAGCTTATTTAACCTCTTGCTTGGGTTTTTAGAAAGAGGCGGACGTTACATCACTTATCTCATCCTATTGTGTATCTGTTGTTTTCTAGAGCGATGAATTTCGGTGGTATAGGAGTGGTTATGGGGCATGAGCTCACCCATGCCTTTGACGATCAAGGTAACAAAATGATTCTGAAAATGAATCAGATGGTTAGGTCTTCAGCATGTAACATTCAGTCACTTGCTGAAGAGTCAAGTGTGCCACTGATTCATTATTACAGAGTTACATAACCACAGGAGAAACTATATACCTGAGTGGCTGGTAATAGTGAATATGTCTCTTTAAATTACTAATAAAAATGATTAAATAAATATTAGACCATCAAAATATGTGTCTCACTATCAATCAGTTTTTAGAATCTCAGTCTAGCAAGTATTATTAGAAATTAATAACATAATAAATAAAAAAATTCTTTTTACATTATTTGTATTATCAATACTAAAAACTTGAAGAAAAAAAAATACAAAAAGTTGTGGAAAAGTATTTCCTACTTTCTTATGTTAAATATTAGTCATCCTTCAATGCTTTGATATTTTATTAATATTGATATATACATCTAATAAATTGTATTTTTTTTCATTTATAATGTAATCTAATATAATTGTATTGTCCTGTATGATTTGTAATACTGTCAAATTGTTGATAAATACTTGCATCAGCTTTTATTACAGAACTATAAAGCTGTAATGTGCATGTGACCATTTATCAATATGTGTGTGTTTTAAACATGTCTTACAGGAAGAGAGTATGATAAGGATGGAAATTTGCGTTCGTGGTGGCAAAATTCTTCAGTGGACGCTTTTAAACTCCAGACCCAGTGCATGGTGGAGCAGTACAGCAACTACAGTATAAATAAAGAACCTCTGAACGGGAAACACACTTTGGGAGAAAATATTGCTGACAACGGAGGCCTGAGGGCAGCTTATAAGGTTTGTGAAGATCCTGTTGTGGAACAAGACTTTGCAGGAACTAGAATTTAAATCGACTTAATTAAATCAACAGATTTGTTTGGTTCATCAGAGAGTTATAAAGAGATGAGACGCCAGTGGTTACTTTCCATTACACGACAACAGCCACGGCGAATGACGTATGAGAATTTGATACGAAAGGCATTACGATCTCTATATGTCTCTCGTTGGCGGCTTTGATAGCTTTGGGACCGTCGTGATCCCGTCTCACTGAAAAGCCTCGCAGTGCAACAGGTGGCTCGGAATGGGTCGCTCTACCTCCAGCCGCTCGGATTCTTTCCGTTGGCTGAAAAGTCATAGGTTACAGAGCAGATGAGCAAAGCATATGGCCAGAGAAGACCCTGCGTTAACCTCTCAGATGGAGAGGAAAATAACGGTTGACACGAGGGCACTGTTTATTTGTGATCTCAGCATGCAGTGTAGCATGCAGAATTATTAGCGGACTAATGTTATCACACTTGCCTTGCAGGCTTATGTAAACTGGATCGAGAAGAATGGTGAGGAGGCCACCCTGCCTGCCCTTGGAATGACCAATCATCAGCTGTTCTTTGTGGGATTTGCTCAGGTTTGTGTCTCAAAAATGTTTGCTTTGAATGTTATCTGTGATGTTACACTTGTTTTAAAGGGTTTAGTTGTTTTACTGCCCACAACCTTTGCACTTCAAAGTCTCTTTTCTCTGCTTTTGAACGATTGGTTTGCTTAGGCAAGAATCAATATTTCTTTTCCTCATAGTTTGATTTGAAGATTTACCTCTGATGTGGATTGTTGAAGTGAGGCGTGCATAGCCTATGCTATTACTTGGGCTTAATAATATTCGCCTGACGGACAAAAAGAACTGGCAGAAAAATTCTGTATTTTCAGACATATTTTAAAGGTGGGACATATTTTAGGCATAAAATATTATTTAATTTTAGTTTTTAATGCATTACATATTATAATACATCAGACTTTTACAGGCTGCCTGTGTTAAACATAAAAATGCAACAAGAGAGCAACTTGACTGTTAACTGGAAAATAAATAAATAAATAAATAACTGGAAAAACTTAAATCCATTTTTATGACTCAAACCATCTAAAATAAAATATAAAATATTGTATCCATGAAATATCTAATTTGGTAACATTTGACAATAAAGGTCCCATCAGTTAACCTTAGTTAATGTATCAACTAAAATGAACTAACAATGAGCAATACATTGGTTACAGTATTAATCTTTGTTAACATTATTTCATAAGAATACAACTGTTTACACTATATATATATATATATATATATATGTGTGTGTGTGTGTGTATATGTGTATGTATATGTATATATGTGTAGAGAGAGAGAGAGAGGGAGAGAGAGAGAGAGATTTTCGTAAATGTTAAAGTTAACATTAACAAATGCTTTAGAATTATTTGTCATTATTAGGCATAAAATATTATATATAAAATATCAAATTTATTATTTTCATGTGAACTAATTTAAACAAATGGAACCTTATTGTAAAGTGTTTAAATGTTAGTTTTTTTACATATTGTATATTATAATACTTCAAATCTTTAAAACCTGCCTATATTAAGCAATATGCAGCTGCAGATAGTAACAACTAGACTGCAATGACAAATTTAACAGCATTAAACAATTTTAAACAACATTTTGAATTAGCCAAATTTTCAGCCCTAAAAAAAAAAACCTAATACTGAAACTAAAAAAACAAACTAAGAACTAACATCGATGGAGTAAAAACTTATGAAAATTAAACTAAATTAAAAAGATTAAAAATAAACATTTTAATTAAAAAAAAAATGGAAATAAAAATGATTGAACTTAAAATCTTAATTAACCCACAACACATCATGGAAGTGACTTTTATCTGTGACTTTTGCACAGACAAACAACACTATATGGTTATATCCTATTGGTCTCTTTGTTTCCTTTTTTGTAGGTGTGGTGTTCAGTTCGGACACCTGAAAGCTCTCACGAGGGCGTTATCACTGACCCCCACAGTCCATCACGTTTCCGGGTCATTGGCACCATCTCCAATTCCCATGAGTTCTCCCAGCACTTTGGCTGCAAGGCAGACTCACCCATGAACCCCAAGCAGAAGTGTGAGCTGTGGTGACAGGGACTGGAGCTGGAGCGAGCAAGGTGGTGAAGCGACCGCTGTTATCACTCAAAATATGCCAAACGTCCATCTCAGGTTGCCTAATCTAGACTGCCAGAAAAGCTGGTGGACTTAAAATGGACTACATGTTTTCCAGCAATCATTTGCCTCTTAATGAGGAGTAGGTGTAAATAATGACTCCATGGACATCTATATAATGGAGTTTTATTCTTATCATTCAAAACACTGGAAGTTAGTGGTTAAATGCATTGAGAGAAGGAATTGCTACTTTTGCAAATATGTTTTGAATACGTGCCTTTTTAGCAAATGCTTTTATTTTTCTAATGGGAAATACTATTTATGTCCTCTGTATTACGTTGTTGGTGTTTTTCTTTGTCTGTAATGTTTGCCAATTCTTATGCACAACACATCGTGCAGTATTGTTAAATAACTTTGCTCACATTTTAATTCATGGTTAACAAGATTTATACAAGATCACGTCCTATTTGTTGAATTTGCCTGTGTAATATTAACTTGAACTCAGGCAAATGACCAGATTTTATTATCCTTATTCCAATGTAATTCTAATGATGTTAATTGAAGAATACATATGTGAGCAGTTTGCCCACGGTTTTCATTGGATTTGTTTTTAGACCATTAGACCAAGAAAGTGCCTTTGAAACTATGCAAATATGAGACTTGTTGGGCAAAATGTTTGCTTTACACACAGATTCCAGCTGCCCCCTCCACAATCAAAATAAATAAGAAACGTAAGTAACAATATACAGTAAGGTTTCATTTGTTAACATTAGATTTGTGTTCCCCTGCAAACATGACCGACAGATGGTGCCACATTCACACATATTAATGGAAACAAAAAAGCCTGTCAAAGGTTTGCTAATGTTCTTATTATTAAGCTTATCTAAACCCAGTATACATACTCAACAACATAAGCAAGCGTATATATCCCATAAACGCTGAATTTGACAAAAAGCCTTCATCAAATGTACGAAATACTGCAACCAAAATCTGGGCGGGACCTTTTTTTTTTTCTTTTTTTTTTTTTTTTTACATAAGGTGAAATTGCAGACTTATATGCAGTCATCATATACTGCGTATGATTCATTCATTTCTTATACTGAAGATTGGTGGCTTGGAATGTAACAGAGATGCCATTCATTGTGTGAAACAGTGCAGGCATGTGGCGAGGGGCGGGCGACTGCCTTTATGACGTCACTCTGATTGGCGTATTGCGATGTCCCATTCGCGAACGAATCATTCTTTTGTCCGAACGAGTCGTTCACAAATCAAAATGAATCATTTTGAGCGGCTGTCGAATCAACAACTCACGGACTAATAGAACCAAGAACATATTTCGAATTTGGCTGATGTGGCAAAAAAGTTAATTTAGTAGCCGAATAGCTGAAAGATTACAAACAAAATGTACCGGAAATATGTTTATGACTTGATTTGTTTTACAGTTTTATCTCAACGCGCGCACACACACACACACAAAATATAAATAGATTTTTTTTCAAACAAAAAGTGTTGCAGAAACTTTCAAGATATGCACTGAAGTCTAGTCTTCTTTAAAGTATGCCTAAATGCAAATTACAATGCTAAATTACTTTATCTTAATTAAACAAAAAAATTAAAACAAGAAATGTGCTGTTTTAAAGCATGAATAAACATTAGCATTATACATGCACTTTTGTTCAAATGCAAATAATCAAACAAACAATTATGGAAAAAACACTACAGAAATAAGTACATTAAAAAATCCAGGGGGTAATATTATAAAAACCAGAATAATAAGAATATAATCGGGTAGAAAGATCTAAAATAAATACTTTGTAGGTCTCACAAACGTTGTCAGGGAAAACGTAATTGCGTCACGACGTGAAATAATCAGACAGTAAAAGAAATAATCACTGAATCATTTAATGAACCGTATCTTTGAAACGAACTATTCAAATGAACCGATTCGTGAAAATGACTCGTTCTTCCGATCACTACGGAGTGGCGTAAGGTAAACCCGAGCATCTCCGAATTCACCCGACGTTTACCGAACCGTCCTTCCAGCCGGACTGCTGGAAGCAGCAGCAACAACGCCATGTTGAGTGAAATCTCCCATCTTTATGAGAAATTCCTATAATGCGACTCGTTGATGTGATGTTACTACGCAAAGCGGAGCAAACAAACCCGGAGACGGCCATCTGAGGAGGCGAAGAACAATTCAACCGGGGAGATCCAGGGTGGCTGGTGGGGGATACAACCCCCCTGTCGTCCCCATGCGTAGAGCAGCTACAATCCCCGATTTCAAAGATAAAATGACATTTTTGTTACTAACAGCCAGATTTGAATGAAATCCATGGCATAAGGATATACACACGTCCCGGCCTTCGTAGAGAGAAGAGACGGCCAGATATTGTTGGAACGTGCGACCGTTTTCTGCTGCGTATTTTTTTGTTTTGGTTTACATTTCTGCAATGAGTTTGCCACCGAAAGTGGTTCCGAAACCGACCGCTGTCTCTGTTAGTGGACATGTTACCGGACCGGCACCGCCAACGCAGCTCCGCGCAGCGCTGACCTCCGTGTCGTTACCACCGGGAGTCCAGAGCGCTCCTCCGCCGTCAGCCGTGCCGCCTACCCAGTATCCTTCACTAATAACAAAGCCCCTTGTGTCCCACGCAGATTAATGGGCAAACGAGAGCGAATTTCGCTTTGTAATCACATAACCTGACTTGTTGTTTGTTTACATTCATGTGTGACTGGTTATGATGACGTTTCATAACCTATTACTAGTATAATATTGCATTAACGTTAGTTCATATTAATATAATACAGCACCCGTTGCCAGGGTGATAGGTTTGTTTATCGATTACATCGAAGGGATGTATCTGCATGGTTGGAATCTGTTGGCACTTGCTTTGTTCGTTGAACTTGACAATTCCAGCTTTGTGTCCAGAACAGTTTCAGATCATTCAGAATCTGTGCATGTTTTTAGTAGTTACCTGCTGAATTTTGTGATCGAATGCTTTTCCTCCTAAAGGCCTCAGTGCACAAGTCAAAAGAGACTAGAATGGCATATGTTGCTAGGGTGTTGTTGCTGGTTGCTAGGGCGGGACTAGGAAGTTGCTGTGGTGTTGTGAATGGCTGATCAACTGCAAGTTTAGAAAATATTATTATCCATCTGCCAGACAAACAACTTGTGTGATCTTAAAGGGCTAGTTCACACTAAAATGAAAATTCTGTCATCAGTTACTTGCCCTTATGTCGTTCCAAACCAGTAAGACTTTCACTCATCTTCGGAACACAAATGAAGATATTTTTGATGAAATCTGAGAGCTTTCTGGCCCTCCATTGACAGTTACGCAACTACCACTTTGACGCTTCAAAAAGTCCATTTGAGATCGTAAAACTAATCCAAATGAATTGAGCGATTTAGTAGAAATTTTCTAAAGAGACTCAATTGGCTTTTTACGACGAACAGATTTCACATTTAAACACTGATCAGTGAACATAAACAGAAGTTCAACGAAAACTGCTTGACGTCTGAGAACAAACCTCATTGGTTCTTGCGGAAGCTCAAACGTGATGCGTAACATGAGAATGAACCTCATTGGTTCTCGCACGTCAAGCAAGCATGCTTGCGCTTCTGTTTAACATAACTGATGTGTGAGTTGATGAATGTTTATATGTAAATAAAAGCCTAAATTCATATGTGATCAAGTCTCTTTGGAAAATTTGGACTAAACCGCTCAATTCATATGGATTAGTTTTACGATCTCTTAATGAACTTTTGGAAGCGTCAAAATGGTAGCCTAGTTGCGTAGCTGTCAACGGAGGGACAGAAAGCTCTCAAATTTCATCAAAAAACATCTTCATTTGTGTTCCGAAGATGAACGAAAGTCTAATGGGTTTGTAATGACATGAGGGTGGGTAATTAATGACAGAATTTAAATGTTTTGGGTGAACTATCCCTTTATGGGGAATTGACTTCATATAGCCTATGTACTTTGGGATGAGCTAGTTTGTTTGCTCATGCCAATCTTATTATCTAGCCTAATTCTTTGACATTCATACATTAAATGTTGCACAATGATTTCTCTGAGCCTCTCTGTTTACTAATATTTGTTTTACAAAAAATTCAAGAAACTACTCACTTTAAGCTGATATGCCGTCAATCACCTACCGAGACATTTTTTCCCCTACAACTGAATAAAAAACATCAACAGCTATGAGGCTACGTCATTCTAGTCTGATTTTAAAAGTAAATCACGTCACATGAAAGTCATGTTCGCTAGTGTTGGTCAGGCTAAATATGATAGGAATCTCTGCCTAATTTGATGTAACGCGGAGTAATCGGTCAAGTAAATGCTGTTTAGACACAGTTGAGTTAAGTAATTGAGCATTGAGCAATAGGCGTACTGCAAATCTGGGTCACCCTCTTGAGCTCTTTGAGAATTTATGTTGTTCTGCAAGTCTGAGCCATGATTTGCTGAGGAAGATTTAAAGGTGAAGTGTGTTTTGTTTTTTTTGTGCAACTAGTGTCACCAATGAGAATTGCACAAATAATGAAAATTTGAAAACAGGTTTCAAGGGATAGTTCCAAAAACTCACCCTGCTGGCATTCCAAACCTGACTTTATTTCCTCGGTGGAACACATTTTGAAGAATTGGTTTTATCCATAATAATGAAAGTCAATGGCACTCACAAGTTTCAAGCTCCAAAAAGTAGGCTAGATAAAGGTAGCGGTAAATTAATCCATCCAATTCGACTTTAGCATTTTGAGTACCACTGACTTCAATCAACACGTCTGAAACCTTCTTCTTGTGCCAAAGAAAGAAAGCTATACAAGTTTGGAGCGACATAAGGGTGAGTAAATAATTTTTTTGGGTGAATTGTTCCTTTAATACTAAAGCGAAATGACTAGTTTTAGCTTTATATCTTTATTGAATGCATCTGCCAAATACTTATGTAGTGGAGTGAAACTGAAACCAACTTGATATTCCTCAGACTTCTTCAGATAATCACTTTCCGCAAATTGAAAGTCTCATTCAGAGCACAGATGACATCTTATTTCCCTTGCATATCAATCAATAGACAAATAGTGCACACTATACCTCACTCTAGTCTACATACTATGTTTATTGTGTGTATTTTTGTAACCATGGATGTGCATGTGTGATAAATGGTCAGGATGTCATCATTTGTTTGCCTTCTGCACGCAATGATTTGGCTTTATTTGGCTCTTAAAGACTTGCAGTAAGGTCCAATCTAAGGAAAAAAAGTTTTAGAAATAAACAAATGAATTTGGTAGTAATTGAATGAAGTAGAAGTAGAAATATTTAAAATGTAATGTCACTAATCAAAAAGCAACATTTTTAGCATTGACCATGCACGTCTTTGTACAAAAGTCAGATGTTCTTGAACACTGTACTACACATCTGATTGGCCATTCCTTTCACATGCTCAACATACATATGTGTGATTGGCTACAACAATGCTCCACACTTTAAAACCCCCCCCCCCCCGCTGTATAGGCTATAGAGAGCCTAAGTCCCTCCCCTTCCGGTCGACCACCATGGGACCTTATTTCGGAAAAATATTGTATGGTATCATGTATGATATTGAATAATATCAATGGCGAGAGACAACAAATATTTTGATCTCGTTTGAATTGTGCCCTGATTTACACATATGATGTTTGTCAATTTAAAAGATACATTTTAAAGTCAAGAAAGTCGCAGCTTGATGTAAAACTGCTGAGGTATAAGACTGTGAAAATACGTAATTACAAAGACTACAAACCCAGAAGGCGCACATGCGACGTCATACCTTTTCTCTCAATGAATGAAGCTAACTTTACTGAAGCTAACGTCTGTCTTTTTATCTATAGTCTTACGTTATAATCGTAACGTTACGCCGTCATGCCTGAGTGTTTTGAGCCAGAATACACACATACGAGCAACGGATCTTGTGACGTACATAGTGCGAGACGAGAGATGTAGTTCATTGAGCGATTTTCACATAAAACTAAACGTTACTCTTCTGTTTTATGACAAACTGCGACTTTCTTGACTTTCATAATTACCTTTTAAATTGACAAACATCATATGTGTAGTTCAGGGCACAGTTCAGACGGAATAAAAAGATAAGTTATCTCTCGCCATTGACTTCCATACATATTTTTTCCGAAATAAGGTCCCATGAGCCGGAAGCGGAGGGGCGGGACTTAGGCTCTCTATATAACTTTGTACAATATCTTTGACTCTCTCTTAAGCCGGGCTTAGACTACTGGAGTTTCAGGCCGATTTAAGCCCAATTTATCCCTCCTGACATTCAGAGAAAGAAATTGTGTCCAGGACATCGACTGGTTGCGATGTTCAGCTCAGATTATCTGGTAATGTGCGGAGTTTACAGATCATATCTGCTCACGGACATTATTATCACATTATTATCACCTCCCAATCTGCTCATGGTCATTATCAAACATGTTTGATCTTTAGGTTTTTAAATCGGGATGACTACGACTATTATTACGCCAGTACTTCCTAATAGCCAATGAGAGACAAGTATACAAGGAGATGGAAGTGACAGAACTTTTGAAATGGCGACCGCGAAACAACAAGCAGCTGTACGGGGCCGGTGAACAATGGAGATGTAGGAACGGCTGGTCTAAATGTGGGAGCACGGCCGCCTTTAAATGTCTCCTCAAAAGACTTTCTTCTTTTCTTTTCTCGCTACAAAGAATAAGTATTGATACAGCAAGTTGCTGTGACACAGTATCCATTTTGTTTACATGTGCTTCCCCGTGAGATCACGTGAGGTGCTAAATCTGTCATGATAATCTAAAGAATATCGTGTGGTGTGTGATGTGCCACGATTTTCAAATCTTGTAGTCTGTCCAGGTTTGAGATTTAAAAGAAGAAAATCTGTGAAAATTCTCCTCAAGCCGGGGACACACTTAATGACTTTAAGGCCGATTATGAATGTAATTTGATACTTACAACTGATCAGAGACAGTTGCGTTCAGTCTGTGTTCACAGTCGGTGTTTAAAATCGGCTCCAGTCGTTGGAAACAGTCTGTAAGTGTGTTCAGTTCAGTCTTAGAATGTTTCATCTAGTCATCAAGTGTGTTTCCGGCATTCTAAGACTGAACTGAACACACTTATACCGGGGTAAACACCAACGGTCTCTGACTCGGCGCGTTTGGGCACGATCAGTCATATTGTATCAAATTACATTCATAATCGGCCTTACAGTCGTTAAGTGTGTCCCCGGCTTTAGGCTACGTTCAGACTGTCAGCCCAAATCCGATTTTTGTGCATATCCGATTGAAATCCGATCAGATTTAGCAAGTGTGAACGGCAAAAAATCACATGAAATGTTGAAATCCGTTTCAAGCTACATCCATATGTGGTTTGAAATCCTATTCAAATCACATTTCTGGAAATCCGTTTCAGTTAGACCGCTCTGATCATGGTTTATGTGACTTTCTCACGCCACGTAAAACGTGAACGTCAGACATTGTTATAGGAAACATGCTGAAAGTCGCTGCCGAAACAAGGCTGTGTTGTTCCAAAGTTCCGGACGAGCAGAAAATGACAATAAAACAGAGACATGTTTGTAAACCGACAGAGACGAAAGCACAGAATAACGCATACCAGCCTCCTACGGTTCTGCCGCTGCCTTCGAAGACGCAGTAGTCCAGCGCGGCTACACATTGTCATGTTGTAAAATTTAAACATCTCGATTGCAAACCCCTCCATGTTGCGGTTGTTGTTGTTTTTGGCATATTCCTACCAATGCAACGTCATTGCCATAGAAACCAATGCAGATAAAGATAAATCTGAAAACTAAAGAGCTGCATGGACAAACAAATCGTATCTGAACAGTTGCGATACACAATGTGGACAGTCAATCATTTTACACTGACAGTGTGAACGTAGCCTTACAGACTGTTTCCAACGACTGGAGCAGATTTTAAACACGGACTGAGCGCAACTGTGTCTGACTCGGGGCGTTTGTGCATGATTAGTTGTAAGTATTGAATTACATTCATAATCGGTCTTACCGTCGTTAAGTGTGTCCCCGGCTTTATGTGCGTGATGCAACCAGATTTCACAATCGGTTAAGATTTAAAAGCTCCTGTAGTCTGAGCCCGACTTTACTTGAGAGATGAAAAAGGAATGAACTTTGGTTATTGTCTTTAGAATACTAAAGGCACACACACACTACAAGATAATCCGGCCGATTTTGGGCACAATTCTCCCCTTCCGACAATCCTACGTAAAGTCCTGATTATTCTTAAAAATTATGGTTTTGATTGGTTTCATTTGCCTGGAAAAAAATCCAGATTAAGTAGGGTATTATTTTTCTTTGACATCATGCCACCTCCATCACCTAGTGATCTCAGCATTGTGGCCTCCCACATTGAGATCTTCCCAATCAGTTTCAGACTTTAGTTCTCTAGGTTTTATAATTCCCAAAATGATTTGTTAATTGCTTTGTTATTGGAAATCGTATTCAGCTGTTCAACAGTGATCGACAAACCTCAAACCTCAGCAAAAACATGTGGCTGTAGAAATGAACTATTGTGTGCACACATGGTTGCACTTATGTCAGATAGCGATGATTACATCACTTGATGCATATCAGCGTCTTCCACTTGTGGAGTGTTTATGATTGCATAAATCGCAATTACGATCCCCTCCTGTGCTCAGAAGTCACTGTATTGCTTCATCTTACAGAGAAAATCGTCACAGTTGACGGGATTCCTGTTCGCGGGACGCCTGACTTTGGTGATGATGCTGCGTTGTGAGCTTGTGTGTAAGGCAGGGGGGGGTTGGGGTGTTGGAGGGAGTGGTTGCCAGAGCGACGGGTAACATATGCGACTGGCGCTGCACCCCTCAGACAATGGCAGCGCTGCTTAGCATTCAGACTGTGAGGCTTCCCACCGCCTGCCAACAATCGCCTAGGTCAAAAAGAGTCTCACACACACCGCCTGCCGCAACCCCTTTCTTAGTTCCAACACATCTTGTCACCTGCTTTTCCACTTTTTCATCTCCTTCGTAGACTACAATCAGCCCTAAATGCTTATCAGGAAATTGCCAAACCAGTAGGGATAAGGAACTCTCATTCTTGAAGGTGAAGTGGGTATTTTTCTTTTATCCAATCTCAGTTAAATGCATTAAAGATAACTACAAGTAAGCTATTTGTAGAAAGCTATGTGATGCTGGGAAAACATTGCTCCGTTTGAGTAATTTAAAAGTTATGGCTTCAAGGCTCAGCCAATTTCATGAGATTTGTGCGGGACTACTGTTTGAAAACATTTTTGCATTTCCACTGTATAAATTATATACATAACCGGCCATTTTCCTGCAGTAAGCGATTTCTGAGAATCATTGTCGAACACTGTTGATATTTGAAATCCACCCAAACAAACACACCCCTCCCTTCATTTCTCCACCCCCAAAATGCAAAAACATGCAATATAAGAGTCTCTTTATCATAGCAGAAGCGAAGCAAAATAAAGCGAAAATGACGAACGAATGACAAGGAAGAGAAAAAAAGAACATATGCGTGTATATACAAACAAGAGTTCGTTGTTAGTCGCCAGCAGCACACAAAACTCAAAACCAATGTTACTCACATATGGAGCAGAAACAACGCAACCCCAGCGTCCATTTTCAGGCCTTCCTGCTTAGGTCTCTCGAGCGCAAGAAAGTTTTTCTAATATTAACGCAGGTCCTAAAGCTCTTGCCCAGTCATAACCCTTTTTTTCCCCAGTGATATTCCTCTGACTTTTTCTCTTTTGCAATGTCTCTCAGCCATCTCTCTTTCAACAGTTTTTCTTAAAATCTCCCTCTTGCTCTCTCCTCCCCCATCATGAGTGGTAACGCCCCCTACTGCTAGTTTTTCAGAAATCGCTTACTGCACCGTTCGGGGCTGTTCACACAGAACGCGTTTTTACATTCCAACGCGCTACTTTTCCATTGTTTTTTTTATGTAAATACACACTAGATGAACGTGTATGACCGTTGCGCTCATGCCTTGCGTCTTTTGCATGACATTTTTTCATTCCAATGACCTACGTCTTGAGTTTTTAACAGAAAAATACGCGTTTAGTGTGAACCGGCCTTAAGGTATAGTGTTGTTTCTGTGCTACCAGAAATTACCAAACTGAACTGAAAAAATAAATACAAACACTACATATGCCACGCCTCAAAGTCACGCCATTGGTTGAGCCATTGTTTCAGGATAATCAAACAAGCAGCAATATTTTGATAGCATCACAAAAACACAGTGTTTAGACCGTATTCACACCTATAGATCGTTTGTTTTGTTCCGAAACAGGTACTTAATTTGTTACAATGTTGCATTTTCCTCTTGGTATGGTTCGCTTTCACAAGGCAACCTTTCAAAGCGTACCAAAATGTGTTCATGCAAGTCACATGCGAGTACAACTGTCCTCTTATTGGTCAGTTTTTCCTCTGGGTCATCCATCAAGATGATTGACAAGTTTGCTCCATGAGGTTATTGTGGCTTTATTTGTGGCTTTATTTTTAACTGTCGAGACACACACAAACACTATACTAATGTAGCCGTCATTGCCGCTGTTAAATTGTTTACTGCATTCGTATTAATACAGCAGCAAATTCAAACGTGCTCTCTCTGGATCTCCCAGCGCTGTCTAGAGGTTTACTGTGTCAAGATAAACGCAAAACTATATGAATGTTATAATGCAGCTAGAGCAGGAATCAAGGCTTCTTCGGGACGGCATTCTCGCACAGAGAAGCGCAATTACACAACATTTTAAGATGAACATGTGCTCTTTTGGTTTTCAGCTGTCTCGGAGCGATTGTTTTGGTGCGGAACCGAGCGCGATTGCCGTGTTCACATACGCCTAAACGAACCGAACCAAGGGAGAAAACGCACCATGTTCTGAAACAAACACTCAGGTGTGAAAGCAGCTATATTTGACTTTCTGTATTATGCATTGATCAATGACACTTTACCTGTGAGTCACTTTCTGTGATCTCTCAACTCAAAGTTGTGGTGTTGGCTGCAGTCTTGCTGCAGTACAGTGTACATGGACTGCATTTCATTTCATTCATTTTATATACGATTAGTGAACATATTCCTCAGAGTAATATGTCTGTTCTATGTATAACTGTAATATAATATACAAGTATAATATACTGTATATCTCCAGATGAGGGTCGTAGGGTTCAGATCCTCATTTTTAGTAAAGTCAGCTATACATCTTGGCCATAATATGAGATGTGATCATAGAAAAAGTCCTGAAAATCATACTGCGCCTTTATAGCACACTCTGACCTGATGATCACGTAGCAAGGAATAAATCTCTTTTGAGTCTCTCTCTCTCTTTCTTTCCCTCTCACACACTCAGCTGTAGACCCTCTGTCTGCCACGTAGACAATCTACTTCTGGTTTATCTAACTTCTCTTCCTTCCTTCCTTCCTTCCTTCCTTCCTTCCTTCCTTCCTTCCTTCCTTCCTTCCTTCCTTCCTTCCTTCCTACCTTCCTTCCTTCCTTCCTTCCTTCCTTCCTTCCTTCCTTCCTTCCTTCCTTCCTTCCCTTCTTTCCCTTCTTTATTTCCTTCCTTTTTATACTTTAGTCATTCCTTCCTTCCATTTTTCTGATCTTTTTACTTTTCCTTCTTTTAATTTTTTCCTTTCCATCCTTCTTTTACCTTGGTCCTTTATTTCCTTCCTTCATTTTCTTCAGTTCTTTCTACTTCCAATTTATCCTCACCTCCTTCCCTCCTCCTTTTGCTTCATTTCTTTCTTTCTTTCTTGTTCCTTCCTCTACTTCATTCATTTTCTTCCTTTATGCCTTTCCTTCAGTTGCTTCTTTCTTTCTTTCTTTCTTTCTTTCTTTCTTTCTTTCTTTCTTTCTTTCTTTCTTTCTTTCTTTCTTTCACTTTGGTCATTCCTTTTTTTACTTCCTCCTTTTCTTTCTTTCTTTCTTTCTTTCTTTCTTTCTTTCTTTCTTTCTTTCTTTCTTTCTTTCTTTCTTTCTTTCTTTCTTTCTTTCTTTCTTTCTTTCTTTCTTTCTTTCTTTCTTTCTTTCCACAGTCCCCTTCTCTCTATCACTCCATATGGTGCCTAATTGGATTTACACAGTAAGCTTCTATGAAAGTTTAAGGCTACACAGTTTTCCATCTCATCCTTTGCCATTCTCTGTAGTACTCGTTCTACTGGCAGTAATTAAAGAGACAATATGTAGAGACTAAAGGACCATCACTTTCCAGAGACCATGGCACTAATAGGATATCTTCAAAATAGATCCTTATTAACAACTGTCTCAGTGTCTCAAGAATTCAGATGACTTTTTTAAAATGTGTAAATTCTTTGTGTAGATTCCCCACACCTGTGGGCACACACCTGCGTGCCGTGCCGTCAAAACACTGGCATGACCATGCAAAGGGATTTGGTTATGCAATGCAGTGCCAAACCGTGAACACAGGAATCAGATCAGCCTGTAATTCCAGTAAGTCGTGGCTTGTGTCCTGCCAGAGTCTCGCGAGTGTCAGCTGTCAGTTTTAACCTGATCAAATAGCCTCATGGGCCGTCCCCCAAGCTGCATTCCTTAGGTGCACCCCTCTGATCTCTGATTGGGTACCGTGGATCTGTCCCTGATGACCTGGAATATAGGTTTCCAAAGTCAAATTCACTACACGGGTGCACGTGAGAATTTGGGTCGTTAGGAGTGAAGGAAAAACTCTCCACTCACATTATTATACCTCTTTTCCCGGCCTTTTTTTCCCTGCTTTTACTTCCCCCCCATCCCCCTTTTTTCTCAGAGTTTAGGTTGGCAGAAGGCCAGAGAGGTGGGGGGGGGGGGGGGAGAGAATGGGAAAGAGAGTGCAAATCGGAAGGCAGGATTTCACTGTAAGACTAAAAAGTGTTCATGAGTGCATGAAGCGCATTAAGGAGGAAAGCCAGACCTCCTCCATTTTCCCCGAAACCATGTGATCTGCTCATCTCTCACTTACGGACACAGATATCGTAACTGCCAGAACAGGTTCCTGCTCTTTTGTTTCTCTTTTTCTGTCACATACATCCATCTTTTTCGCTATACGTGTCTGTAACTGTATGTCTGTTCTGAGCGGCTCAGTCTTTTGTGTCATAATATCCAGGCAGGTATGACAGTGCAGCATTTATTATAAACTCTATTTCCCTGTGGGAGAACTTGTGAGAGAAGACCGGCTGAGTGATGTGTGAATGTAATTGTCGGTAAAATAATGATGATATAACATTTTTCAGGTCCCATGACTCCCATGTCTTTTAATAACTTGCCACCTGTGACCTGAACATGTTCAGGTTATCATTATACATTTCTTGGAGAGCAACAGCCGTAAAGAGGTACATGAATTTTAGATCATGGGACATTTTTGGTGGTCAAGTAACACTGTTCTGATTTTCAGCAAGGAATTTTGCAGCTTACGTTTAATATTTTCTACTTGGTTAACGTGTTATGACACACATTGTATCCAAAAGTGCACTGATCCATTTCTCACATATTTGGAATTCCATGTCAGGATTTCTGTCTGTCTGACATCTTTCTTGCTGGCTGAGGTACGGGGTGTACTGAAAGGGGGAATTGGAATTTTTAGAGACGGGTGGGAGAAAATGTGTTTGTGTTAACTTTCTCAAACCTTTGCCCTAAATGCAAGTCATTGGAGGAAGTGAACAGTAATATTAATTGGTGTGAAAAAGTCTGCACCATTATGAACTGAATGTTTGCTATTATGAAACACAATGCTTTTTTGTCTAGTATTTCATGTTTCATGAACTTCTTGGTTTAAAGGGATGACATTTTCAAACCTATTAGAGATTTTCTCTAACATTACCCTTCCCAGGATCCCTCGAGGACTTTCACTGGAGGAACGCATGTTTTCCACCCACTCTGGGGTGACGGCCGTCTACAGCGTGAGTGATCACACACACACATGTACAGTTACAGTCATTACATATCACTATAATTCATTTACATAGACAATCCCTAAGGCCAGAAACATACTCTTATTAAGTATGCAAAAGTGTGTGGTCTCATTGTACATACTTACTGTGCGTTTAATCAATATTATTATATGCAGACGATGACTTTATTTGTCTGATCTAGCTATATACATGTTGACAGTTTAACTAACTTTAACTAATCTGCTCAGCAAGATTTTCCCAGACTGTTGCCACGCCATAACAGTAGCTGACCTAAAAAAAGACCATTTATTCCAGTGTGACAGAAATTGTCAAAACTTTATATTTTGTACACAAAATTATCATATATACAGTATAAGGGATGCGCCGATATGAAAATTTTGGCCGATACCTATAGGCCTAGTTCTTTATATATTTGAAAGCCAAAAAGCGATATATTGGCCGATAAATCGAAATAACAATTTTTATATCATTTTTGAGATCCTGATTCCAAAAACAAAAGTCTCACCACTAAAAGCCATGTTCCAAGCACACAATTATAATTATTTTCTCATTATGATTTCATGTAGCTTCTATGACAGACTGCACATGTTGCACTTTACTGTTTTTTCCTTTTTGATTCCAATCATATTTTTAAGCAATTCAAAACGGCGAACAGTATCTGTAGTATCTGAACTTGACTTATAAATAAGCTCTTTGCTGAAAGGGGCTATGGTGTGACGCTGTGTGTAAATGTTGTTTGTGGTCATTCCTCAGGTATCCAGACACCCTGTTTCTCCGTTCCCAGGTCATGACCTCAGCAAAACCCACCCAAACCTGGCAGGCACCCCTCCCGGCCACGCCACGTCCCAAGCCCTCTCTCAGGTATCAGGCCCTGCTGGCCCCTCATACCGCTTCCTCAAGGGCTGGGAGACAAGTGGAGCGGTAAGTACCAACACCCTCAGCATGTCCACATACTCCTTTGTCTGTCTACACAATTGTTTGCTTAATGACCTGCTATTTTTTCTGTTAAAGGGGTCATGAACTGCATTTTTATAAAGTTCTCTGAGGTCCACTTAATGTTATTAAGATTTTCAAATCAAAAAACATCCTAATTTAGAGATAAAATCCTGTATTTGACCCTCTCTTTCAAACACTCCATTATGATAGGCACGCCACATTCAATACTTGGAAGTAAACGCCCACTGCTATGATTGGGTAACAGTTTTCCATATTAAAAACATTTCCATGTCCACGACATTACTCATGTGGAATTGTTTTGAAAACTTCCGATGTTGAAAAATATCCTGTTACATAGTTGAAACATTTTCCAACAATGTGAAACATGTATGCGTATTATGCTTTATAAGTCTTGGTTGTGGCAAATGAAATTTAAGTACTAAGTTTCCACACTTATAGTTAACTCGATAACTTGCAGTGTTTTGTGTAAATGTAGTTATGAATAGTTATTTTTCGCACTGTCGTTCTTATAGGCTATTCATCGTTTATCCTTTTCGATAAAGTGAAAAACGTATACATTTTCATTTGCAGTGTCATGTTTTAAATAAAAGGAGAACGTGTTGTAATGTCTTTCTGATGATAAAACAGAAGATCTCTCTCACTGAAGCTTTTATTCAGGATTACAGTGAATGGCTTAGATCAAAACAATAACAAAAGCAGCATTCACTATGTGCTTTCTTCTGTATCCGATAATTCCCCGTATTAACCCATTAAATGCCGAAGCAAAGGAAAGAACAGAATCAGAACTATTCAGAGATTGACTGCGGAGCTACAGTATAAATACTCAGTACATATCAAACGATCTGTAAAAGACAAAGCAATATTGATGCATGGTAAAAACATTGTTACTCACACTTGTGCATTGCGACATTGCTGTCGGATCCAATATAGTCGTCACTGTATCATCTATTATCATCAGTCTCTCTGAAAAGCCTGTGCCGAACGGGCTCTTTAAAAATGAATCCACAGTAAAATGAAGTGAACAAATGAACTGTGTCTTACTGACGCGATCTGAAGCTTCGTTAAAAATAAAGTTCATCCACGCTTTCGTAATGTTATGATCACAAGTCGGCACTGCAAAACGCCTTGTGATCCTCAGAGGGATCTCTATCGCTTTGTTGCTTGAGTAATGTGTTTGTGTCTCTCGTATTTACAACTACATGACATGCGTGAATCGGTGGGCGGGGCTAAAGAGGCAATGATATTGAAGTAGGCATTGATTTTCTTCTGCAGAGACTGCCTTTCGTTGCACTATTACGTCATAATGTGAAAAAATCCAAAACGAGTCATTTGGGCAGCTTGGTTTCAATAAAAACTGTTTTTGGACTAACAAGAAAGTTTTGAGTTCTGAAACTTACAGGATATTTTAGGACAATGACCTCTTGTATGTCAAAAGATCAAGGAAAATTCGATTTCTCAATTCATGACCCCTTTAAGACAGAGGAGATTACATTTTGGTGTTGCTATATTCTAGGTCACCTTCTTTTGTACCAAAACAATATGTTTGTTCTTTGCGTTTGTTGGGTCTGAATTAACTGTGACATTTAGTATTGTGTATTACATTTAGATGTCTGATGTTTTGGCACACATACACACTATACAAAGTGTCAAGGTTTTGTGTTATGAGTGATTTTTGCACCGCTCTTCCTCACCATGGTTACCACCAGCCTGAAGGAACACTGTCGCTATTTTATAAATAGTGTTTCCAGCTGACACAGGTGCTGTAATGATCCCACGACTTTCTCACATACACACACTGGACAGATATATACACACTCTACAGACACTTTTATATACACGGCTGCTGTGGATTGATTAGAGGGTAATGTATTCATCTGGGTTTTGTCTGACAAAGAAATTAAGTCAATATGCACACACTCACACAGTTAATGATGATCTTTTATTTTGTATCCTGTGCTCTGAATGAAAACCGAGCTTCAAAAGGGAAGTTGCCTAACCTTCGCTGTCTATGATTCACTCCCTAGCCTTCATATAACCCAGCTCAGAGTGCAGGCTCCACCCCCCTGGTGTATTCGCCACAGACCCAGCCAATGAACGTACAGCCACAGACTCGGCCGGTAAGCAAGGCACTCCGCTTACGTAAATGAACATTGAACATCGAGACAATTTTTGTGGCCCTTGTGATTATGTCTTAATGCAATAATTACAAACATGTCTTCTTGGCATGCTAATGTGTAGTTGGTCTGAGAGGTATGATGGTTCCTGTAGTGGTTGGAATGTTTCGATTAGTAGAGAATCTGTTTTTTAAGAATCCGACACCAAGCAAAAAAACCTATTGCCTATTCTGCACATTGTCCAGCAAATAGACATTTTCAGTGTAGACACTTTGGTTGCTAATAATAGAACCATTTTGTCTGGTATAAACACAGTTTATGGTTGCCAAGCAACCATATTAATATAGAATTCAATTGATGTATTTATGATGCATTGAAAAATTAAAAACTAATTTGAGATGAAATGCATTTGAAACATTCATTTGAAACATTTTATTTTGTGTATTATCAAAAATATGAATAAATTATTTGATAATTTAATCATTTAATCATTAAATGATTATGTAAATAAGACATTTTTAGTTAGAATGTCTGTTATTATGATATAACTACTAATTACTCATAATATAACATTTTATTTACTCTATTGTTCAAAAGTTTGGGGTTGGTAAGGTTTGCTAATGTTTTTGAAAGAAGTCTCATATGCTCACCAAAGCTACATATATTGTGAAACATTATTACAATTTCAGTTTGTTTTAATTTAATGTTTTTTAAAATGTGATTTATTTCTGTAATGGCAAAGCTGAACCTTTAGCAACCATTACTCAGAATCATTCAGAAACTCTAATCACTCTAATATGCTGATTTGCTGCTCAAGAAACATTTCTTATAATAAGGAAGTGTATTTCATGTACCATACATAGTCTGCTTGCCTCATTAATATAAAATAATATTATAAAAATTAGAAGACTGGTCCTGGGATTGTTAGGCTTGAGTTCATATGTTTTACACCAACTTCAATCATTTATTTAAAGAAATAGTTCACCCAAAAATGAAACTTATCCCAGAATTGACTCACCCTTAAGCCATCCTAGGTGTTTATGACTTTCTTCTTTAAGCCGAACACAATCAGAGTTTTAATAAATTGTGTCCTTGCTCTTCCCAGCTTTGTAATGGCAATGAATAGTGTCTGAGTTTTTGAAGCTCCAAAAAGCGCATCCATATTTTAAACTTTATAAACTATAATCACTGGCTTCCAGCAACAGCCGTATGCGCGTTCACGAGTGAGTCACGTTCCAACGTGAACGTGCGTACGGCTGTTGCTGGAAGCTAGTGATTATAGTTTAAGTTTTAATTATGAAAATTTTTCTTAGAAAAACCCATCACTTCGCTTCAGAAGGCATTTATAGGCTATTAGGTATTATATTTATATGGATGGATGTGCTTTTTTGAGCTTCAAAAACGGACACTATTCAATACCATTACAAAGCTGGAAAGAGCTGAAAGAAGAAAGTCGTATACTCTTAGGATGCCTTGAGGGTGAGTAAATTATGGGATAATTTTCATTTTTGGGTGAACTATTCCTTTAAGACCAAAAAAAAAATTAAGATTAAAGATCAGCCAATAGGACCACCAGCTCTGCTGACATGTTACACAACCCTGCTACACTACTCTTGTTTCATTTGTAATGGAAATGCAAAGGCATCCAAGGTGGATCATGTGTTATCTTCACTGTCTCTCTATTCTTTCTCTTTTTTTGTCGCTCCTGATGACCTCAAACCATGCTGTTATCTCCATCAGTTTATGACGGGACCTCGGCAGACCCACCATCAGGTAAATTCCACAGACCCAATGTCTCTCTATCCTATTAGACGTTTCTTAAGATGCTTATGGATTTTGCTTATGTGTATAAAGATCTGTATTGAGACCCGTAAAGTTGTATGGTTTGAGGAAAAACAGCATCGGCTAAATAACTAATTTCAAAAGAGAATCGTACCTGTAATTTGCAAGGATGTTTGATGTTGTCTTCTTTGCCGTCCATGTCTTAAGTCATTACTTAACTGTCACTCTGACCACCGTTTTTGAAATACTGTTTGAAACACATGTATCCCCATCAGTTTTGCATTAGATGTATAACACAAGTAACAGCAGTGCAAATACAGTTTTGAGAATATTGGTTCACAATTTTATTGTAATCTGAAAAACCAAACCTGATATGTCTGTTGTGGAAACGGTTTCATAAACAGTTGAGTCCGCCCTAGAACCCCAAAGCAATTCCACTGGCTGAAAGAATTTTCAGTGGTTTACACTTGTGGTGCAGAAATTGCACTCTTCAGCTTTAAAGAGGCCATATTATGCTCTTTTACAAAGTCTTTGATTTGGTTTTTGGGGTCTAGAGAGAGCAGGTTTTCATGCTTGAACATTATTTTTTACATGCTACATTATTGCAGCACCTCTCTTCCCAGTCCGTCAGTAACCCTCTGTTTAGTTTCTGTTTCTGTGAAGCCCTTCCTTCTGAAAAGTACTTTGTGCTGTGCTCTGATTGGTCAGCTGGACCAGTGTGTTGTGATTGGCTTCTAGCGCGTTTCGGAAATGTCACGCCCCTTGCCATAACCACAAGTTTAAACACACTACTAACGCAACTCAACCAGACATTGCCACCTTTTGTTTGCACATGCCTTGGGTGGGAAATATTTAAGGGAGGAATATTGTGATGTGTTCGTTCCCGGAAGAAAACTCAAGACTACTATTGAGGCGTTTCAGGGAGTTCAGAAACAGTGCTGATATAGAGAATCTCCATTTGGAGTGACTATGTGCTTTGTACATTTGCAGACCTTTTTCTTGCTCAAACAGCAACATTACACACTGAAGAAAGTTGAAAATGTAATAACCATTAAGGACCATTATGACTAGAGACGTATTCATATTCGCATATTCATGTATTAGCTCAGCTGTGTAACAAGCTTCTCGTCCTTGAGAACCAGACATTAGAAGTGTCTCCTCTGACTCATCCATTTCTTGTCTTTTCTAAAAGATTGTCTAAATAATGATGATTTGCATTCATGTTATCTGATGAGCAGATGTGCGATGAAGACGACTGACATTCATTGCCAAATCTTGTCAAGGCTGTTAGTGCACCTTTTATTAGATGAAATACTTCAATCAATGTGTCACGTTCCTGAGCAGAATCGTTGTTGTAAGTGTCTAGACGACTTGGGCTTTTGTCAGTCCTAACCAAATGCATTCAGAGGTCATTGTGATCATTAGAATGTAAGTTGCATTGCTGAATTCATGAGCAGCGTTACACGTGTCTGTACATGATAGTCTATCCACTGTGCTTTGGTGTTTCATTACACGGAAAAACTTGTTTGTCATTTGTTGCTAATGATTTGTTTATGCACTTTGCGTGTAGCCACAAGTCCATCCATGCAAGTGTGTCCATATACGCATCTGACCTTAAAGGAAAGTCGAGTGACTTTCTGCCCCGCCACACATCTCCTCTTCAAATGGCTGTGCTCTTCACAGGACTTAACCCTATAAAATGTACTGTATCTGGATTTGATATGCAATTTTCTAAGGCCTCTAAATGACCAACATGATCAAAACTTTGCTGAAAAACCTGTTGTACACAATCTTCTACATCCCTTCTCTAGTATAGCAAGTAAAAGGCCTTTTAGTAAAATTCTAAAAACATCAATTTTAAGGTTGTTGTTCAGTAAACATAAGAATACATTTTATATTGTTAGTGATATTTCAAGATGAACGCTTACTGGACTAGCCTAAATAAACTGTTTTTAACTTGACTTGAACCTTTTTTTTTTATTATTGAAGAAACATGTTAAAATGTGATCGATCAAATATAGATTAAACAAGCTTTTGAGGAATGTTTATTGTACATCTCTCAATCATCATTGTATTGCATTACATTATATGTTTTTTGCCTCTCCTATATTATACTAAATGAGTAATAAAAACCTAATGTATTAAATATGATACTCAACAAAAAAACATGTATGCAAACTTTATTATAGATTTAAAAAAAACAATTTTCTGACTGATTTCATATGTCAGGCATAATTTATTTGCACCAGAATTATAATAACAAGAAACAATGCATTACGCTTAAACATTTATTATTGATTTGTGTGCACAGCAGATAAAAAATAAGACTGATTGACATGAGGGAGCGGCAGCTTAAAGATTTGCAGTACAGTACTGGGCAATAGCATTTAGAAAAGATGTTTTTCCTGCTGTCTCTAAATGACTTTTCCCCCTTGAATTTTAAGTGTGTAGCAGATGTGCTAACCCATGTGGAGTGGGCTTAGCTTGAAATGTAATGTTATAAATGTAACTGTTATGTTATATTATCTTTGGTACAGCAAAAGAAACTGTTATTTGATGGTTGAGATTATAATTGGGCACCATTACGTTAAAATGCAGTAAGGCATCTTGAGTAAAACAGCTCTATATTTAATGAAACGCATACAAAAGACCTGAACCGAAAGCTATGCAGCCTGTTTTACAGAATACAGAAGTTAGTTGCACATAACCCCAATACAAAATAAAAAGATGACTGGGCCGAATGCGTCATTTTTTTTTACTTAAAGCTACACTGTGTAATTTTTTAAGTTGATTCTTAGCAAAAAACACTTTGTTCTTTCAAAATGATATGTGCTCATTACTTCTACCAACGAATCAAGTATTCTCGTAAGCGTAGAATCTGCCATTTAGAATCAATACGAGCGAGTCGCTCGAATGGCGGCAGCCATGTTGCGCCATCTCCATCTTGAAAATACATTAGCCAAAGAGGGACATACCTGGAAATTCAAGCTTCGCCTTTTGCGTTTTGACACTCAGTGGCACCGTGACGAACGCGAGGGGGAGATTACTCGCGACTGCCGTCAGATTTGGAATAATACGGCCACCGTAGGAGTTAAAACGCCCTCGGAATGGGAGGGGCTAGAGAGTAATATTCAGTTGGTAGTCATAAACAATTTCACCGCTAGATGGGAGAAAATCCTACACAGTGTAGCTTTAAACTGAGGTGTATTTACATTCACTGTTGTTTAGCGAATTTTTGTGGGCGAAATCCAATAGTAATCCACACGTTCGGAAATTTTGCGTGAGGAAGAATGATTTCCGCATGCAGATTTCGCAACGGGTTCAAATGTTTGACAGATTTGCCATATTAACCAATGGAAAGCTGCTTGGTTTTGAAAGTGACTTCATGTGCTTCATGCATCGTTATGTTATTGATGATATACCTTTTTTGCCCGTGAAATTTCACTAATATGACCACACCTCTATGCTTTTTTTTTTTTTTGGAGGGAAAAAAGAGCAAAAAGAGCAAAAACAATGTACACAGGTCTGTTCGCCCTATAGAACAGCGCTTGACTGTGTAATGTGCGACAGTGAAAGAAGCTTTGACATCTGTGCTGATGTTAAAAGAGCTGAGTTAAGGTTTCATTTCTCCCCTGTGGCTGCGGCAAGTCCCAGCTCGCTTCCACTGCAGACTGGCTAAAACTGATGCCTACAGGCCATTAGAAAACAAACAGAAATAGGAGAGAGTGGAGAGGGAGTGACACACACACACACAGAGGGTGGAATAGTTGGCTGGTGTTGAATATTGGTCAGAGGAATAGAGGGCACTTGTGATTTAAGAGAAACATTTGAATGAAAATTCATTTTAAAATATTTAGATATTTAAAAACAATGCATTAGTTTATTCAGTTCAAGTTTCAATTCCATTCCATATAGGTTTATTTTTATATAGCACTTTTCGCAGTGCATATTGTTTCAAAGCAGCTTTACAGAAAATGCTTTAGGTTTATCATTACCATGACACATTGATTTTAATGACACTTATTACTTTTTCGAAAACCACTAGTCACAGCTGTCCTACAATACCTTACCTTAATACACAAAATTCACAATACATGAATTTGAAATAGTTGTGTTTCAATAAGGGCAAAGATTAAGAATATATATATATATATATATATATATATATATATATATATATTCCTTCAATAGTTGAGAGCTTTTAAATCTTGTTTTTTAAGTTCTAAATAAAAATGTATCTGTATGTTCTTCATGTGCTTAGTATGAATTATTGTTGAGAATCAGTTTATTTTAGTTTATTATTCCATGCTGACCTGATTCGATTGCAAAGCTGAATATATATATTCAGCTTTGCAATCAGATAATTACATTTTCAATTATTTTAAAATAGAAAATAGTTATTTTAAATTGTTTATTTTTGTTCAAATAAATGTGGCCTTGGTGAGCATGTTTAATATTATATGAATACATAAGAACATTTTAAAAAGACATTTGTTAATTTAAAGTGGATGTATGCTTTTTTTTTAGATTAGATTAGATTAGATTCAGCTTTATTGTTATTGTACAAGTACAGAGACAATTAAATGCAATTAGCATCTAATCAGAAGTGCAAATAACAATGTTTTAGAATAACAACTATTTGTTCCATTCATGTTCCATCTTCCATTTATCCCCCTCTCTCTCTTAGTCTCTCATGTTCTCTAACACTCGTTTCTGTCCCTTTCATAGATCCACAATCTCTCATGCCCTTTTTCTTTCAGTCATTCATGCCCTTTTTCTCTCTGTTTCTGCCATTCAGATACATGCACTCATTCTTATCTCTGTCCCTCACAAACACACACACACCAAGTCTCCGCTTCCATCCCTCCATGGCATTTCCACACACGCACACACACACACTCTCTCTCACACACCCTTGTACAGCATTGTGACAGTAGTTTAGCACAGTGGTCTTCCCCTCAGGCTGGCTTGATCCCCTGTTGGCCTGTGTGAGTCACAGTGAGAGGAAATCACCCATTACACACACAAGCAAAGTTTGTTCTCCAGTGGTGGTCTTCATGTTTCTTTACTTTCTTGTTTCCTTTGTCAGGTCTCTGTTCCCACCTTTGACCCAAAAGTGGCTGAAATTCTATAAACCGATATTTATGTTAATTTTAATATTTAAAGTGATTCCAACTCAATATAGTTTCTTTGCGCCATTATCGTTATAGTTGTGATGTGTTATTCTTTTTTCATTTCGAATGATTTTTAGAACTATAAGATCAGATGTTTAAGCTTTGTAAAGTTCTGTCCCTCTCATTAACTTTTTGGATGATGTGATATAGCTATCTCACATTCTTTTCTGAGCATTTGTTCACCAATCATCAGTGTCTTTACTTGGGTTACTTGTTGTGAGTTGCCCCAACATGCCACCCCATTACATGATCTCACACATAGTCTATCCATTTACACCAAAGCATGCCAGTCAAGACCTTTAACCACATTATTTTATAGGTTACATAGTGAAACCCAGTTTGGGTCAGTGCTCAGTGTCTTTTATTCTGTGTGTATTTAACTTATCTTGTCCGGTTCTTCCTGAGCTTGTTGATAGCCACATAAATTATGTCCTCTCTCAAAGAGCACAGCGAAACTCAACAGCAGGTTTATTGCAGGACCACTATGGTGAGCACAGACAGTTACACATAATCTCCACTCAGCTTACAGTCACTAGCGGATCAGTTCAGTGGTGTTAAATCACTTTTCAGCCAACCGTCATGGGGCGTCCGCTGGTTTTATTGTTCTTGTTTCTACACATACTTCTGGCTTTGGGAAATCTCCCCGAGGCTTGTTTAATGATAGGCCTGGATTATTCTGAGCCATGTTGTTAGATGTTTTTGGCTGTACCTGAGCCGTACAGTTAGGATAGATGATGTCTAACATCGTGTCTACACGGACGCGACAGCTGCAAAGTTACAAATAACTTGAAATCTCAGAAATAGTGGGTTATAATGGGATCTATTTTCTTTTTGTGCGTTACGTGTAGACACATTGTAACATTATGACACCTGCCTAATATGCAGTTGGTCCTTTTCATGCTGCCAAAACAGCGCCGACCCGCCGAGGCATGAACTCTAGAAGACCTCTGAAGGTGTCCTGTGGTATCTGGCATCAAGACGTTAGCAGCAGATCCTTCAAGTTCTGTAGATTTCAAGGTGGAGCCACAGTGGATTGAACTTGTTGGTCCAGCACATCCCACAGATGCTCGATTGGATTGAGATCTTGGGTATTTGGAGGCCAGGGCAACACCTTGAACTCTTCATCATGTTCCTCAAACCATTGCAGTGCGGCAGGGTGCATTATCCTGCTGAAAGATGCCACTTCCATCAGGGAACACCATTGACATGGTTCTACGCAGCGGAGTGTGATGCACTGTGTTGTGACACATTCCTCTCATAACCATCATTTACATTTTGTGTACATTTTGCAACAGTAGACTTGCTGTTGGCTCAGACCAGATGGGGATAGCCTTCGCTGGTAGGCTTGCTATGTTACACAGTGTTCGGCCGTACATCGATTACTTGCTTACCATTTTGCTTTTTTATAGTAATAAAAACCATTTAGTTCAGTTGGACAACGGATGCTACAATTATAAACTAAAAGCATTGCTCTGCTCCATACAGCACAAACTGCAGAGTCGCACCACAGTGCAGCAGGAGTCAGATTTCACTTATCACATGAAGTGAGTAAGGAGAGATGACTGACAGGGCGATGGCGGAGGATTTCGTCCCCAACAGATCCTGATGTCAATGCCAAGTATCTTGTAAAATATGCAGTCAGTACCGCCAAAAGCGAAAGTGAAAAGTGAGCACGCCTCCCCCGGTGTTATCAGTAATACTGGTGTCGCAAGTTTATTTACCAGTGTGAAAATTTCCACACCGTGACATCCCAAGTCGCCGGTTTGTGGTTTGTCCCTCCTTGGACCACTGTTGGTAAATTCTCACACAACACACAAGCCTTTCCGTTTCAGATACTCTGACCCAGTCTCCTTGTCATAACAATTTGGCTTTTGTCAAAGTTGCTCAGATCTTTATTCCTGCCCATTTCTCCTTCATCCAACACATTGATTACGAGAACTGATTGTTTGCTTACAGTACCATCTAATTTACCCACACCTTGTGGCCTCGTAAGGAGACGATCAACTGCCATAATGTTTTGGCTCAGCGCATGAGTGATATTTGAATTAAGAGCTCTTTTTTGGACTACTTAAAATTTTGAAAAATGAGGCTAAATCAAACGGTTTATCACATATCACATCCTGGAATAAACATCTGATCATGGCCTTAATCGACCTTCTAGTATATTGTCTTTTATGTGTGATGGATTTTTGATATTGTGTGTGACGAATCGATAAGAAAGAAATATTGTGACAACAGTTTGACAGTGGTTTCCTCTGTTTATTGTTGAAGGTGGTGAATTTGTACATAAGCGCTGCATTGATGGCTTTGGCTTTAAATAAGAGTGATTACATTTTGCTGTTGTGCTGACTATTAATGCTAAAGCAAAACATGCTCTCAGCATGCAAAAATACTCTCTGAGAATTTGTCTCTAATAATAATAATTAAAATATTTGATAATTATATCAATATAGTATTTATTTGTTTATATTTATTAATTTATAATTAATATATTTATTATTTATTAATATTGTAAAATATTTAATTATTATAGACAACAAATATAAAATTATTATTATTAATAAATTCTTGGTAAGCCCAAAATACAGACATTTTTGCAAATGTATCTATTCATTAAAATGTTATAATCTGCCCTTTTTTCTTTAAAATAATTTTAAGGACCAAAAATGTCCCCTTTTTTTCGAAAAATCAACCACACATATAGACAGAGACATTTAGACTATCAATCCCATGAGGGAAATTGCATATGGTGTGTGCATAAATAGTGTGTGTAGAATCAGGGAGAGAGAGAGAGAGAGAAAGAGAGAGAGAGGGGTGACCTCTCGCTCCAGTCCTGCCTGGTTGCTGGCGCCCACTGACTGGGTTTGCTGAGGTAATATTTGCAGTGCGGAGTGAGTGAGCGAGAGAGAGAGAAATCCAGGGAAAGCGGGGGAGGAAGTGATGGGGGAGGGGACGACTCCTCCAGCAGGCATGCAGTATTCTCCTGATGAATAAACCGTTGTGCCAGAGTTGTGCCATCACCCCACTACAGCAGAGAATGAGAATACTGCTCATATCTCCAGGCTGCTCTGTGTGTCTATGTGTATTTATTGTATTTAGTGTATTTATATGTGTGTTTCTTTGTGTCTGTTCGAGGAGCAGAATTGATATAATTCATCAAGTATTTGTGAGATTGCAGCTGTTCCAGTGTCTGAATGTCAGATTGTCAATGAGATGCCTCATGATTTGAATAAATTGCCTGACAGGCACAGCAGGATGTCCTGAGGTGAACTGTCTTATGTCAACACTGACTTGTATCTCTTCTTTCTATGTTTCTGCTTAACTCTTATTTCTTTGACTTCCTCCACAGTTCCTCCACAGGGCTCAGATGCAGACAGCACGACCCACCCTCCCTACCAACAGCCCCTCCCTTCGGCCAGGCTCACAGACACCCACGGCTACGGTTTATTCCCCCAACCAGCCCTTCATGATGACCATGACGCCCATGCCCTTTCCTACCCAGACACACCAATACTACATTCCCCAGGTAAAGAGTCAGTGGACATGTTACTGAGAAATAGATATCGCCAAATATGGATAGCATACACACAAAAAGATATTTTCAGGGTTCCCACTGTGACAAAAAAGACACTAAAGACACTTTTCATGCACTAAAAAAATTGTTTTTTTTTAATGCATGAAATGTTTTTAATACAATTTTACCCAATGTGACATTATAGCCATTTCATCCTTTAATTTATTTTATAAAATGGGATGTTTTACAAAATGAATAATTTTCCGTCTCTGTATGGCAAAAATATAAATAAAATTAAAGCTCAAGTGTGTATATATGTGTGTGTGTGTGTATATATATATATATATATATATATATATATATACAGTACTGAGCAAAAGTCTTAGGCATGTTAATGCCCCCCCCCCAAAAAAAATGATTTTAAGTCAGTTATTTATATCTTTTGCTGTAGTTTGTCAGTAGGAAATATCAGTTTACATTTCCAAACATTCTTCCACAGGGGGGATATTAACATGCCTAAGACTTTTGCACAGTACTGTGTGTATATATATATATATATATATATATATATATATATATATATATATATATATATATATATATATATATATATATATATATATATTTATTAAATATGAATATATTTATTAAAGGTAGGGTAGGCAAATCTTTTTGTTATTCTAGTTGAAACGGTCTTCACATCCTGATAGTAGTCAATAATAGAAGTGGTCTAATTATTAAAAAAATTACATTTAACATCTGTGGAAGTCTCAGTACCTAAATATGTTCGTCCAATCATTGCAATCGGTCTGAATGCAAACATACACTATATGATTTTAAGGCTATTTACCTTTAAAAAAAAATTCAGATGGGATGTTTAACAAAAGTAAAGTAATCTGGTATATACAGGGCTCTACGCTAACTTTTTTCCCAAGGAGCACATGTGCTCCTAAATGAAAAAATTTAGGATCACAAAAAGAAATATAGGAGCACAGTGAAAAAAGTTGATTAAACTGCTCAGTTCATATGGATTAGTTTTATGATCTTTTTATGAACTTTTTTTCGAAGCATTAAAGTGGTTGTTGTGTAGGCTGTCAATGGATGGAAAGAAATCTCTCAATTTCATCAAAAAGTTCTTCATTTGTGTTCCGAAGATGAGTGAAAGTCTTACGGGTTTGGAACGACATGATGGAGAGTAATAAATGACAGAATTTTCTCTTTTGGGTGAACTACCTGTTTAATAATTAGCTATGCAATTATTAGTTTTAGCCTACTTCAAAATATATAAAATACATCATTACCGATGTGCATCTTAAAACTAAAAAGGCACTGATATATTTTTAAGATCAGTCAGTGCAAGTTTATTTCAGTGGAAACAGCTCAGACTTACATTTTAGTCTAGGACTAGTCTTAAGCCCTGTCTGTGAAACCAGGGGTTAGTGTTTACTGCTTTTATGGTGTAGGGGCCTGTTTACACCTGGTCACTTCATGCGTTTTAACCATAGACTGTAAAAAAAGAGGTTTTAACTGATCAAAAGCAAAACGATTCCATTGTGTATTTTCGCAAAACTGATAAATAAATAAATCGGATCTTATATTCCCGCGCAATATGCAGATTTAATGTAGGCCTATGCATAGTTCACGTCACCAAAAGCAACAGATATGAGCTGCATTTTATTGATCATAAGCTCATTTCAAAATCAGCGATAGGAGAGCGCGACAGCAGCACTGGTAGCCTAATATCATTTCGTTTCTTTACTATTAATGAATATGATTGTGTGTTGAGCGTCTACGACTTACTTTCACTTTCATTTGCGGCAGTTTGCGCGTTGGCTTGATCAGTAGATCGCTCATCTGTCGTGATGCGTGTTGCAGTAGCGTCAACATATCTGGCTATAACCATAGACTGTAAAAAATAGGCTATAACATGACATATAGCCAATTATTGGGCCAATAACACGCTCTCACACGTTTATTTTTAGCACTGTTGGGAGGAGTCACTTGACTCTCTCACTTAAAATCCAGCAGTTCCCGCACATTCCCACACTATTTCAGTGATTGGCTCATTGGTTGCGAATCGTCGCTCTCATTTGAATAAAGTTAAGCGTGTCATGTTCACATCGCGCAGTCGTGCCCCGTCCTCGTCTTCTTGCTTGCTTTCCATATGAAATCAGTGGTAGCCTATGTTTCGCTTCATCGCGTTCAGTGTATTGAGAACAGCCCGTCACTCGTGCACTGTGCTCGTAAATAATTTTTCAAGTTCGCACATAACTATTTTTAGGCGCAAATGCGAGTGAATTACTCGCACTGTAGAGCCCTGATATATGTCTCGTGTGTATATATATATATATATATATAAATGAAATGAAATTCTCCACCTTTTCTCTCAGTATCGTCATAGTGCACCTTACATGGGACACCCACAGCAAATTACCATCCAGCCACCAGGGTCTGGAACCTTCTACCCAGGACCCGGCCCTGGGGAATACCCCACTCCTTATGGCAAGTACAGACCTCTCTGTAGAGCACACTGCAGTGTGAGTGTGCTTGCGTCACACTCAGCTGGTTCATATTAGCTCCAGGTAGTTTCAGTATGTGTCTGATTAGCAATGATTAGAAATGACCCCGTTTCCAGAAAGCGATTGACTCCGAGGCTGTTTAGATCTCATGTGAAAGCAGCACACACACAGCGACATGACTCACTTTTTTCCTTCCTTCTTTCTCTTTTCCAACAACAGCTGCCGGGCCGCCATATTACACCGGCCAGCCAGTGTATCCTCCCTCTCCACCCATCATAGTGCCTGCACAACTGCCACCTCCACCAGCCAAGCGTGAAAAGAAACCAGTGAGTACCTGAAACATTCCACCTCGTTTTAGAAATGCCAAGTGATCCACTTAGTTTTCAATTCGTTTTAGACTGATAAGGCTTGGATTTAATCCCAATGGCCCTAGCTGGCAGACCCAGATTAAATGCGAAAATGCTGTTAAAAGAGATATTCGTCAAGTCTTAGTTTTACCCTGATATTGGCTTTTTGTGTAATTATGTCATGCAAGTCTATTAAATTTCCAGAATTCAAGATGAATAATAAGTATTGAATTGGTCCGGGAAGGAAGTCGATTTGTGTGCCATGCAACTACTGACATATGGTTTTGTTGCATGCTGGGAGGTTGGCATAGCCAAGGTGTTTTATCCCAAGCCAAAGTGAGAATTAAGCGAGTTAGAAATTTCACCCATCCTCCTGTAAACATTAGTGTTGGGATTTTAATGATGGGATCTGGAAAATTCTGCCACATCAGTGAGTTTGATGCCTTTTTGAAAGATTAGATCAGTAAGCCCCTCCCCTCGAACACAGATGAGCCAATTGCAGTTGAGTATCAGTTGCACGGGGATCGGAACTTGGACATCTTTAGGTTTCAGCGCCATAGAGAAACTTGGAAGATCTGAAGCTTTCATCGGTTTTATGGTGTTTATGCTACAAAAATGGAAAAACGATGTGCCTGGGCTACTTGTAACTCTCATTCCATGTATACTGAGAGGATGTGCATGTGTATTCATGTATTGAATCACCGTACTATTTCAAATGTGTGATTAAAATTTGAGTGAACAGACCAATTATCTGTGCAATACAACTGAAGCCCGGATTATTTATAATATAAATGATGTGAGCGCAGTAACCTGGTTCCCTAAGGATTCATCCCCAATCCCAATGAAGACGAAAATGTTTCTGGTTGTCATACTCTCATGAAGTTACAATTAAAGTTAGTGAGTCCATGCTAACGTTCAAACCTAAATAGCTAACTGTTCTCATGTCATGTACACTCAAAAACAGCCATCTGCGATCGTGGCGAACATAACATGAGGCTTAAATCCCACTTGCATTGTGATCTTTTAACTCTTGCTTCCAAATTAATCTTGTTACCTGCCATATTTATTTTAAAATCTTTTATATATCCCTCCATGGCATATTTAAGTGCTACTTGAATGCTCCTCGACGAGAGGTGGTCATTCTGTGTCCCAAATTTATTTTAAAAAAACATCTTGGGACAAGGTTTTTTACACTGACAGCCGTCATTGTAAGACAGTCAGTAACTCCGTTTGTTTGTCCGAGAGAGCAACAGTAACTAAGGGGGGCGGGGCTTACCAATAGGCCAATTGGACTTGCTCCTCAGTATATTTGTGTTCTTCTCACCCCATACACTGCTTCAAGATCCCTTCGATCATCCAGTCGATTACTACTCGAGTTCCTCGTTCACGTTTTAAGGCTAGGGATCTTCCCCTTCCATTTTAATGTTTAAATCCTCTTTGAAGACCTGTATTCTTTGTTTTAATTGAGGGTGGGCATTTTTCTTTTGTCTTTTTTTGTTTTTTTTCTAGTCTTTTTAATTGGTTTTAATTCTGTTTTATAGTTCTTGTGCACAGGGCCGGACTGGGACAGAATTTCAGGCCGGGAAATCCTACACCCATCCAGGCCATCCTATGCACCCAAATAAAATTTAGAAACACAGACATTTTTTCCTAAATTACATTTATTGGTCTAAATCTTTAAGCTGGAGCCGTGTAAAATAATTAAAGGCTTTCTCTTGAATGGTATCCTCACTTCCCTTTTCCTTCTCTTCATTTTCCCTAATATCTCTCTGTCTCTCCCTTCCACCAGTATCATCAGCCTCATGCACTAAGTAAAGTGGAGTACTAGTGTTATATATATGTATGTATGTATGTATGTATGTATGTATAAAGTGTGCATATTTTTCTTCACCTGTCACTTCTTCACCTGTCACTTGTTCTGGCCTCATGTTACAAACAGAACTGTCTCCACCTTGGTGTAAAACAACCACCTTATTGTAATTTGTTTGCCCAGAATCTACATTTATTTTAGTAAAAAATCAAAGTATTATATTTATGTTGTTGTTTTTATCTTAAAATTACTTAAATATCCAACATTTAGCAACACTATATTTCATACAATATGTTAAAAATATATATATATATATATATATATATATATCTTATTTTGCTTCTACATGTCATCTCAGTCCCTGGCTGAATGTGTGATCATTGCACCACAGCTAGTGCTAGGTTGACTGTCTCCACCTTCATCTGATAAAAAAAAAAAAGTAAAAAAGTTTTAAACCTCACAAATGGGCAGACATAATTTTCTAAATTGTCTAATAAAATGTTATTGGATTATTTTTTTGTTGATGTCTGCACTATCACTCCTGTCTCCCTGCTCCCAGTACCACATAAATGTAAATATTGCTAAATTACTAATGTAACTTTACACTAAATAATATTAATCTCCTTTAGCATACAGTATTTTGAGTGACGATAGTAATAGGGGCGCTATACCGCTTACATTTGCTATCATTTCAATACTAAGTTAACGAAGAAAAAAGTACAGTATTTACAGATGAAACTGACCTGCACTTGAAGCCCTGAACAGGTCATTCATTTTGCAACATTTTGATGCTTGTTTGGGTGCTTTCTTTTTCGTCGTCCTTTCCCTCTCTGCTCCACCTGGCCGTTTTCTGCTCGCATTTTCTGTTTAATCGTTTAGCTGAGGCTTAAAATCGAAGCGTAGCCTTGCCAGTCAAGACTAACAGATTCATGATTTTATTTTATAATAATAATTTTATTGAATGACAAATTCGAAAATGATCAGTGGTAAATGTAGTAGTATAAAAAACGCTGGCTGGCAGCAGGCCAAATTAGTCAAGAGGTCCTCGCTGCAGCCTGTAGCACGATGACGTAGCTGGATCAGATCCCACACGTACTGGACGCGCATGCGCGGTGGTGTGTTTTGGTCTGTACAAATAAAAAATAAAAAAAAAAACTGAATTTAAGTTCAATATAAATGATCACTTGAGTGACAACTGCGTGATCTGACTGCTGTGATCAGTTTGTATATTAAACTTAAATTCAGGTTTTTAATTTTTTTTTATATATGTACATCATGGCATGATGTACGTCCTTAAAACTCCTTTGACTCCGTCGCTATAGAAACAAAGACGCTAAAATGCAATCATGCAATGAGCTTCTCTACTACTTGTTGTGAAATTGATTTCTTTATATTTGCTATTAGAATTATCCATACTGCAAAATCCTTATGTTTTTATTCAACTATGTGTGGGTGGGCCTAATGAAAAATACGGGACAAATCCCGTCCCTTATTGATTTGATACGGGACGCATCATCTTACTTGTAAATACGGGACGATTCCGTATTTTAAGGGACGGGTGGCAAGAGGAACCTTATGTACAGATCACTGTGGAAAAATTAGTATAGCCATTAAAGAAGGAACTCTTACCAGGCAAAATATCATTAAGCACTTTTTTTTCCTGACAAGATTTAGTTTCTTGATGCTGTTATTATTTTTGCATTTTCCCTTGAATGTGTACTGGTATTTTAAGTTGTTTACAGACCGTATTGTATTGTAGGCCTACCTCTAAGATTAAAATTACAGAGACAATTACTTGACTCATTTTTGCTTCCACTCAACAGCAAATATGACCTGAATAAAATAAATGGCTTTATTTTAAAATGTTCGGTATACACGCATTAAATCCATCACATTTACAATCATGTGATTTAAAATGTTGTAAAATGAACTATTTTGCATGTATGTAGAGAGAAACTAGGAAAGCATCACATTTATGTAAATAATTACTTATTCATCAATAATTACTTATTAGCCTACTATTTATCAGTAGGCTACTACTAACTAGAACATCATCTCAATACAATATTGAGCACATGTCACTTAAGACCAGCGCATGCGAATTATAACCCAAACACACTTCCGTCCAGTACGTATTGGATCATCCAGCTACGTCATCGTGCTACAGGCTGCAGCGAGGGGTGTCTCAAATTAGTCGCCAGGCCACCGGGAATTCTCCCGGTGCTCCCGATGGCCAGTCCAGGCCTGCTTGTACAGCACTTTTGTTTCAACATCCGATGTTTTTAAATGTGCTTTATAAATCAATAAACTAAACTAATTAAATATGTCACGTCATATCTAAGCATTTTTCAAAGATTGATTTTGAATTCACAAATTTAATTTTGTGAACATAAATTGAACTCTCAGGATAAAGATGCCAGTGATATATTTCAATTCTAAAGACCAAACCACAAAAAAACGAAAGTGCCATTAAACATACTAATGTACTTTAAAGGGATACTCCACTTTAAAATGAAAATTCTGTCATCATATACTCACCCTCATGTTGTTTCAAACCTGTATGGAAGTCAATGGTACCAGAAACTGTCTGGTTACTGACATTCTTCTAAATATCTTCCTTTCTGTTCAGCAGAAGAAAGAAATTCATACAGGTTTGAAACAACATGAGGGTGAGTATATGATGACAGAATTTTCATTTTAAAGTGGAGTATCCCTTTAAGTGATATATATTATTTATTACTCAACCTTTTAAAAGTTTGGGGTTGCTGAAAGTCTCTAAATGCAGTAAAATAATAAAAATAATATTGTGACATTTTACATTTTAAAATATCTGTTTTCTATTTTAATATTTTTTTTAAAAGTAATTTATTCCTGTGATGGCAAAGCTGAATTTCTAGCAGTCATTACTCCAGTCTTCAGTGTCACATGATCCTTCCATCATTCTAATATTTTGATGAAACATTTCTTATTAGTATCACAGTTGAAAACATTTTTGATTTTCATTATAAATGTCTTTTATTTATTATTTATTATCTGTTGTTTTGCACCATTGTCCTCCCAGATCCGGATTCGAGACCCCAATCAGGGTGGAAAGGACATCACGGAGGAAATCATGTTTGGAAGCCGGAATCCTACTCCTCCTGCTGGGCACCCAGTCTCCACCTTAACCCCACCTGCAGGACGGCCCTCTTCGACACCAACCCCTCCCACGGGACACCTGTCCTTCACGCCCACCGCTCCACAGGCAAGAAATACAAATTGTTCGTTGCCTCCAGAAACAGGCATCACTTCAAACAGGGCAGGTGTAGTCTAGGCTAAAATTACATGTAATGTCATAGGAGAGTTATCAGATGCCAGAATTTGTTCTTTCTCATTTATTTACACTTGAAGTAATTTTCAGTGGAGTGCGGTTCTTGATTCATTTTAACACAAGTTCCTGTGTCATGTGAGTTTTTAACATGTCTTTAGTCTTTAGTCTTTAACATGTAATTAGCACCACCTTAAGCTCTCACTACTCCTGTCTATTGGGTCCTTGGCTCAGCTGTTTTAAGCTCACCTGTCTAATGCTATTTTCCAGACATGTACAACCACCCACACCCATGGATTAGTTCCAGCTCACACAGTCTGCCCCCAATATAATCCCTATGAACACACTGAGAGCGTTAGGCTGTTGGCTGTACCATTGTGTTTGTTAAAAAAAAATAATAATAATAATAATCGATATAGCATGTAAATTAATTTAAAAAAAATTAATCGACAAGCAGCTAAATTCCACTTCCTCTTGATCATAACCAGCAGCACTATGAACCTCACAAAAAAGTACTGTGGCGGTTCACATCAGATGCTAATAGATTTGACATATACCATGGCAATGGTACTACCATGGTTTACACCTAAAAAAAAACATGGTCATCCATGGTACCTGTCTAAAAAGACATGTGATTGCCATTTTCAAAAACATGGTATTACCATGGTACCTGTACAAACCCCCCACCAAAAAACATTAGATTACCTTACAAAAAATCCCTATGGTATTACTATGGTACCTGTCCAGAAAAAAACAAGAGATTATTATGTCCAAAAAACATGGTATTGCCATGGTACTGGTCTACATAAACATGAGATTGCCATGCACAAAAAGATTGGTATTATCATGGTACCTGTTCAAAAAACATGATTAACTTGTCCAAAAAAATATGGTATTACCATACTACCATATGTCCAAAACACCATGGTACCATGATATCTAAAGATCATGGCTTTACCATGGTACATGCCCAAGAAAAGCCTGATATTACTAAGATGCTATCAAAAAAACATGGTATTGTCATGGTTATACTATGCAAATCTACTCAGCCCTTACATGTAAATAAAGTGCTTTTGGGCACTTTATATGTCTAAGCGTGTGATTCTGGGCCAGAATAAGTTAGACATTGGACTAGAAGTTATGCCGAAAGTACAAGGTCTAGCTCTGCAGGTTGACTGATGTGTCTGTTTTGTTCTTTCTCTCTTTTTCACCCCAAAGCAGCCAAGCAACTGTCAGACCCCAGAACAAGCGACATATGTAAACCCACCTCAGAGACTCTCAGAGAGTCCTGCATACATGGATGGCAAACCCAGCTTAGGTATAACTCTACATACAACCTCCCTTTGTGATATGATTTGTCCCTTAAAGGAATTTTATGTTATTTTATTCATGTTTTGACCCTCTTTTTGCTCTTGACCTTACAGATGACAGGCCAAAAATGGAGTCTGGTCCCATAAAGTCTGTATCTCCTGGGCCTAAGCCTTCAGAGTCCACTTTAGAGAAAAGAGAAGCCCCAAGTCTTCCATTATTAGCCTCTTCTTCTCCAGAGGTGGCTTCCGATGTTTCCTCTCATCCTTCAAGTGGCTGCATTAAACCCACTGCTGCAGGCGAACCAGAATTTATTTCTACTACAACCACTAAGGCTCAGACGCTTCAGGTCATCTGCGGTGAGGAATCTCTTCCTGTAACTTCTCCCAGATTGTCTGCTTCGCCCTCACCGTCCCTCAAAGTGGTAAATGGCCTTGCGGAGTCTCAAACTCCCTTATCAAGCTATGAAGAGCCTGAGGTCCAGGAAGGCCTAAAGATATCATTGTCCGGTGAGGTTCAGTTGCCTACCCAGGGTACGTCATCCACGGAGAAGTCTGGTCAGGAAGTTCCAGTGGCCTTGGAGGAGCTCCAAGCAAAGCACCTCCCTTCTCTAGCTGCACATGTGCCCTTGACCCCAACCGTACAGGCCTCTTCAAGCACCTCTAGCACAACTTCTGTCCTTGCACCACCACCTGGTTTGGCACCACTAGTGCAGTCAGTTGTCCTTGAGGCACCAGAGCAAAACAAGACCTCTGACGATGTCCAACCGAAGGCTCAGGACGCTTCAGAATCACAAACTCAGAATAATTCTAAAAAGTTCACACCATCAGGTATGTGTGCTGACTTGGCTCAGGCAAAATAAAAAGTTCAATGATAAATTGCCAATTTTGTGTCTTTCTTTTTGTGATAGCCCAAGCTGTTTCTGCTGTACCAAAGTCTTGGAAGAAACCAAATGAAGAAATTCTGATGGTGGAAACACTGCCGAAGGAGAATGAGGTGAGAGAGAGTGTGCATGGAGGTTTGACATCAGTGTTAAGGCCTGTTTACACCAATGACGATAACTATAGCAATAAAGATACAATTCTAAAAATCGTTCTAAGTATAAAAAAATATAGCAGTGTCCACACCACAACGATAACTGCACAGAGAAACTGTATTGTTGGAATCCGTTTAAGAATGATTTTTCCAGTTGATGAGCGCTAAAAACATTGACAGCTAATCAGAATCCATCCTGCTTTAAGAGCTTGATCATTTAAAGTGTCAGATGACATAAATGCAGTGCACTCTTGCTTGTATAGTTACATTTATAGTTATCATTCTTGGTGTGAATGGCCTAACAAAAAAATGGAATTTCATTACTGAAATAAAAATAATATACAGTATCGGAAGAAAACTAAACTAAAATTAATTTGTGGATTGTTCTGTTTTGTTTTGGAATTTCATGAATCAAAAAATGTTACTTTTTAATAAAATTTCATTTTATTTTAATTAGTAATGAAAATAACCCAAAAATCCTAAACTAATTAATCTCTAATTAACCTCGTATAAAACATGAAAATGCCACCAGATTGTATTGAGAAATGTTATATTTTTAAACGATACCAGTAAGTGCTTTAACTTTAGCAGCCCTAAAATACTAAAACTAAATCTGAAATAAAAACAAAATAAACAGAAACTAGAAACCTCTGACACTAAAAACTAAAATAAAACTAACAATGATAGAGTGAAACCCACCGAAAACAAAATTGAATTACTTTAGTTTTTAGTGGTTTTTCATCATTGCTAGTATTGTTTTTAGAATTCTTTCAAGGTTTTCTATTTGTTTATTTAGTTTTTATTTCAGTATATGCTTTGTTGTTAGTTGTAATAACCTGTCCTTAGAAAAGGGATATTGGAAAATTGACAAAATCCCAGCACACAGCGTAAGACAGACTAATAACATTATTATCATAACCCAAACCGTTATGCAGTCATTCATCTCACATAACACCTCCAGGCCCTTATGTAATGCTGCTTTTCTTCGCTCCACATCAGGAGGAGACCTCAAAGGAGAGCTCTGCTGAAGATGAGATGGTCTCACCGCTAACCTTAGGGACCTACAGCAGCCCCTTCACAGTGCCTGAGCACCAGGAGAAGCTCTCAGAAGAGAACGGTGAGACTGAAACAGAGCCTTTCAGGAACGGGGTTGAGACAGAGAGCACTGACAGTGGCGTTACGCTCGGGGACAGCAGGGGGTCCATGTGTTCCCCCACTCCACTCATGCAGGAAGGTAAGACTTTGCACAGGACCCGTCTTATTATATTTGGTCTTATTTTTAGAGTAAATACCTAAAGTCCCCCTGTGGTGAAAATCAAGCTTTTAATGTTGTTTATGTGTCTATGTGGTGTTTTTAATATTATTTAAGACAAACCATGTACAAATGCATTAGTCAACAACATTGCTGAGTATTTTCTCCTTAAAACTGTAGTGACCCAAAGACAGTCTCAAAAATGCGGTTTGAAATCGCTGGGGTTTCTGACGTCACAAACTACCTTGTAACCAATCACGTCGACGTGTGATCGTCAACGAGTGGATCTCTGAGCTGGTGCGAGTGAGTGGAGGCGGGGCTAATTTGCATATTCATAGAACCGCGTATACTAAATGAGGCAAGGGTGTAGAGTTACAATCAATCAATTTTAAGGCATGAAGAAATTTTTTCAAGGGTTAGGGTTATTTTTCCTTGAAAATTTTGGTGATCAAAGATAAGTTTTAAGGGATAAAATGATTGACTTCAGGGGGACTTTAACAGTTATCTACCTTTCAGTCATTGGAGGTCACATGATTGACATATCGAAGGACTGTTTATTAAATAGCAGTAGTCTTTGGTTTACAGCACAGCCTTACTATTGCTAGTCAAGTTTTGATTTCAGAGAGTGCTTTTTAAAGTTTTTTTTGTTGTTGTTTGTCACCAGGAAGCACCTTACAATTTTATAGATTTTTTGTTGATGCTTCCAATTTACTATTCTGTATAAATTCTGCAATAAATTAGTCTTGTTAATATAGTTGACCTATATTTTTGCCGTGCTTTTTCCTCACCAGGTCTTGCGCAATCTAATGGAAAGAGACAGTATGACCGGGACTTCCTGTTGGGCTTTCAGTTCATGCTGGCCTGCGTGCAGAAGCCAGAGGGACTGCCTCAAATCAGTGATGTGGTGCTAGACAAGGTGTGTTTTTGGTTATTGTTGTCTAATGTACATTGTCAAAAGTGTTGGAGACCATATGTCTTACTGCTTCTTTGATTTGTTTGTAGACAATTTTTTTTGCATAATATGCATTTGAGAAATAAAACAAAAGTATTATATAACGTTGGGAGCTAATCAGCACATTCAAGGATTTGAACATATCTTTAACCCTTGGTTAAGACTACTTTTAAACATGGGTTGAGCAACTTGTTATTTTGAAAGCAGTTTTTAACCCAGCATTCAAATAAATGCGTGAATTTGTATGAACTTTCTATTTCTCAAAGAATCCTGAAAAAAGGTAACAGTTTCCACAAAAATATCAAATAGCACAACTGTTTTCAACACTGAACACTGAAAATTCAACTTTACCGTCATAGGAATAAATTACATTTTAAAATATATTAAAACTAGACAACGGTTATTTCTAAATCATAATTACTTTTATTTCACAATATTACTGTTTTTACTTTATTTCTGATCAAATGTAGCATTGGTGAGCATAAGAGACCACTTTCAAAAATATAAAAAAATCTTGCTGACCCTAAACTTTTGAAAGGTAGTGTATGTGAAACAATGTAATGCTTGAATGTTATGGCAAGTTGTTCAGCTAAAGAAAACTAATCATATACTATGCAATTATTGCTTCATTAAATATACATAACCATACATGCTTTGTTGAAATTTTTAATTTGAACACTTTCCACAAATGAACAAGCAGTTAAAATACGGGTCCCTTGTCCAATGTCTGATCAGTGTTATTAAAGCTGCAGTCCATAACGCTCTAGCGGTTAATAAACAGAACTGCATGCGTCTTGCGGAAGAACATTGTAGGCGGAGCTACTTCTCTCTGTTTATGTCTATGACGAGTCACGCAGTTACTGGGCCACTCCGCAGTGGTACCAGTCTAAAATAGTCAGAATATAAACACTTACAGATGCACCGTAGTGATTCAGGATAAGACAAAACACGGTTTGGAAAACGGATTCATGATGTACTCGCTGCTTTTATCCATTTTGTAAATGTTGAACAAAAAAAAGTTACGGGCTGCAGCTTTAACCTCAAAATTATGCAGATAAGAATCCTAACCCAGGTTTTACAACAATGAACCTGACTACTCAGTTTAACGGGGTGATCCTAATCATTTTAAGTGTCTAAAGCACTTTCTTTGTCTACTTCCTAAAAAAAACCTGCAAATACGGACATAACATTTTCCTCTTTTGGTGCTTAAAACGTGAAAAGCACAGTAATGTACAAGTATGTTCCCCTGACTTCTAAACTTAAGCTGAGCTGCACTCTTCAGCCATGAAACTCCCTAGACGTCCTGTTTCCATTAAAATTGCATTACGGTTATGTCATACTTGGCAGTAGGCATCATTTAGCCTAAAGACGATAGAAAATAAATGCCCTGCCCCTGTTTGATGCATAGTCTTAAACTTTAGTCTAATCTGTTGATATGAGAAAGTTAATAGCGAGCTTGTCATTGTCATTTGTTTAAACTTTCTCAGTTACTGTTTCCGACAGCACTTGTTTCTGTTGTTCTAAACATATGCTCTGTACTTTCAGTTTCCCATTTCAGTTCCTAGATTTTACTCTGCATGTGTACTCGCTCACATCTGTTTCTGGCCGTTCCTGTTCCCTCCATCACAAGATGACTGGAGCATAAATCGTTGAACATGTTGTTGATATATAAATAACAAATGGAGCTAGTCTCCATGGCAAATATTGTTTGCCCATCAGTGCTGTAGGACAAGGAAAGGCTGATCTCAAACCAGTTTCTCACATACTGATCGTGATAAAGACACAGATAGATACAGCTAGTCCAAGATCAGCATAAGCAGGAGGGGAGGGACATCTGGGGTTTCATTCATGTCACAGCTCTGTTTCTCACTGCGCTCCCTGCTGGATAAGTCATGGAAATCATCTCTTCTGTTTCAGATTAACCAAAACAAGCTGCCGCTGAGGTCTGTGGACCCCAGGTTGATTTCCAGAAGCGCTCCCCAGGATTTTACTCCTGCTTTTGCTGACTTCAGCAGGCAGATGCCAGGAGGACGTGGAGCCCCAGTGAGTTATAATAACTCGTATGCTTTATTGCAGACCGAAATACCAAAAATAGTTCTATATAAATATAAGGTTTTCTCACACAAAATATCCTAATCTTTTAACCCCTTCAGGCATGATTGAGCAATTTGGGATAACATGTAGCAATTTTGTTGATGAATCTATCCATATCAAGAAACCTCTGATGGAGAATATCTGGGTCATGTGTCACCCCAAAATCAAAAGAAAGAATTCATGAATTGCATTTTCCATAAAGTTAATTAAATGTATTTTTAGGGGCATTATGACGTTATTTTCGTAACAATTAACCACATCCCAAATTCTAATTACTGCATTAGTGAAAGAAAAGAAAAAAATTCCTTTAAAAATAAAGTATTTAAATTCTAAATAATATATAAAATATCATCAAATATAAAATATATATCAATGCCTTTATGTTGATTTAATTTTTTTCTAATTTTTTTTACTGTAAAAAAAATCAACAAAGTATTACAATAAAGAAATAAAATCTAATGAAAATCACCATTTGAGAGTGAGATACAAATACAAACTCAAAAAATGACTTGCACTTCAATTACATTATACATTAAAATGTGCTTAATTTTGCAAAATATTGCATATATTTTTTCTTTTGATTTATAAACTAGATTTACCCGGCTATTTTCTACATTTTAAACTGACACTCTGTACAACACTTTATCCGAAGCTTATGCATGTGCGACGACCCCCTCCACGCAAGATCATTGTAAACGTTTCCGTGATCGATGACGTTCAGCTCAAGAAATCAGAGAACGCCTGGAAACCTGGGATGAAGAGAGAGAGTGTCCCGGAAGACCCAGATGCCCTGAAAACCCAGGTGTGAATTCATGTTCTTTTATTACGATTATCTGTGAGTGTAAAACATTCACAGTGAAAGAAGCACTCTGGAGTTTGAACTAGATGATGAGGTTGTCACGTGGATGCTTTTGTTCTTGTCAGGCACTGGGATTTGTTTGACGCTCTCACGTCCTTTGAGTCCTGTTTTGTCTCTTTAGAAAGCGTGTTTATTTTGTTCTAAGGTTGTTTTGAACGTTGTTAACCGCTGTGTCGGCAATCTGTTTTCTGGCTCTTCAGGAGCTGTTCCGGAAAGTTCGTAGCATTTTGAATAAGCTCACACCCCAGATGTTCAATCAGCTGATGAAGCAGGTAACGGATCTCACAATCAACACAGAAGAAAGGCTCAAAGGAGTCATTGACCTTGTGTTTGAGAAGGCCATCGATGAGCCTAGCTTCTCTGTGGCCTACGCCAACATGTGTCGCTGCCTGGCCACGGTATGTTCTATGCACTTTGGCGTTAATTGTGCACATTGCAAAATTTCCATGTCTATTTTCTTCTGACTGTCCATTATTTTACCTCACATTATTCTTTTATTCAATATGTCATGGACATATCGGTCCAATTGTAGCTAAAAGTGCCCACTGCAGACAAACCTAATACAACAGTAAACTTCCGGAAGCTGCTATTGAACCGCTGTCAGAAGGAATTTGAGAGGGACAAAGTGGACGACGTCGTACTTGAGAGAAAACAAAAGGAGCTGGACTCTGCCACATCAGTAAATATTCAATAATTATTATCAAGACTTAATTTAGACTTGCTTGTTTGACTTTTTGTCTGTAATGCTTATTGATGTACTATATTCACATGGCCAAATGTATTTAATAGGAATAATTTAATAGGAAGTTCAGCCAAAAATTAAAAACCTGTCAAGAGGTACATATTTTATATGTTTATATTTATTTTATTCTTTATTATAATTATATACTATTATAGTAGCCTATTTATTAAGATTTAGCTACAGAAAACAATATATTTTTGTTTTAGTTTTAATTTTAGTTTAAGTTAACAACAATGCTGCTGGTACATTCTTCAACATTTCTTCGAAGAAAGAAAGTCATACATGTTTGGAACAACATGAGGGAGAGTAAATAATGGCATCATTCATTTTTGGGTGCACTATTCTTTTAAAGACATCATTAAATGCATGATGCGATTTAAATGAAACTCTCTTTCTCTCATAGCCCTCAGAAAGGGAAAGAATGCAAGAGGAGCTCGAGGAGGCGAAGGACAAGGCCCGGCGTCGCTCCACAGGAAATATCAAATTCATCGGTGAGCTGTTCAAGCTCAAGATGCTGACAGAGCCCATCATGCATGACTGTGTGGTAAAACTACTAAAAAACCATGACGACGAGAGCTTGGAGTGCCTCTGCAGACTCCTCACCACCATCGGCAAAGACCTTGACTTCGAGAAAGCCAAGGTAACTCGCCAACAGTTTGTTATTATTCATTCTGGAGCTGTATTGATTCGAATTTCGCTAGATCATTGGTGAAAATTCCTTGGAAAGGGAAATTGTAAAGGCTCATGATGCATCCAAGGTCAAATATTTTGCTTTTTGTATAAGAAATCCAATATGACCTTGATGGAGACTAGAACCACTGTAAAGCACCTCGCTAAAAGCAAAAGCATGCTCCACTTTGCAAAACTGGTCAAGAACTGCCGTCTTACACAAAACGGTACCTAATTAACAAGTAGGGTGCAAAATTAACATTCGTCAAGCACCAAATATGAGTACAAATTGTGAAATACTGCTCATATCACTACCATTAACAAATTCAATATGTATCTTCCACTTTTTTTTACTGGTGCAGTTTTTACTGCAAGCTGGAGATTGACTCATATGATTCCACAAGAACCATCTACATAACGTCAAGAACAAAATATTCACAGTATGGCTTGCAGATATTTGCAAAAGGGTAATTTCAAACCTTAGAGGCAAGTAAAGGGTCCAAAATTACAAGATGTTTAGGGGCAGCTAAATCTGAAATCATGTTCAGATGTTCTTCTAAGTTCCTCAAAGAAAATTCTTGAATTTCCAAAGATTCAATGCCAGAACCTTGAAAATATTGGCAAATCCTGTAATTGGTTTCACCTTCAAAGCCCAGAGTGTGGGAACAACATGTAAACAGTTTTGTTTCCCAAATAACTTTTTTCCATTGGACATTGCATGAATCCAGCTAATCAGACTGGGGTTTGCCATTTTCAGAAAGCTTTTGACATTTTTGTGTGCAATATGCATCAGACGCTTCGTGAGCTGCCTGTGGGCGTCCTGTCTGAAGCTACAGTGTACAATGATTGGAGCTTTATTTAGAACGAGAGGACACTCAAAAGCAGAATTTTTCTATGAATTCTTAACTAACCACATAATTGCTGTTGTTCACTTGCCATTTCTTCAGCATGCCTCTGCTGTTTGTTTGTTTGTTAAAGTAGGCTACTAATAAATCAGTCCAATACCCTTGAAAGGCAGCACTCAGCAGGCCACCTGAGCTCAAGCTGTAAGGTGTTAACTGTGAGGTGTTACATTGTGTGAAATTTAATTCTTTACAGTGTGCTCTGTTGTATACTGTACATTTCGGCAAATTTTGTCTCATCTTGGTATTTTATGCATAGAAAAAATGTGCATAGCATGAACAATATACATAGTACATACTGCAGTAGAACAAGTACATGTAGGATAGTATGTAGGATAGTATTCCGAACATAGCCTTAGGCTACTTACATGCTTATTTACTAAGATGACCAGATCTGTGTCTGTGTCCAGCTTTTTTACAGTGGTGTTCAGAGTATGGCCCAAAGGTTTGCCTGGAAGAAAAAAATTCATCAAGTTCCCCAGCACAGCTTCTTACCATTATGGCACGATTGTGTAATTTTGAGATTTTTATCTTTAATCTGATTGTGAAGATGTTGGAAAACTTTTGTCTTTTGAAGTACTTAATTAAAATGCCATTAGCTCTACAAGAGGACTAAGCTGGGAAAAAAAGTCATTTAAATATGCAGCAGTGCAAAGCAAAAGAATGAGGAATAATCAGGCATGGGAGTGAATGTGTTCTGAACGTTGTACACACATGCAGTCTAAATGTGTTCCAGCTGGGCCCAACAGACGGCCATAAACCCTAGAGCTAAGTATTAGGCAAGAGGGTAAATGAAAATATTTTCTGTGTCCATCCTTCCTTTCTCGCTGACCTTGCGGCAGGAACTTCAGGCGTTTTTCAGCTAGCAGGGATTCAGGTTGTGAAATAGGTTCAGCGTTTATAGACCTTGTTGATTTAGGAGCTAAGTGCAGGTCTTTGTCTCAAAACATTATTTTTAGATTTAAGATGACTCCCTATATGTCCTAAATAATGGATGGGTACAGACAAGAAGATCTGTGGTGTATGATCAAACATCATTGCCACAGTAAAAAAGATCTGTCTTATTTTATAATCAATATTTTTTCAGAGAAGCAAGTTGTGATTGACAGGGGCCCATGGACTCATGAACTCAGTCTTTGATATTGAACTGATGTATTCTTCATCACCCTCTTCTCTGTGTCCTTGAATAGCCCCGTATGGACCAATACTTCAACCAGATGGAGAAAATTGTCAAAGAACGCAAGACATCGTCACGGATACGGTTCATGGTACAGGATGTGATAGATCTGAGACTGGTGAGTGCCGGGGGGGATTGTGATTTGTGTTTGTTTGTGTGTTCTGATAGCCATTGCCAGACGTTTATAAAAGCCTGGTTTATACAACAGAAAGAAGCAAGAACATTTGTGTAGTATCTTTTTTCGCGTTATTTTTTTATTTAATTTTTAAGCTATTATGAGGCCCTTTCATAAGCGTTTTGAATTTATGGCTTTCTTTGGGTTTCCTTTTTTGTAATCATAATAAGTTTATACTTTCCATCTATTAATGCAAATTGTCCTTTCAAAGAATACATAACATTTGATAAAAAAAAAAAAAATAAAAAAAAATATATATATATATATATATATATATATATATATATATATATACACTAGTTTCTGATCAGTACGATTGCTTTGTCTTTTTTAAGAAATTTATACTTTTATTCAGCAAGGACGCATTAAATTGATCAAAGGTGATAGTAGTTATAATGTTACAAATGATATCTATTTTAAATATGCTGTTCTTTTGTTCATCAAAGAATGCTGAAAGAAATCTACAAAAATATTAAGCAGCACAACTGTCAGAATATTAGAATGATTTCTGAAGGTTCATGTGACTCAGAAGACTAAAATGATGATGCTGAACAAATCAGCTTTGGATCACTGGAATAAATTACATTTTTAAATATATTCAAATATAAAACAATTATTTTACATTGCAATAATAATTCTCAATATTAATTTTTCTACTGTATTTTTGATCAAATAAATGCAGCCTTGGTGAACATAAAAGACTTCTTTCAAAAACATTAAAATATCTTACCAACCCAAAATTATAATATTTTAGGTCATTATTAAAATATTTTCCAAAATAAAATAAAAATAAATGGACAACTATACCTTATTTAAGAATCTGACAATTATAAATGTTTATAAATGCCCAGAAACAGCCAAAGGTTAAATACAGTATCAGAATCAGCAAGGTCATACACTTTGGCAATGAGAATGTTCACATCTGTTTGCCCGTAACATTGTTGAGCTTGGTGTCTCTCCCCTGCATTCCTCAGATTTAATTTTCACTTTCAAGTGATAAAAATGTGTGAAAGAGAAGAGTCAAAAAGAGGAGGGAACATTGTCTTTATTGTACCCAACTTTTAAAAAATCTGAATGGTTTGTAGTGTTATATAGTTATATATGTATTATATAGATACATCTGATCTCCCTGTTTATTTATATTGTTTAGCATAACTGGGTTTCTCGGAGAGCAGACCAGGGCCCTAAAACCATAGAGCAGATCCATAAAGAGGCCAAGCTGGAGGAACAGGAAGAACAGAGGAAGGTTCATCAGCAGCTTCTGTCTAAGGACATTAAGAGGAGGCCAGGTGAGATCCACAGCACACACTTACAGCTTTATAGTGTATCTCCAGTCATACCAGGCCAACTACAGCGCCACCCAGAGGACAAAACCTCATTTAAATTTCCAGGTTTACTCTGAGATAAAGTAAAAAGATCAAAACATTAATGGGAACATGTTGTTTGAACAGCAGGCTTTCCAGACAGCAAATGGCTTGTTTGTAGAGGAGAACACATTAATGGTTAACCAGGATTGATTGTGCTTTTGAATTTGTTCATGCAACAGCAACTTGACTGATTATTTTAAAGTGCCCATATTATGCTAATTTAAAGGTTCCTGATTTTGCATCCTGTTTTCGGTCGAAGTCCACAGTAATCGATTGTCGAGTTCACGCGCATAGGTTTAGTACCTATGATCACGCGCGTGAACTCGACAATCGACTACTGTGGACTTCGACCGAAAACAGGATGTAATACAGGTATGTGTGCTGGCTGAATTAACATCACTTTTATTCATATCTTTCACATCTACTGCAGTCAAATTCACCGTGTTCACTCTGAAGCACCCTACACACCGGGACGAATATCGGCGCGTGTTATTCGCCAGCGTTTTTTCAACGCGTTTTTTGTGTTCACACCCAAGCGATTTTCGCTGATGATGAGCCGAGTGAACATGCAAATTCATTCCCTGACATTAGATGGCGTAACAGAATGTTACAGAGTAACGTAACAGAGCGTAACTTAATGTAAAACAGAAATACCACATACACAAGGTGCAATACCACTCCATAACAGTTCTCTTTTATCAAGATTTTTGTAGTCGCTGTCGCGTTTGTCATATAGTTCTTTATGTTCCGACACCAACGAGACCAGCAGCTCTACACTCATATTGCCTTGCATCTTCCTCGTCTTATTTCTTCCCGGCAGTGTAGACGCTACTTGGCGCATATCTTCTTCGCCGTTACGTATGTGTGCTCAGCAAGACCGTTTTGTGTTTGAGCGCCCCCAAGTTGTGTTTTACTGTAACTTCAGAAGCTCCAGACACGTGAGCAAAAGCACCAATCTCTTTGGTCAGATAGTTTTTGACGCGGCGCGTCAAACCAAAAAAACGAACCCGAGGCGTTTTTTATAAAAAACGACGCTTTTACGCGTGGCGTTTTTCGCGTCGGTGTGCACACTCACATTGGCGCCCTTTGTTTAGTCACGAGGCGTTAAACGTCGGCGAATATCGCGCGCGAAATTCGTCCCCATGTGAACAGGCCTTGAAGGAATCACTCACAATGGCTGGGCACTTGTAATGACACATCAAGGATGTTAAGAGGCTAAAAGCAGGTTTAAAACTTGCCCCATTGAAGTCAACACCGATTTTTGTGGTTGTTCTCTGTATTGACAGCACTCCAAATTTACAAATAAATGAGCTCAATGTTAAAATTGACCGGAGTTCTCCTTTAAGGGCGTCACTGTGTAAACAATGTTCAATGGCTAAGATTGGCTAGTGGTGATGTGTCGTGACGTAACTTGTGTAACGCGGCTCTGTGGCTGTGGTTACAGATCAGAGAGAACAGCGGTCGCAGAGGGAGGAGACGTGGAACACCGTGCCCACTACTAAAAACAGCAGGACCATCGACCCCACTAAGATCCCCAAGATCTCGAAGGTGAAGAGATGGGTCTCTGCACACACATTTCATATTTCACACATTTTTTTGATGTGAATCAGAGCATACAATCTGAAATGTCAGCACAAAATTGATTGGAGTAACACTGCCACCTGCTGATTATAATCCCAGTTGTTAAGTGCAGCACAGAATAGGTTGACATTGACACCACATGCGCCAATGTCAACAATCAATAACATTTCTGAGTTAGTAAATGCTCTCTCTTGTACCCTCTATGATCCCTGAACCTCAACCAATCCCCCATCACAGCCTCAAATCGATGAAAAGATTCAGCTGGGTCCGCGGGCTCAGATCAACTGGATAAAGGGCAGCAGTGGCGGAGCCAAAGCCAGTGACTCTGGTGAGGAAACATCCACACATGACACACCATTCAAGACTTTGTTAAACCTACCAACATGTATCTTGAATTGACCGCCCATTCAGTAAAGTTTAGATTACTGATTTATATATTACATGAATGTACGCCCACATTTCTAGAGTTGACACGCTCTGGCAGTAGCACCCTGAACCGTTATTCAGCGCTGCAGTCGTCCACGGCTCAGTCCAGCTCACCTCCAGCCCAAATCTCCGAATCCGATTCCAGACGCTCGCTGGGAAGGTAAACAACATCTGAAAACGGATGGGCTCGAATACAAATTTACAATTGAATTTTCTAAAAGTTTGACATCTATTCATTCTGCATGTCTCTGTCAGTCGAGGCAGCACCGGTCGTGAGCGCGGTGACAAGCCGGTGAGTTTGGGGCCGTCGCGACCGGGGCCCTTCAGCAGAGGTAGCAGCACTAAGGAACTATTGGACAACGTGGCCCCTGAGGAGACACGGAGAGAGGGGCCCGACTCACACCACACCCCTCGCAAAGCCAGCATCTCAGAGGAGAAATGTGAGATAGAGAACAACAGAGCCACAGAGACGGGTGAGGAAGGACATTCTTACACTAGTGAATGAAATTATGCAGTTTATATTTGAAATACTGAGCTTCTGCTTCATTGCAGTGAAATCAGAGACGCTGCAGGTCTCTGGTGTTTCAGAGAAGCCCGTCCTGTCCGAAGAGGAGGTTGAGCGGAAGTCCAAGTCCATCATCGATGAGTTTCTGCATATTAATGACTACAAGGTACAGCGTCACAGTGCCCTCATACTAAACCACTCATAATCAGTACCAAACACCCTTTCTACATTTACAATGAAACACAAATGGTTAAATATACACTATTGCTCAAAAGTTTGGAGTCAATAAGATTTTCTATCATGCGACAGTGAAGACTGGCTGCTGAAAATTCAGATTTGACATCACAGGAATAAATTACATTTAAAAATATATAGAAAATTATTATTTTAAATTGTAATAATATTTCACAATATTACAGTTTTTACTGAATTTGTTAATAAAAAAAATGCAGCCTTGGTAAGCTTAAGACATTTCAAAATTACAATTTAACTTTAAAAAAAAAATCGTACATTTTTGAATGGTACTGTATTTCTAACTATTAATATTTGGTATAAATAGGATTAACATAGTTTCAATTTATAAGTTAAAATTCATGTAACCTCAAGGTAGTGTTACTGTTTAGCTAAAAAGAAAAATCCCAGATTAAAAGGCTGTCATAAGTACTTTGGCATAATCTTTTCATATTGTTAATATTATGTTGCCCAGTCCATCTATCAGTCCAGGTATATAGTGGTTGGAAGTCTTCAGTATGTGCCCCTTTTTCTACAATGATGCATTTGGAAAGTCTATATTTCATTGTAATAGTGTCTGTCTATGTTTGTGCCAGCTTTTCTTTGTGTTTGATTCAGTGTGTGTAAAGTAACTTGAATATCTGCTATATGACTGATTGTAAGTACTGTGAAGTGTTAATGTTTTCGTGTTTGTTTGCAGGAGGCAGTGCAGTGTGTAGTGGAGATGGAGCAGCCCTCTCTGTTATATGTGTTTGTACGCATGGGTCTGGAGTGCACACTGGAGCGCAGTCAGAAAGCCAGAGAGCACATGGGACTGCTCTACTATCAGCTTATTCAGAAGGGCATTTTACCCCATTCTCAACTCTACAAAGGGTGAGCACATACATTTCATTTAGGATGTGTTCACACTTGGCAGGTTTGGTTCAATTAAAACAAACTCTGGTAAGATCGCCCTGTTAGTGCGATTGAAGTGTGAACGCTGGCATGCGCACCAAACAAGCAGACTGAGACTCACATTTTCAGTCCTATTCCAAGGTATCAACTAAAATATGAATGCAACACAGACCAAAGACATCTAAACAAATTAAAAACAGGATGTGACCCTAAAAAGGACAGAATGCTCAAGCATTCCTGGTTTATTTCGTCATAAGAGCTACGTTGCCCATTATAGTTCGGTACAGCCGTCTGAACCGCCGTCTCCTTGCAGCAGATCTTCGTTTGTGGGTAATGGAGGAATATACCAAATATATATATATAAAATATGCATCATAAAAGCGTTGTTTTGGATTTTTAGATTCGGTCTCAAAAATGACAGTGTGAACGCTAAGCGAACCAGGACTAAATGTATCTTCTTTGAACTACAAGTGTGAACACACTCTGAAATCAAATGTACTGTAGTTTGCATGTATGTACTTTCATACTATGGTATTAAAGCGCTATGGATTTTCTCTCTACAGGTTTTCAGAGATGTTGGAGCAGGCTGATGATATGGCCATAGATATTCCCTTCATTTGGCTTTACCTGGCTGAGATGCTCAGTCCTCTGTTGAGAGAGGGAGGAATGAGCATGAGAGAGCTGTTCAGGTCAGGACCCCACTGGTCACATCAAACACTGAATGAGAAGGGTCTTATGAGTTCTGTTTGGTTCCTTTTGTGTAATTTGTGATAAAAGGACATTCCACCCCTAAAACCCATTTACATGTCCTTAATTAACAGATTTTTTGTTCTCTTTCGTTCTGTGGTGGAATCTCCTTTCAAAGGACGATTTAACAAATGCATGTTCTGTTAAAGCTCCAGTACAAGGTCAAGATATTATATTAGGTAACACTTTTGTTTAGGGTCCAATTCTCCCTATTAACTAGATGATTATTAGCATGCATATTACTAGGATATTAGCTGTTTATTAGTACTTAAGCACATATCAGTGCCTTATTCTGTATGACCATATTCTACATCACTTAACCTAAACTTAACTATCATACTAACTATTAATATGGAGTAATTATGTGTGTATTGAGCCAAAAGTCGTAGTTAATAGTAGAATTGGACCCTAAACTAAAGTGTGACCTATTATATTATATTATATTATATTATATTATATTATATTATATTATATTATATTATATTATATTATATTATATTATATTAGGACTACATCTAAAACAAGAAATTACATTATATGCTTTATATACAGTATATCTGTAGGTTTGTGGGGTAATGTTGGAGCCTATCCCAGCATGTCTTCTGGCATTATATTATATTACATGACATTATATTATATTATACATCTAAAACTTGAAATTGAGCTTCAGAATTGTGGTAAAATGCTTTTAAGAGTCAACTACCGGTAAATAGACTGAAGAGAGAATTGGAATATTTATTACAATCAATAATAAATGAATTAACAATAAGTGAGAATAGGATAATTTACCTGGGGGTAAATGCAGATGATTACGTGTGTTTCATTAAAATAATATTTATTTAACCATTTCACCATATTTTTGAATAATTTATGTAAAAGTTTGGTTTAAAACAATCCACACACACACAACTTTTGTAGACAAGAATATATTAGTGAAGAGTGGACTGTATCCAAAGACTTGCGCAGTCAGAAATGTTTGCATTCTTGCAGTCAGCATGGCCTTTTTATTATTTGGATTGTGATTTGAGACTGGTATTCCCAATAAGTTGAAACAGAATTCTAAATATAAATAATATAAATAAATCAAAACATCCTAAATGCCTCATTGTATTGGGTTTTCTGACTTCTGGGGCTTTAACAGTTTGGCAGTGCACAGTAGTTGCAGTCATTCCAGCTCCACACAGGCTACAGCTGTCAGGATTCAGTTTAGCGCCTAATGGAGATTTGTTTTGTTTCTACAGTGAGTTAAGTAAACCGCTACTCCCTGTGGGAAGAGCTGCCATCTTATTTTCTGAAATACTGCACCTACTATGCAAACAAATGGTAAGCTCAACTTTTGTTGACATGGTGTTTTAGAGCATTGAGTTCATCTTTATCTAGTTGATCCATCTGTGGTTTAGAGGCTCCTGCATGATGCTGCCAAAAATGATCATCTTTCATACACAAACACCTCTGCGACAGTAACAATTTGCAGTAAAGTCGCTTTGTGTATTGTTTTGGCTCCTGTGAGTTTGTGTATTTACATGCGTCTACTTGTGCTAAAGAGCCATAGGAAAGTTGGAGACTTGTGGAGAGAGTCTGGGCTGAACTGGGCCGACTTCCTGCCAGAGGGAGAACTTCTTCCTGCCTTCATCTCACAACAGGTGCGAATACAGCCTGAACACCTTCACAAATTCAAATACTCATAAATAAATTAACAATATTTTTCGTGAAAGTAGTTCTGTTGTTTTCAAAATAGTGTAGCTTGTCCAGTAACAAACTATTATTATTTTATTAACGAGTATTGGTGTTGCTTAATTGTTACCACAAACTGAGGTAATAATCAAGAACGCTCGCTTCAAAAATGTTAGCTTTTTCTTTATTAGGAAGTCTGATTCATTCATTCAATTTACCAATTCATTTGAGCCCTGTGCTGCATTTTAGATTATTTTTTGTAGCAATATACAACACAATATTATAATTACAATGATTAAATGAAATAATAAGTCATCATTAGTTTCCGACTGAGTTATATAAATTGTGACGATATCCTCATTGTTTTGTGCTATACACTTATATTCAAAAAGAGAGAAATTAATACTTTTATACAGCAGGGGCACATTAAATTGATCAAGTGGACAGAATTTATAATGCTGAAAAACATTTAGATTTTAAATAAATGCTGTTCTTTTGAACTTTCTATTCCTGAAAAAATTAATGCTGAAAATTCTTGTGAAAAATCACAAGAATAAATTACATTTTAAAATATGTTAACAGAGAAAACAGAGTTGGAGACTTCTTCAAAAACATTTTAAAATAATATTACCGACCCCAAACTTTTGAATGGTAGTGTATGTATTGCAATTAAAGATATATTTAGAAATACAAATTTATATTTATAAAAAGCTAAATAGCTTTAATGTAGTTCACTACCTTTTATTAGCAGCTGGTATTGTAACCATTGCAAATTATGAGTAGCTTGATGCTAGAAGACGCTAAATCCTTTTTCCTCTTTTTCCAGAAGTTAGAGTTCACCGTGTCAGACGTCTCCCCTGTCTCTCCGGACACGGCTAAACCCAGCCTCAGTCCTGAGGAGCTCTTTAAACAACTGGAGCAGCTACTGCTTGAAGACATGGCCAGTGACGAACAGATCTTCGACTGGATCGAGGTGAGACTGATCCCACACTCACAGACCTCTCATATGCAAAAAACATTTCAAGTATATACTTTTTTGCTCACTAGCCACTATTTTGACATCAATACCATGGGGAAAAACTGCCATATAGATATTTTTTATAGATATTTAGATATTTTGCAGCAGGTATATTTAGGCTGCTGTCACTTTAAGACCTGACGCACGGACCCATTATACTGTTACACGTGCATTTTCTTTCCCAAATGTTTGTTCACTTAAAACATAACTGTCTGTGTTTAGGTGAATACTCGCCAAGGCCGGCATTTTGACATTATTTTATGTGTATTTGACTGTTTAAGCGCAATTAGCAGTGAAAAAGTTCTTAATTTAGTACTGATAGGAGGCTTTATGTGTGCGCACTTTGGGTGTCTGCGAGCACAAAATCTGGGGGAATGAGTGCAATTATACGCAATATCTGCAATCCCATGCCGAAATTCAAGCCCTGTAACACCAACAATATTCATCCGGAGCAAATGCAACTAGTGAGTGAGTGAAGGCGGGTTTGTGTCAACAGATAAGAGAGCGAGAAAGCGCAGCTGGAATTGTGTATCTATTCTGCGGAAAATGAGTATTGGAAGCATTTCAGATATTTCAGTATCGATATGTATCGAAAAATCGATATTTTTGACAACACTACATTGCACTTGGTTTATTATTTCAGATGCCTTTTTAAAAAAATACAATTGAAAAATGTATATATCATATATAAATTTCAACCCACCAAAGTGGCTATTAGGAGTGACTGCGCTACACACCACTGCTGAAATACAGCATTTAGCGGGTGTTAATGTCAGAGTATATGACACATTTTCAAGAAATTGTGACTTCTCTTTTCAGGCTAATTTGGACGAATCTCAGATGAGTTCCTCTCCGTTTTTGAGAGCTTTAATGACAGCTGTATGTAAAGCAGCAGTTAAAGGTGAGCAAGCTACTTATTCGTGTGCCTTCTATTAAACAGCTTCATCTCTATCATCCTTTTGCCAATTGCTTTTATCTCTTTCTTCTCCAGATGAAAGCACGTCCTGTAGAGTGGACACTGCCATCATCCAGAGACGCCTGCCTATATTACATAAGTACCTTAACTCAGACACAGAGCGGCAGCTGCAAGCACTTTATGCTCTCCAGTCTTTGATTGTCACCCTGGATCAACCACCCAGTATGTAGCAGATGAAAGTAAAGATGCCAAAGCTGAACGAAAGATTTCTAGGATCGTAATTTTGATCTATTTCTATCCACAGATCTACTCCGAATGTTTTTCGATTGTCTTTACGACGAGGACGTTATTTCGGAGGACGCTTTTTATCAATGGGAAACGAGTAAAGACCCAGCGGAGCAGCAGGGAAAAGGCGTAGCGTTGAAGTCGGTCACTGCTTTCTTCACCTGGTTACGCGAGGCGGAGGAGGAGTCTGAGGATAATTGACATAAGCGTGTGGCCGACGCCCAGAGGCCCCCTACTGACGCAAATTATAAAATGCATACAGACTATACAAGTCTAGCCATAGACACACCTACTCCTGCCAACACAGGAACTTTGACTTTGAAACGCTGGCCAACTTGAGCTGGAACTCTCTAGGACACGGAGGGAACACTAAATACTTGTATCATATATATAGAAAATATTTTTGTTTTAAAGTTTGACTTTTTTTTTTTTTTTTTTTTTTTTTTGTTACTTTTAAAAGAAGAGACTTAAAATAGGTTCTGAACTCTTTAATTTATTATTTTTTTAAGAGACTGCAAATATGAAGTTTTATTTAACATTTGCAGGCAAAAAGAACATTGATAGAAATAACAGAATAAACATGTATCATAACAATAATATTAATTTTGTTTAAATGTTTCAGCAGCCTCCCTGGATTCATGTGATTCACCTTAAAACAGGGTAAATATTTCCAGCGAAAGAATTAAACGCATATGTTTTTTTGGCTCGAGGTCTGGGATCGGCTGATGGTGCTGATGTTTCAGGCTGTTTGGAAAAACTCCCACCACTGGTTCTTCTGCTTTTGCGAACTTTGCAAATCACATGACAAACACAATAAAAAGAAATATGCATCCTGAACAGAATGAAAATAATTTAGACATCGACATCAAATACCTGTATGCATTGAAGGTGAAGCGCAAACACTAATGCAAGCCAGGATTGCTCAGTGTTCTTGTAATGAAGAACTACAGAGGAAATGTAAAGCTTGTAAATACATTAAAGAGAAAAAAATGAGATTTAAAAATGACCATGATGGTGTGCTGTTTATTTTTGGAGGCATATTTACTTATTTACTAATGCACTAGTTAATCTCTGCATTCTGACATGTGGATGTCCATCTTGATGATTTGATGTTTTTTCCTTGGACACACCAAATTGTGTAAAATAACTGAGGAAAGACCAGATTAATTTAGCCCCTTTTGCATGTTTTTTATTTAATTATTAATAACAAATATTTCCAAATAATACTTGGACAAACAATTAATAAATGTCTATAATACATGTGTAATTAATTAATATGAAATGTACTTATTACAGTAAGTTGATTTTCACAAGAGTTCCTTCATTTTTCTTAGTGCTTGCCTTGGACTGTTTAAGGCTACAGAACATGTATTTATTGTATGTGTATTTATTTTCCCCCTCCCCCATCTCTCTCTCTCTCTCTCTCTCTCTCTCTCTCTCTCTCTCTCCCTCTCTCCGCCATTATATGATCAGCTGTTCATTTTAAAATAATATATAATAACCAAAGTTTTGGGATATTTTATTTGCACTCTATTTTATTTTAATTTCCTAATTGACTTTTAAGCATTACATACAAGGATGTTTATATAAAAAAGGTTTTAATTTGATTAGTTATATAGTGTGACCAATATTTGTTAGTGATTTTATTTTTCTAATATAAAAAAATAATCTATGAATTGAAATTTCAACGAAAACAATAAGTCGGGGACTTTTACTTTAAATCAGACAGAGACTTTTAATTTATTGGATTTATTCCCACAATTCCACCGTATATGCGTACGTCGTGACGTCAGACGTACAGAGCGTGTTCGCACCTCCTGAAGTCGTAAATTGGTAAGTCGTATTTTATGCAACTTCAATTGAATGAAACTCCGCTTATATTGTAACATTTGCTTACTTCAATCCTTATTTCAGAAACAGACTCAACCCACCTTTAAAATAATACCCTGCTGCCTAAGTTATATATCACGTAAAGATTTGCGACAACAAAATAAACAACAATGATTGTGTTTTGACTCCAAGCGAGTTGCCTACCTAGACGTAGACAACATTTTGAATGTTGTATGTAGCTCATTAGGTTTAGAAACACAAAACGACGTGCATTCTGAGCGTTTCTATCTTACTTCATTCACTTGCAGGCAGCAAAGATGTTCCGACCGAAGCCCACATTGAAGGACAGACATCACCTGTACAGGCTGATCATCAGCCAGCTGCTGTATGACGGCTACACCAGCATCGCTAACAGCCTGATCAGTGAGGTGAAGCCCCAGAATGTGGTGTCTCCATCAGAGCAGCTCATGCAGCTGGCCAAGACAGGTATAGTGTAAGACTTTTTAGTGTATGTAATTTTACCTCCCCTGTATAACTGCTAAATGACTAAACTGAACCTGTACTGAATACGTACTTTCAGCATTTATTTTTGCATCAAAGAATAAACGAAATATTCTAAGAGGGTTTCAATACATGAAATTCTGAAATGACCTCAAGTGTATTCTATTATCTATAATATTGCACCCATAGAAGTGTTTAACAAGCAATAGAATTTTTTATTTACATTTATGAATGTAAAATGTTGCAAGGAAAGTGATCAAATAATAAGGGTAATATGAAAAGGTTAAAAACACAAATTTCTGCCTCATACATAGGCTACCTTCTGCCCGTTATTAAACTTTAAATAAAAATATAGTTTATTGGGTAATGATTATAAATCATATTAAAGGTAATTCTTGTTAAAGTACTTTTATCTGATTTTCTAGGAATGGAGAACGATGACAGTGCGGTGCAGTATGCCATTGGCCGCTCGGACAACGTGGCGCCCGGTGTGGGGATTGACCTGGAGTTTGATGCAGACGTGCAGACCATGTCCCCAGAAGCATCAGAGTACGAGACCTGCTATGTGACGTCCCATAAGGGTCCGTGCCGTGTGGCCACCTACAGCCGTGATGGCCAGCTCATTGCAACGGGCTCCGCCGACGCTTCCATTAAGATCCTGGATACTGAGCGCATGCTGGCCAAAAGTGCCATGCCTCTAGAGGTGAGTGCCACCTTTGCCTAAAGTCAGTGGTTTACGGTTGTTTTTAAAGTCAGCATGAAATGAAAATTCATCATTCATTCAAAATTCATACATCTATTTTCTAAATGCATGTTATAGATCTTATTGTGAACAATTCATCTGTGCATGTTTCTTGTTTTTTTATTATTGTGTAATGTTTCTGCCTGGTGACGATTTCTCCAATCATTTAGTCCGCTTAAACTCACCCCTGCAAGCCCAAGTTCATCTGCCTCCAATTTTTAATTCAATGCCCACATTTCAAAATCCAATCAACAGCCTTATTTTTCAGTAATCCATTATGCTCGGATGTGCGTCACAATTCAGAAGTATAGATCTGCCTCTACTTTCATTTCATCTTGACTACTAACATGTCGTTTATTTTAGTTGGTGGACAATCTGAACGTGTGATTCTGTATGTTACAGGTGATGATGAACGAAACGGCTCAGCAGAACATGGAGAACCACCCTGTGATCAGAACATTGTACGATCATGTGGATGAGGTCACATGCCTGGCTTTTCACCCTACCGAACAGATCCTGGCCTCCGGATCTCGGGATTACACCCTCAAACTCTTCGATTATTCAAAGCCATCTGCAAAAAGAGCCTTCAAGCACGTACAGGTACACAGACAAACTAAATCAGAGGTCTTCAACCCTGCTCCTGGAGACTCACTGGCTGCGTTCCAGTCCACTTTTAGACACGCACTTGCGAACTTCCCCTCGGGGGAATCCCTGCCGCCATTTTGAAGTGCGTTCCACTTCGTGAAGTGGACGAGGGAAGTTTATATGGACAGACCCTCGTTCCCTCGATTTTGACCGAGGGAGCGAGTCTACTTCAAATGTACACTTCAGACACCTGTATGTCCCACAATGCAGTATGACTATGACGTCACCACATATCTCGTATAATCACCACCACAACAAACAACTCTATGATATATGAATTATATATTTTTTTATTTAAAACAACCCAAACACACCTATATACATTTGGATGCTGCATTAAACAAATTCTTAAAAGGAAAAAAAAATGTAAATAATAAATAAACTCCATAGCTGATTCCAAGTGATCAAGGGCTTAGGACGTTCCAATTCAGCCCATTACAGTTTCCGCCAGTAGTGGGCACTTGTGCAACGTAAGCAATGACGTACATCCGAGTGAACGAGACGGAGGGAAGTTAGCGAGTGAAGGGCATGACAATTTTGGACTGGAACGCAGCCACTGTCCTGCAGCTTAGCTCCATCCCTAATCAAACACACCTGAAGCAGCTAATCAAGCTCTTCAGGATTGCTGGAAAATCAAAAGCTGAAGCAGGTTGGATATAAACTCCTTTGCAGGGCAGTGGGCCTCCAGGAGCAGGGTTGAAGGTAAAACTCTAAGCCTAAGGGTACGTTTACATGACAACAATGTACTAAAACCGAAACTTTTTTTCAGAAAGCGTTGTCAAAACGATCCTGTTCACACGGATGTTGAACACATAATGTTATGAGATCTTTTGTAAAGCATATACAGCTCTAGGGGTCAGAAAATATTCTAAGAATATAATACTATTCTGAGTGTTTTTTTTAAAAGAAAATGAAGTTGTATGTTATAAAAGCTGTACATTGGTTGAATGCAAAAAAAATCCGCAAGGCCTGGAAGAGAGCAATCCAATGACTTTAAAAAGTGTTTTCTTGTGGCCCTTCATTTATTTGAGCTTTTGGCATGGATTTCTTTGGAATGCTGCTTCTTTTCATTTTCTACAGGAAGCTGAAATGTTGCGCTCCATCTCTTTCCACCCATCTGGGGATTTCTTGCTGGTGGGCACGCAGCACCCAACTCTGCGCCTTTATGACGTCAACACTTTCCAGTGTTTCGTGTCCTGCAACCCTCTAGATCAGCACACAGACACCATCAGCGGAGTCTGTTACAATCCCAGTGCCAACAGCTACGTCACCTGTAGCAAAGATGGCAGCATCAAACTGTGGGATGGAGTGTCTAACCGGTGTGTGACTACCTTTGATAAAGCCCACGATGGGGCTGAGGTCTGCTCGGCCGTCTTCTCCAAAAACTCCAAGTATGTTCTGTCCACTGGAAAGGATTCTGTTGCCAAGCTCTGGGAAATTTCCACAGGCCGGACTTTGGTCAAGTACACTGGTGAGATGGTGAATTATGCATTGTGTTAGATTATGAATAAGGTAAGGGCTTGATGGAGAATAATAATTCAGAAACATATAGCACAAACAGTGTAGCCAGATTCCATAAAACACATTACTCGTATAAGTCTTTCTTTTAATAACTGCTTTGTAAAGACCGTTTACTGGTTTGAATCATTATAAAACATTACTCTGTATAATTTACAGCATTAACTGAGAGAGAATTTATTTTGTTTGTAAGCAGAATAGATTTTATTACTGAAATATATTAATATGAATCAGAATTGAACCAAATCTTGAGCTTGAGAATCTGAATCAAATTGAATCAGGAAATCTGTGTATTTTAGCAAGGCTAGAACACTGTATTGACCAATGAGCACCCAGGAATTAAACTGTTTTTGTATCAGTAAAAAGAGCTATTTGATATTTCTCTTCATGTAGTTTTCTTGGAACTTCCATTGGCCAATTTGGGGCAAATAAACCAAAACCTTGACGCATATGTTGGAAATATGGTGTCTGTCATCATGTCATAATGCCACCTGTCCAGTGTTTTTCATCATTGTGACTCACACACTCTTTTGCCATCTCACCCTCATTGTGTTTCCTGTCATGCAGGTGCGGGTCTCAGTGGGCGACAAACGCACCGCACTCAGGGTGTTTTCAACCACACCGAGGACTATGTGCTGCTGCCGGACGAGAGAACCATCAGCTTGTGCTGCTGGGATTCACGCACAGCCGAGAGGAAGAACCTGCTCTCCTTGGGCCACAATAACATTGTGCGCTGTATCGTCCACTCACCCACCAACCCCGGCTTCATGACCTGCAGCGACGACTTCAGAGCCCGATTCTGGTATCGCCGCACCACCACTGACTAAGAGACATTTGTGTGCTTTGAGACCAAAACGGTCTGAGTTTCTTTTATCAGCAGGTCCCAAACACAGAAATGTCCACACTGTGTATGACTTCACAGGTTCCTTTGCCAAGGCTGCGTATCATTTAACACACAAAACGTTTTTTTTTAAAGCATCAGAAACCTAATTGCCTCTTATGACTGCGGTACCTTTGTATTACTGTCGGGTGGTGCTGTTTTACAAATCATCATCTGAGATGCATTGTTTTTAGAACTTTACTTTTTGGATTCAAGGCGATTTAGTAACATCAGAACATTCAGCTGTGAACTGAACTATAAAAAAAACTTTTTTGTGTTATTTGTGTATCTGACAACAAGTAGATGAGTATTAGTCTAATGGAAAGTGCCTAGGATGACGTCTTTTCAGTTTTGATTTGTGTACTGTTCTCTTTGTTTTATATTAAAAGTCTCTGAGAGAAGTGTTTCTTGTACCGATTTTTAATAGACACACGTCTGAAGCGTTTGTGAATGGCACTGAATCATTAAATCATAGTTGTTAGCA